>NC_059102.1:138476508-138778539 GCF_020740685.1 Jaculus jaculus
TCCCAGACTAGAAGGGAGTTGCCAAATACATCGAAGGTAAAGAGTGGCCATTCAGAAAATATACACACACTAAAATGCCAGTGAGAATAGGGCAGATAGCATAGTAGGTAAAGAGTCAAAGCATCGGAGCTGTCTCCAGGAGGGAGATAAAATGGCTATAGTAGGAGAAGGTGGTGGACTTCATTGGTAATCAGGAAAATGATAATCCAGACAAAAATGAGTTATTTTTTCCTATCCCAGAGTGGCAATCATGACAATAAATGATGTGGAAAATCAGGTTTTTAATTTATCAATGATGGGATTATACACTGGTAGAGTATTTATAGATGGCCATTTAGTAGAACTATAAATATTTTAAAATTCATAAAACACTGACCAAGTAATCCCTCTTCTAAGAATTTGTATTATAGAACACACACACGTTTGTGGACAGTGATACATGTACAGAGATCTTCATTAAGGTAGTGTTTTCAATAACAAATCGCCATAGATATCCAGAGTGCCCATCAATAACAATTACTTAAAGGCATTATGATACAAGTGCATTGTGCAATGGTAAGTGGGTATTTTGAAAGATGGGTCTATATGTTAGTTGAAAAAAAAAATCTCTGGTAATGTTAGATACAGATGCATATCACATGGCAATGCAATTAATGTATACATGTCTATATACATATTTATTTTATATAGTAAAAATATATATTTAAGTGCATTGAAAATGCTGTAAAGAATACCTAACCAACAGTAGTGATAACCATTGGTGGTACAGGAAGTGTGAAATAGAAAATGAAAGCTTTCACATGTTGCCCTATAGACTTTAATATTTTTTTACACCTTTACCTGATAATGTATTTATTCACAAATGCAAAGCATTTGTATATATGGATAGAGACACACACGGGGGGAAGGGGGAAGGAGGGAGGGAGGAAGGGAGGGAGGAAGAGAGAATTTTACCCAGTTTACCAAGTAATCAATTTCTTCATATTACTGGGAGCCTCCTGAGATAAGTGGAGGAGATTAGACTTTATGGAGCACTCACCATATGCTCTGCACTTTCATATATTCAGTTCACCTACACTGAAACTGTATTAAGGAGGATTTACTTATATTTAACAGATGGAAGAAAGGTGTTTGGGTAGGGGATCATTATCTTCACAAAGACTGCAGCTGAGAACCTCCTTCTAAAACATCTCCACTGCATTTTGGACAGGAATTCCTGAAAATTAGAGAGACAATCAAGGTCACAATATAATACACTGGGGGCAAGAAAAAGAAAAGAAAGAAGGACAGCTTGTTTAATGCATGAGAAGTTCTTGGCTTTTTATTAGAGTGATCTTTCATCAAGCCTTCAGTTAACTTGTCTGTTTTCTGCCTGCAGTTGGGCTGTATGTCTCTAGCATCCATCCTCTATGAGTTCTAGCTGCCTGGGAACCACTCCACAAAGCTTTAGTCTTTCTGCAATCAAATTTAGTGGGGTCCCATCCTTTGACCAAAAGACAAATAGAGGAATGCATGCTATATGATACCTTGTTTGTCTCTCTAGGGTCATAGCATGTGTTTCCTTACCAACACTGGATTTGGAGGAGACTAGAATGGGAAAAGATGCTTGGATGATAAACAGACCCCCGAATTTGAGTGCCACTCACTGGAAGATGCTTCCTTTGCTGGTCCTCATTTTGCTTATGTGGACAGTTGGAGTGATAGTACTGCATCTCCACATGGGCAGAAAATGAATGTACAGTTGCACTGTAGATAGGTTGTGCTTAACAAATAGAAGCATCGCCATTATGACCACCACTGTAATTACTTTTGTTAAACCCATTGTCACTCCTTTTTTATAGTCAATACATCATGCGACCTCTTGACATACTAGTGAACTATGGTGAGATGAGAGAGCCTAGCGCAGGACCAAGGAAAGTCAAGCAGCGGTGTCAGGATCATAGGGACCAGGCCTCTCCTGTTGTGTAGCTTGTTCTCCTTTGTGTCTTGTGAATTTATGTGTGGCCACTTGGAGTCTACCTGAAAACCACGAAAGGGCATATGCTTGAAAAAAATGATACCCATTTCTAAATGAATTTTCAGCCCTGATACCTCTGCTTCCTTTCCCTTACTTCTACCCCACTTTAGTGCCCCATACTTATCTAAGAAATCCTTTTCCCATTGTATACCTCCACAAATTGAAAATCCTATTGGGCTTCTGTGTGAGAATGAAAATACTTAGTAGCAGAGGCCAGTAAGGTAAAAAGGAGACATAAAGGGTAGAGAAAGGCAGGGAGGAGGATACTTAATAGGTTGATATTGTATATATGTAATTACAATGATTGTAATGGGGAGGTAATATAATGGAGGATGGAATTTCAAATGGGAAAGTGTGGGGGTGGGAGGGAGGGAATTACCATGGGATATATTTTATAATCATAGAAAATGTTAATAAAAATTAAAAAAATATAAAAAATAAAAAGTAAATTAAAAAAAAAAAAAAGAAAATCCTATTTCCACAGCCAATTCAGATGCCTGTTTGGTACACAGGGCAGCCCATGCCTGCTTCTAAGGCATGTCAAAGGTCCTTCTGGCTGCCAGCCAGTAAAACAGAAACTGAACTGCCAACACTGATCACTGAATAGAAGTTGTTTGGGGCTGCTATGTGCATTGTCCGTAACTCCAGAAGGGTTACCGCTACTACAAGGACGATAAAATCCTTGTTTTTTACCACTGGACTCAACCTTTGTCAATTCTGGGAATAGATTCTTATTTAAGAAACTAGTTGATAATTCCCCATGAATTCATTTGTCATGCTTTTTAAATCTGTGTGTTCATGAAAAACTGTTTTTAAACTTGCTTTGTGTGCGGAAGTGCACTCTGGTGTCCCCCTCAGCACCTCTAAAAATCTCACAGATGATTTTCCTTGAATTTATCAATTTGCAAGATAAATGTGCTTCTCTCTAGACACCTGTGTCCTAGATAGATTCCAGCCAGTGTAGCTATCTCTATGCCTAAACTCTGACCTGTTTTTCTGAAGCAAAGGAGGCCTTGGTTTTAGGTCACCTCCACTGGGGACTCACTATATGAAGCTAACTCTCAGCTGTTTTGTCATGCAGCTGTGTGGAAGAGTACAAGCTGGCTCCCGATGGAAAATCCTGCCTAATGCTCTCAGATGTGTGCGAGGGCCCCAAATGCCTCAAACCAGACTCCAAATTCAATGACACCCTCTTTGGAGAGATGCTCCATGGTTACAACAACCGGACGCAGCATGTGAACCAAGGCCAAGTCTTCCAGATGACCTTCAGGTATGGGAGCAGATGTTTGCACATTTTTGGTCACTGACCCAAAATTTGGGCCCAAGCAGCAGGCAGGAGGGAGCAGAGAACTGTTACACTAGCCAGCACCTGTCCAGGCTCCTGATATCCCACCTCAAGAGTGTTAGCACTCATCAGAATGCAAGGTGAAAATCTTCTGTACTGACATAGCACTTATTTGCCCCCACACTCCCATTTTTCTAACCCTTATATTTTATTTTTTTGACAAGTTCGTACATACGGATAATGTATTTTGATTATATACACCTTCCATTATGTTCTTTCTCCCCAGTTCCACTCCAGCTGATATTCTTCCTTTTCCCTAATAGTCTATACTCATCCTTAAAATCAATTTTAACTCATCCTGTAAGTACACTTAATGAAATTTTTAAAATTTAATCTCTTAGTCTATTAAAAACTAAATATTCTATAGATGCTATTCAGGCAGTTCAAAAATAGAGACATGTAATTAAGCAGAAAATAAAAGGCTTATCACCTAGAAATGTTCGACATTAACATTTTCCTGAGCACCCATAAATGCCTGTCTCTCTCACTGTCCCCTACTCCGTACTTAGTTGTCTATCTATGCTACACACGTATACTTCAAATATCAGCAGAGTGTTTTAGAAATTACTTTTTGCACAAGGGAAATGCCAAAATCTTCTTTCCCTGTTAATGATGTAATGGTACATGAGTAATTGAATGAAATGCTCATGAAATGACAAGAAGCAGAATGATAATTTGCTTTGGCCAGATTTTATAAATAAATAAATACACACACACACACACACACACACACACACACACACATATTCCTTATGTAGGATAATTGTGAAGATCTTCTTGACACCTGAAGAAAGTTTCACCATTCTTCCTAGAGAAGAGAGACTTTGCGTGGGATTTATTCATGTTTTAAAAAATAGTAGAGTGAGAAGACCTGTTTTATACAACCCAAACAACTCACACAGTTTTTTTTTTTTTTTTCATAAAAAGTGAATAAGTGTTACTGTCAGATTCACATTGCTGGTAGAAATCACCCAACCAAGATCAGCTTGTGGGAAAAAGAGATTTATTTTGGCTTACAGGCTCAAGGGGAAGCTCCATAATGGCAGGGGAAAACAATGACATAAGCAGAGGGTAGACATTACCCCCTGGCCCACATAAGGTGGACAATAACAACAGGAGAGTGTGTCAAACACTAGCAAGGGATAACTGGTTATGACACCCATGAGTGCAACCCCTAACAATATACCGCCTTCTGGAGGTATTAATTCCCAAATCTTTATCAGCTGGGAACCTAGCATTCAGAACACAATAAGATATTACAAAGTGAGATCCTACTTATCAATGAAGGTCATATAAAACAGAAGTGATACACCATTGTTCTCATCACATCATCTTATTAATAGTAGTGACCATCAATGTACTGTGAATACCAATGCAGGATATATATATTGACCCAAGTTGTACTCCCCAGAACCCACATAAACCAGATTAACATGGCGGCAC
This sequence comes from Jaculus jaculus, assembly GCF_020740685.1. Classification (NCBI taxonomy): domain Eukaryota; kingdom Metazoa; phylum Chordata; class Mammalia; order Rodentia; family Dipodidae; genus Jaculus; species Jaculus jaculus. The sequence continues at coordinate 138,481,314 of NC_059102.1, forward strand.
ATGCATCTGTGGTTCATTTGCAGTGGCTAGAGACCCTGGCATGCCCTCCACTATAAATAAATAAATAAGTAAATAAAATTGACACTACTTCTAATGCTGCTAATACTACCACTTTTCACCACTGATACTATCATTATTACTACTAATAATGATGGTTGCTAGCATTAATTCAGCACACGTAGGGTATTCTAGCACTGCTATCATCTGTTAATCTGTGCTATCTTCACCATGGTCCTGTGAAACAGGTCATTGCCACTTTCTTTTCAGAGATAAGAAACAGAAATTTCAAGTAGCACTTCAAACTCTAATTATCTCCACGTCTGGGAAGTGTGAGGGCCAGAAAAATGCTATTTTGGGTTCTTTATTTGAACCTTGATCTCCATTTTACAAGTGAATACTTAAGTTCAATGAAATGAAGTGACGTTCTCAAAGTCAACATCTAGTGACTGGTAGGGTTCAGATGCAGATGTAAGTCTGACTCTAAAGCCTTGCTCCTGTCTTTTCACTCATTATGTTTCTGTTGCTCCCATCTGGAAGAATGATCATGGAAATATTAGTTCCTCAAAGCATTCTTCCTTGTGGTGATTGCCCTCTGAACTCTACCTGTGTCCCAGGTCCCAGCCAGGCTACTTGGGGACAATGGAAAGTGCCATACACATCATATCAGATGCCCTGACACTCAGCATAGTGGAGAAGGATCTTATGTGTTTACCTAATAAAGTCTAGATATACAATTTCAAAAGGAATTAACAGTGGGAAATACCTTGGTTAGACTAGGACTGTGGATTAGATAGGAATAGTAAGGCTTTGGATTCTGCTGTTATATGAAATGTCACTAGGTAAGACATGGAAGATGAGCAGGACTTAGCATTGGAAAAAAATTCAATGAGAGATAATTGTTCCAACAAGAGAACAAAGTAGATTGGTTTCAGGAACTGAGATGTAGTGCTGCAGATGCTGAATAAATAAGGAAACGAAGATTGGAGATGAATCTAAAGCAGACCATGAGAGTTTTTTAGGCCAAGTCTATTTTCTAACAAGTATAGGAGAACCCTTAAATCATTAAAGAGGGGAGTGTACTGTGACTGAATTGTATTTTTCAACCTCAATGGATTCCATGTGAGAAGTAAGACGCATGGAAGAGAGTAGAATGGGGTTGTCAATTGGGCATCTATTGGCAAAGCCAGGAGAGCATGAAAATAATGTTGGAGAGAAAGGGGATTTAGGGAGGGAGTTGTGAAGTTCAGTGAGCAGTTGCAAGTGAAGGGAAGGATTGAAGGCTAATTCCAGGGTGATAGACATGATTGGCAGCCACACGGCAATGTTTGGCAATCAGAACCTCAAATGCCCAGGTAAAGCTCTCTTCTACTGATCAGATGCTCAAGCTGAGACTAAATGTAACTTTGTTAGAAATGTGTGGGTATAGTGTAAGGACAGTCTAGATGAACTATTACTTAAAGCTGAGTTTCAGCAATGCTAGTTTTCTATAATTTTAATAGTCCATGAAAATGCCATGAGCATCATGATGGATAGAATAGTGCTGCTTGTAATCCAAAAGAAAAAGCAAATAAATTATCCTTTCCCTTTGAAGAAGGAATTTATAAGCATGAAGGATGACAGGCACAATTGTAGAATAATGACAAATTTTAATTTGCAAAGTAGCATTTTAAGGGATGCCTGTATTTTCCAAAGAGTTATCATGCGAATCCTTTTTGAAGGAATTAGAAGAGAGCATGATAGGATTCTCTGAGAACAAGGCATGGGAACTGTAGTTGAAATGATAGCAATGAAAAATGTCTGCCAGAAGAGAGCTCTACTAGGGTCTTTTCCTATCCAGGTAGGGACCTGTAGAGGTCCAGTCAGGAAGGGAGTCAGAAACAGACCCAAAAATGTTTATGCCTTCATGTGTCAGCCCTACCCACAACAGGCATAATTATACTGCCTATAACATTGCCTGTTTCAAGTAGGTTGATATCTCATAGACAGTACCAGGGTGTCTGGTCTATGGTAAATAACCAAATGTTCTAGTTCTCCTTCTATTTTGTGAAAATGAGTTTGATTCACAAAGAGGGCTCACATGAGCATAAAGATACTAATTCATTAAGGGACTTTTCATAGGCTCTTGGGCTCATATAGGGAAGGAATGCCACCTGAAATACGTCATTGTATGGCTGGCTCATGGCCTAGAATCATCTGACTCACCAGCAGGTGAATCTTTCCACTGCTAGCAACAGACCTGCAGTCATAAGGGCATGACCACTGAGGGTGTCCAGGCTCAGAAAGAAACTATCACCATCAAGGCTCACATTCTGCCTCAAGCACTCTACAGGCTTATTCATCCTACCTCTCTAATCTCAGGTTATCTCTCAAGAGCACAGCCTGTGTGTGCCCTGTTTTGCTTACAGCATACCATAGAGCGAATGAAGCAGATTCTTCTCTTCTGTTGACAGCCTCAAGGTTTAGGGAACTCCCCAAGCTACTTCTGTATTAGTGTCATCCATCCCATCCAATCTCTCATATCTGTGGCTTCAGGTAAATGTTTTCTTTTCTTTTTCTTTTTCTCTTTTTTTCCTTTTCGTTTTTTACAATTTTTGCCATTCTCAAACCATGTCACCTCGTAGAGCCACATGCCAACTCAGCATCCCCACTGTAGGGAGGCAAGTCACTTGTGATGAATCTAAATTGATCTTTTTCAAATCTCCCTTCCCTGCCACAAATAAGGAAGGAAGGATGTCACTCTATCCCCCACATTCCAGAAGGCCTGCAAGTTTTTCAGCATCCAAGGCAGTTATCATTTCTCACCTCCTCCTCCTCCTTCTTCCAATTCATCTTCCAACTAATCTCCAGTCCAGCCTAGAGAGTAGCCCGCAGGCACCTCTGCCAGCCGTCCTGCCATATGCCTCATTTCCTGACAACTGCAGGGCCTGACATATCCAAATCTCTACCAGTTACAGTCTCCATGTGACAGGGGTACTTGGCTGGACTCTCCTTCTCCTCTCCAGATGACCACAACCAGAAACTGGGGATATAAGATAGGTCTTCATGTGCATTTCCTCTCTTCAAACTCCCTGAAAGAACAACCTGAATTCTTTCTTGACAAAAAGCTTCAGAATTGAACATTCCAAGCTAGACAAGGACTTAAAGATGGGCTAGTTCATGCTGAACCATTGTTGTATACATGGGGGCATGTCTTGCCTAGTTCTCATTATGACACAGGACTTCACTGGGACAGAAAGGTGGTTCCTAGAGCAGAGCTCCTTCTGGTTCAAGCTCTGCAATAAGGGAGTATGCAACTTCTTCAGATCCCATGTTAACATGTGGTGAGAACAGGCATGTGTATTCAATCCTTTCTCTAGGTACAGATGCAAAAGCCAAGTGCCACAAGAGAATGCCAAATTCACTATTAGGCCACAGGCAGAAAGCTAAATCTTCAATTTACTGTGTATAGGGCACACCCTTTCCCAGGGGCTGCAGATGGAGAGATGTTTAGGACCCCTGACCAGGACAGATCATGTACCACATGTACCATGTGAATAGTGCACTGCACACAGAGATATACAGAAAGACAGAGTGAGGGCAAAAGTGGTGAGAAATGTGTTCAGACACACAAAACATCAACAGAAGGAATAGTACATATGCGTGACAACATACAAGAATTTAAGTGCAGAAAGAGGTAAAGGCAAGCTCAGGGAAAATCAAGAAGTGGTAGAGAACTTTCAAAAGGGTTGTAGAAATAGAGATAAATGTCATAGGAACGGAGAATAGGGAATTTATAAAGAATGGAAGGTTGGAAGGAAGAAGACATGAATTCATGAAGAAAGGACACTGAGTTCATATGAAAATCCAAATATAGTTTCTTCCAAGAGAGGGAGTGGAGATTGCTTTAAGAGATTGGGTGATGCTGAGAGAGATTAAAAAGTCAGATTCAAATGGATAGGAATGGATAAAAAATAAATAAAACCTTGGGTAAATGTCAAGTGCTATGAAAATGTGCAGAACCAATAATCTCAAATCTGAATTCACTGATCCCAGTGAGTGGTCAGGCTTTCTGCTCTAATCCCTTTTGGTGTAGTGTTGGTCTTAATGACCCAGGCAGCGCTGCTATCTGGCTTCAGTTCCCTCAGCTCTTGATGGGTGTGGGAATCCGCAGACTGTGGGAGTGAGATAAACTCATAAAGCTTGATGGTATTTGATGTTTATTTTTCACTCCCTCCTTTTGCTACCCACCCTATTTCATTCCTATAAGAAATAAAGTCAACCTAGGTCATAGATTGTGGCAATTTAGATAAACAATAGTAGAGAACTATTATTGAGCCAGGACTCTCAGAAATGGCAGAGGGGAGGTTGCTTAAGAATGGAACTGGGGGCTGGAGAGATTGCTTAGTGGTTAAGCGCTTGCCTGTGAAGCCTAAGGACTCCGATTTGAGGCTCGGTTCCCCAGGTCCCACGTTAGCCAGATGCACAAGGGGGCGCACGCGTCTGGTGTTCATTTGCAGTGGCTGGAAGCCCTGGCGCGCCCATTCTCTCTCTCTCCCTCTATCTGTCTTTCTCCCTGTGTCTGTCACTCTCAAATAAATAAATAAAATATGAACAAAAAATATTAAAAAAAAAAGAATGGAACTGGGGTTAAGTAAATTACAACAGAAGATTTTGTAAGAGTCTCGCCCTCAAAAATAAGATAGCCCTGCTGGTAATGGGTATTTTCCCATAAGCCTTTAAGAATGATCTAGCAGGGACATGAAGAGCTCATGAGAGATTTACTAGAAAGGGAATTTCCAATCTTGACTGCTTATCAGATGTTCATATCTTATGAGGAGAGTTTTGGAACTTCAGGATTCTATACCCTCCACCCACACTTGGTGAAACAGAAGGGCTCTCTTAAGAATTCAAGGACAGCTGGTCTTCCTTGGTGGTACTTAGTGCTTTCCCACCCCAAGAAGCTGAGACAGAGATGAAGTGACGTCCAAAGCTGCCCTGAACTATGGTTGTTCTTGTGCTTCACTGAAAGGTGCTTAATTACCCATGCCCTTTCTGGATTCCTTTACATGCTCCCTCACTCCCTCTTTCCCCCTGTTATCATGCACATGTCTTTTATATGCCTTGTCTTATGTAGTTCATGTGCTTTCTCATTCCAGCTTTCTGATACCTATTATGAAGCGGCCATTAATTTGTCTTCACTAAAAGAGATGGATGCATGTCTGAATGCATTACTCTGTGCCTTGGTAACAAACAATTTCAAAACCTCAACCAACTGATAGGACAGTGCTGGTATATTGATTATACTGTGTTTCTCACAGAACAGCAGAAAGCTGCTTACCAGGGGAGAGCTAGACTGCAGCCTGCTTCAGGTCAGAGGCAGATAACAGACTCCTGGAAAAGTAGCAAGAAATACATGTGGAACAGCCATTGACAGGAGTGAAATTTTATTTTTCTTAAACATTGAGACAAAAAATTTTACAGTATCAGTATTTGTTAGTTTGACTATGGGCAGAAATAAAGAATGGAAATAAAATCTACTGAGAGATGCTCTGTGTGTGTGTGTGTGTGTGTGTGTGTGTGTGTGTGTGTGTGTGTTGGAAGGTCTAGGGAATGGAATTGCAAACCATTTTTAGTAAGGTTTTTCTAATTTTGTGTATATAGTGAGAGAAGAAAGAAAGGGATCTGACTGAATTTCATGTTTTGTTAATGTTTACATCTCTTAATATACTAAACATGGTCATTTCACAAGGAAATCACACATAGTATATTTTAAATGCTCTTCAACTATCCTAAAAATGCATCTCTGGTCTGTAAAAAGCACTAAAGCAACAAAATCAACTGGGCCTATTTCCAATCACTTCACAGTCTCCTCCTCCCCTTTTGATTTTGTTTTAAATGTTCTGGCTTCAAAATCCCTGACTCAGCACTTTTCCTGGGGTGGGGAAGCCTCTGAATCACTGAGACATCTGAAGCAGAGACAATCTTTGAAGAAGCACAATTTCATTATACTCAAATGCAGGCTGTAACTCAGGCTGGTCTAAGCACTCAGAAGGAAAAGTCCATAGGGAACCTATGGAACAGATAAGGATAGATAGTAATTAGCACACTAAGTATAATTAGCAGAGAAATTGTAATTAGCACAGTGATTGTTTGTTCATAATGGGTACTTCCAAAGTGACTCCAGGCAGTTTTTTCTCTTAAGCATCTTCTGCCATTTCCCCCATGATCTTGTTTACACTGCTAAAGCACTAATGTGCTTAGCAGTCTCTTTTAGAAATAAATTCTCTGAAGGTAAAAGCCACCCACTGCCTTGGCCAAGCATTATGCATCCTTATTAATGGAGTCCATTGCATTGAAATTTTCCTATATTTGCTGAATGCTAAAGCAACATTGCTACCTTACTCTAAAAAGAAATCACACCTTGGAAGTCATTTGTTATTGTTTCATTAATTATAAGAGGAAATGAAATGATGCCAAAAGAATGCACTTGAGGAGGTCAGAGGTTCCAGCTGTGGCTTTGCCATTTGTTAAGTTTTGTTACCTGTTATATACTCTGCCACCTTGAGCACTGGCAATAAAAAAGTGAGGATGAGAGTAAAGTGCCCAATTACTTTTTAAAATCCATTTTATTGACAATTTTTCATACATGTACTTAGTGTACTCTGATAAAACTTTCCAGCACCATGACCACTCACTGTACAAGCTCACTTTGCATTATACTATGGAGTCATGATAAAAGCAGTCCATGGGCTACGGGTTCATAGTGAAGGTACTAACCCTCATCTTGATGTTGGGGAGCAGCAAAGCAGACTTTGGAAGGGTTTTTGAGTGGGACCTGAGACCATAGTAAGAGTTAGCAATGTATAAGAGTGTTCTAGGCAAGTCATAGCACCAGAGGCTGCAGACAAGAATATCAGTCAGATGGGCCAAGAAGTGAGGTGGATGGGGGTGCTCAGTTAGAAGCTCATAATAGAATGAGTGCTTAACATGCATAAACCCCTGGGTCAAACCCCTGTCAAGACTGAGAAGGAGGGCTGGAGAGATGAACCAGCAATTAATGGCACTTGCTTGTAAGGCCCTAAAAGCCTGGATTCGTTTCACTTGTTCCCATGTAAAGTCAGGTGCACAATGGCACTTGCATATGGGTCTTATTTGCAGTGGTAAGAGACCCTCATCAGCCTACAGTTTGTCTATCTTTCTCTCTCTCCAAGAAAGAAAGGAAGGAAGGAAGGAAGGAAGGAAGGAAGGAGGGAGGGAGGGAGGGAGGGAGGGAGGGAGGGAGGGAGGGAGGGAGGGAAGGGAGGGAGGGAAGGAAGGAAGGAAGGAAGGAAGGAAGGAAGGAAGGAAGGAAGGAAGGAAGGAAGGAAGGAAGGAAGGGGAGAAAGAATTTTAATTTTTTAAAATTTATTTATTTTTTTATTATTAACAACTTCCATGATTATAAAAAATACCCCATGGTAATGTCCTCCCTCCCCCCACCACTTTCCCCTTTGAAACTCCATTCTCCATCATACCCCTTTCCCATATCAGTCTCTCTTTTACTTTTGATATCATGATCTTTTCCTCCTCTTATGATGGTCTTGTGCAGGTAGTGTCAGGAATAAGGATGAGGAGAATAGTAGAGGAGGATGAGGAGGATAGCTGTGGTTGTGCTTATGGGAACATAGGATTGTAAAGCTAAGTAAAACAAGCCAGAGGACAGATATTCAATTAGCAAGGGTAATTTAAACACAACATAAGGGCAAAATTTTTAGTTATAAGACTAATAACCCTTCTAAGCCTCAATTTACTACCCATTAAATCAGCGACTATAACAGTACCTATCATACAGATGAATCATGGGAAGGAAAGGGAGGTTATAATGTTCTGTAACATCATGCAACTCTTAGTGATATTTGACTAGCATGAGCTCAAGAATCTGTGAGGCACAAATTACTCAGAAATTTTGTGTTGTAGTGTGCACTTTGTCACATTTGAGACTATGTGAACAGCAAATCCATGAGCTTGCTTTCTTTGTCTTCCTTCCAGGGAGGTGGAAAAAATCTATTCTAGCTTCACATTAATAAGCCTATACATGTACATCAAGAAAATTAATTATAGGGGAATATTTCCATCTCAGGGAGATGCCCTGAATAGAAATGTATTTAGTAACAATTCCAATGAAAGGTATGATCACAGTTCATTAGGTGTAAATTAATATGGAAAACTGCAAGGACAGTGGCTGAGATTTTATGTAACATCACCCAGAATAATTATCATTAATGATAATCTTGTGGAATACCTCAAAGGTGGCTTTTAAAAGTCCAAAATGAGCTTTCATTTTTATGTCACATAAGATCCACAGTAGAACCTATGTAGTCAGTTATTTAATAAGCACAAGGCAGGAGCCGAGGCTACATGTTTGGAGGATGCCCGAGACTGGTTAATTCAGTGCATAACTTGTCTGAGCCAGCCAACCACCTCTCTTTTCTCTTCAAGGCCCCTGTAACCTTGAAATTTCTTTAGCTTTTTGCAGATGCTTTCTAGAGTAGAAAGAAAGAAACACAATGAAGAAATTAGCTTTTTTGGTCACACTCATAACTCAATGAACCCAGGTTCCTCCAAAGGATGGTCCTGTAAGATTCTATTAACTCCCTAAGTATGTTAGTATTTTTGAGGACTCAGACACTAGAAATGATAAGCCCAGAGGCCACTCAGACATTTTATAATTGTGTTTACAAAGGAATTGGAGAAATAACTTGAAAATTAAGCTAAATAGCAATTAAATTCTCCTTCAGTATTATAATCCAACCAATAAATATTCACTTAGTGCTTCTAAGTATCATGGTGTAGGGATTCAACATGAATAAAACTTGGAGTCTAAGATTGAAGTGAAGAGGGCTGGGGATGTATCCCAGTGGGTAGAGTTCTTGTCTAGCATGCAGAAAGACCCGGGTTCAATCCCAAGCACCACACAAAACTGGGTGTGATGATACGTGCTTGTAATTCCAGCAGTTAGAAGGCAAAGGAAGGAGTATCCAAAGATCAAGGTCACCCAGGTAACCTAGAGAGGTCTTGGTCAGCCTGGACTACTTAAGACCTGTCTCAAAATAATTAAATTAATTAATTACATCTCAATCACACCTTCCAAGGCTCAGAGTCTAATGCAGAAGAGGTGGCAGAAAGAATGTAAGAGCCAAAGGAAGGGTAGGACTCCTTACAACGTGCTCCCTCCAGACATAAAATGGCCTGGATATCCATGACCTCATAGTGCCTGACACTACCTAAATAAAACCATCATAAGAAGAGGAAAAGATCACGGCATCAAAATAAAAATGGGACTGATTGAGATGGGGAGGGGATATGATGGAGAATGGAATTTCAAAGGGGGAAGAGGGGGGAGAGAGGGTATTACCATGGGATATTTTTTATAATCATGGAATGTTAATAAAAATTGAGAAAAAAAAAAAAGGTTTAAAAATGGCATAAGGGCCGGGAGTGGTGGCACATGCCTTTAATCCCAGCACTCAGAAGGCAGAGGTAGGAGGATCGCCTTGAGTTTGAGGCACCCTGCGACTACATAGTGAATTCCAGGAGAGCCTGAGCTAGAGTGAAACCCTACCTCAAAAAAAAAAAAAAAAAAAAAAAAGAGGCATAATGGGAAAATCATACCTTTATAAAATAATAAAAGAAATATAAAATAAAAATAATACCTTATATACTTTATATATGATATCAACCAAGTCTATGTTTCTTAAAATTTTTATATGTCATTATTAACACATACCTATGAGGACAAATTAAAGTTAAATTCTCCTCAAAGAAAATTTAAACCCAAGGGACACAGGATTTGGGGGTATGGCTGAACCCTGAGAAGGTCACAGCCATTGTATTATCTAAATTGCTCACCAAGTAGTGATTTTTCTCCACCAGTGAGAAAACATGATGTTAGAAAATTTACTAATGTCATTTTACAGATGGAGAAACTCAGGTTCAAGGAGGTCTAGTGACTTGCCTGCATTCAAAGGGCTTATGTCAGGTCATTACACTCCTGGGTGTTTCTGAGGCTTAGATGGCAGTTACGTCAATTCATGCCCTTTCTGCACTCAGATTGGATTGTAATTGATTAATAATTATTCATATTTGTAGGACAAAATGTGATGTATTGATGTATAGGAAAGATAATTAGATCAAGCTAATTAACATAGCTATTACCCCACATATATATTTGTGTTTTGAACATTTAAAAGATGCCTTTGAGGGCTGGAGAGATGGCTTAGCGGTTAAGGCATTTGCCTGCAAAGCCAAAAGATCCTGGTTCAATTCTCCAGGACCCACGTAAGCCAGATGCACTAGGGGGCACATTCATCTAGAGTTTGTTTGCAGTGGCTGGAGGTCCTGGTGCGCCCATTCTCTATGTCTCTGTCCCTCCCCTCTCTCTCTCTTTCTCTCTCTCTCTCCCTCTTTCTCACTCTCAAATAAATAAACAAATATTTTTTTTTAAAAAAGATGACTTTGAAAGCAGTTTGGAAAAGTACAATTCATTATTACCTATAATCAACACACTGTACAATTTCTCCTGGCTGAAATTTTGTATACTTTTGACCAACACCAGCCTTTTCCTGCCTTTTTATATCTCTTTCCCTTCCAAGAGGTGACCACTGTTCTCTGTACAGAGTTTGTTTGACTTTGAAGTTTCTATGTATGTGATAAAGTAGGATTTTAAGCACACGTGTATATGTGAGGTCCAGCACTCAGGTACTGGTGTGTACATACATGTGCAGGCCAAAGGGCAGCTTTTATGTTATTACTTAAGAATCCGGTTCCACCACCATCACCATCACCGCCTTTGTAAAAATATATAGAATCTCTAATTGGCTTATAGGTAGTTGAATAGGCTAAACTGACTGGTCAGAGCCCAAGGGATCTTTACTGTCTCTGCCTCCCCTGTGTTGAGATTTTAAGTGTGCACCATCATGCCTAGCATGGGTTCTGGGGATCCAAACTTAGGTCCTCATGGTTCTCTTCAGCCCATGTTGGTCTTTCTGTGTCTGGTTTTATATCATGCCTTCCAGATTTAAGTAGGACTATTTGAAATATCATCACATGTTAAGCAGTATTAGATTTATAGGCAAATCATGATATATTATAGTCAATTCTTACACACTCTAAACCCAGTTTCCCTGGGTAGATTTATAGTTATTACCATTAATAAAGTAATATTGATTTATAATTGCTAACTAGTCCATACTTCATATTTTTGTTTTTTTTTTTAATTGGATATCCATTTTGTGGTTCAGCACACAATTGTCAAAACAAACATTGCATTGGGCAATGTTACACGGGCAAGGGAGAACTTACTCAAGACTGTGGCAACTGAGCTGTCTGATGGAATAAAGAGCGGGAGCCTGGGGCTCAAATGCTGAGATGAGCTCCTAGAAAAGAACCAGAAGTCCAGAGAAGCTGGACTGAGATGTGTTCGACACATCTGAGAGAATTATTCTCAACTTTGCAAATGTTCTTCTCTGTGATAGACCATCACTGTGTGCTAAATGACACAAGAGGGGTTACATTTCCATCTTCTCACAGGGCCTGGGCCATGGGGCACCTACTTCCCAAGGACACCCAAGCTCAAGAAGCTAGCTAGATGCATATTCCAGTTCAGGGAGCGCTCAGGCAGCCTTGGCCACCACTGGGTATCTATCCACATGTCTTCTTAGGCTTTTCTCAGTTGCAAAAATGTAATTGGCTCATTTTTAAGTTTTTTTTTAAATAATTACCAAATTTACAAAGTTCAAAAATAAAAATAGTATCAAAAATACCCAGTGTGCTCCTTCTAATCCTCCTCCGGGCTCCAGTCAGGCCAATCCGCAGTGCTCGGATACGGAGATACAACTTACTGATTTATGTGGTCAGATGGTGGCAACTTACAGAAAGCCCACTCTGCAGCTTGATGGACAACAACCTTCTCCAAGCAGACAATAAAAATAGCAGATCTCTTTATGGAGTGTGAAGAACTGGAGCCCTGGCAGAAGAAAATGAAAGAAGTTGAAGATGATGCTGACCATGAGCCCATCTTCATTGGAGACATAGCAAGTTCAAAACCAGTGATTTCCAATACTTTGGACAGCGTTAATCCCAGCTCGTATTCAAGGGGAATAAAGTATGGCGCACCCAGTCAAGGTATTACTTACTGCATTCAAGCCAAAAGTCAGCACTATCGAATCCAGTGGCTACTTCACCTGTCAGTTTTCATCCTGTGTCTAGATCCTTAAATAGCTCCACTATTTTTCAGGCTTTTTCTAAACCTACATGTGTTTTTGAAACTACACAGTCAGCTCAGGGATACATTGAATTTTATTTATCCACACCAGCAATATCCTGTTAGAGTTCTGGATTCTCAGAGGCAGATTCTCAGACATAGTAGTAATATTGCCATCAGAAAACAACAACACTTTAGAACTTAACTAGTACTCAGAGTGATAGCTACAGGAGCTGAGTACCCACCTTGTTAGTAAATCAGGGAATATGTGTAGACAGACTTAATATGGTTTTGAAAACTAGACTATTGGAACACTAATAAAAATATTATCATAATGAATAGATCATAGTGGCAACATGTTAGAGATTGTAAACTGGGCCAGGTGTTCTCAATTGGTGGAATTATTGAGGTTATCAGAGCTTTGTATTCTGAAAATATATGCTCATACTTCAGTTTGAAGAACCTTAATAAAGACTAATAGATAAAAAAAAAAAAAATCCAGTGAGGAGTATCACTATTTTCTTTACTTTTGCATGTACACTCTCCTCTGCTTCCCAATTTTACTAGTTACTTGGATGTAATAGAAAATATGTGAAATTCTTTAGCATTGTGAGGCAACCGAGCTGAAAGTTTTTGGGAGTAAAAGAAACTATTTTACTAAGAATGGCAGTATGAAAACCTTACTCACCCCACATACAGCCTTTCACCCACACCAGGCACTAGTGTACCTTTGTTCAACTAAAAACACTTTGAAATACCTATTGTATGCTACTCTCTGCTTGAGGATTTTTGGAACACAAATAAAGCCATGTCTTCAAGAACCCTGCAGTGTCATAGCCAAGTAACCATTAGTGTAAAGGGAATCTTTTTCTCTTTCAGTAAAATTGGTCTCATCAAGGTAGTTAGAACCAGAATTGAACTGAAATATATTTAAATATGCAAAAGTTTAATCAACATATAATTTAGTAAATTATTTTGTAAATAATGGATGATTGAAAAATGACTGTTTACTCATCATGAAGATTTTGTGTATTCCTTTACCTCTTCTGTATGACCTACATTTGTTTCTCGTGGAAAAAAATATCCCTGTATTTGTTTTTTCTTGGCACAATGAAGTTTACTTAGTCTATCAAGCTGAACATAAAGTTCTGTTCTAGTGAGGGGAAATCAATAAGTAAGCATACGCTCTTTCAGGTAGAGAGGACTGGAGTGTTCCAGGCAGGGGACTCTATTTCACACAGGCTGGACACAGAAGACTTCTTTGATAAGGTGGCATTAGTACAAAGATCTTAACAAGGGAGGCAGTGAGCCATGTGTGTATCTGGGGACCAGCTTCCAGGTAGAGGGCACTGTGAACACAGATTTCCTTGGCATAATCTAAGAGCAAAGGAGCCTACATGGATAGAACCTATTAGAAGTAAAAAGAGGAACAGTTATAAATAAAGAAGCAGTGGGTGTCACGGGGGAGTCTGGGCAACTGTGTAGGGTCCTGTGAGTCATGGAAGTACAGAACTGTGGATTTTACTCTGAGTGAGAAGAGAACGAAGCCAATGCTTTGTGCAAAACAGAGCTGTGATCTGACTTATGTCTTAAAAAGACTATTTCACCCGTGGTATAGAAAATGGGTCTCAGGAGTCTGGGTTGAAGCAAGACAATGGTCAGGCTTTGTGACATGGTCAGTTGAAAGACTGGTTATATAGAGCATGCTTGTACAGTTGACTCAGTAAGAGTTGGACAGATTCCGGATGGATTCTGAAGGTACGAGGATCACATTAACTGAAGAATTACCTAGGAATATCTGGCTTCCTGATTTTGACCCAAACCATTTGGGCAGATGGCTGTGCCCAATTGAGTTAAGAAGGACTATGAGAACAACAGGCAAAAAGAAGGGGAGTAGAAATGGAAAATTGTTTTTGATTCACCCAGTTAAAAAGTGAACTTGATCGTGGAAAATTTCAGTCACTTCTAACAGAAAATAGTATCATAGTGAAACCCCAGCTTTTCCTCCTGTGTGAGTGTCATCTGCTCATGTCTAAGGGGTGTCCTCATGGAGGCATCAGGAAGCCACTAAGACATAGTAGACCAGATGAGAGGGCTGACTTGAAGTGTAGATGTCTGATTATTAAGTAAATGTAAAACATACAAGAAGAGAGAGGAGATGCACTCCCCAAGGACTAGGAAGGGAAAGGGGAGCACCTGCCTGAGCCTTTTGTCCTATGCTAAGTGATCCGAGAGATGAAGAGCCACCAGCAAAGGAGACAGGGGATATGTTCCAAGTGACATTAGCTGACCAGCTAGGCATTCACTTCACTTGTCTGAATACATTCTGCTCTTACAACCTCCTGTGTGATCTAAGGTATCATCAATTTGTGACATACATATACTTAGAAAATTGTTTTTTTGAGATGAAGTCTTACTATGTAACACAGGCCAGACTCAAATTCATTATTCTCCTGCCTCAGCCTCCCAATGGCACACACCACCATGCCCAGTTATATAGTCGCATATTTTACCAGATGATGACCTTGAGGTGCTGACAGGTTAAATACTTTTCTCAATGTCTTATGTTCTGTAAATAATGGATCCTGTGTTAGAATACAGGTGGACCAGCTCCAATCCCATTTTCACACACCTCTCTATTCTTACTCTGTTTGGTTGGTACAGCAGTTACCTTCTTGCTGCTGGGACAAAACACCTGACCAGAAACAGCTTTGAGGAGAAAAGGGTTTATTTCAAGTTTACAGTTTTGAGGGAAAGTTTCATCATGGCAGAGAGTAGCATGGCAGGAGAGACAACCAGCTCACATCTTCATACACTGGCAGCAAAGAGGAAGCAGTCAGAGCAAGCTAGCTCTAACAACCATTGGGCTGGAGTAATCAAACACACAGTCTGCCCCAAGAAACACAACTCCTCCAGCAAGGTTCTGCCTTCTAAAGGTTCCCCCAGCTTGAGATTAAGAGGGCTAATCACAAACATGAGGCCGGGGGGACATGTACATCAAAACTAGAATAACCACACCTTCTTTTCCCTTTGTGTCATTGTGCTAGACAGAGGAATACAATTGTGATGACACTAAAGGTATGGAGAAATGTTATAAAAGCATGTTTGCTGATAACACTAGGCACTGTGTTGAAAGACCACTTTCATCACGAATTTAATAGAGGGAATAATATTAATGATGATAATAATTCTTATGTGGTGAGCAGAAATATACAGGGCTGACATGCTGCCAAGGTTTTCAAATGATCTCTCTTCTTTGATCTGTGCAGTGAGCTTATGGGGAAGAGCCAACATCATATCCATTCCACAGACAAAGACCTTCAGGTTGATGGGGGCGGGGAGGCTTTGTTCTGCTCCACTAGTACTTAGGATAGAATCAGTCAAGAAGAAGAGAAGAAAAAGCAACAAGGACCTTGGGATCCAAAAATGTGGGCTCATGGCTAAAGAGATGATTTAGTAGTGGCCAAGAACACTTTCTGTGCAAGTGTGAGGTCCAGAGGAGGTCTGAGAAACTGCTAGATTGGTCCCCACTATACACACAGAAAACTGGCCATGGGCACATATATCTATAATTCCAGTCCTGTAGGGGAGCAGAGACCACAGAATCCTGAGAGCTTGTGAAAAATTGCAAGTTCCAGGATTAGTAAGAGTCTGTGGCCAAAATAAGAGCAGGCAGAGGAGCAGTGGAGTGGAATGCATGCTGTTCTGCTCTGGCCACTATAAATGCACCCTTCTGTAGGCCAGTGCATAGGGCACTGCATGGGCACATGCGCATGGAAACACCGCACAGAGACAGAAACTCCCTCAGGATTAATGGCTAGCTAGTATGAATGAATGGGTACCTTCTGGATTCAGTGGGAGTTCCTATCTAAAAGAACCCACTATTGATCTCTGGCCTCCACATGTATGAGCACACATAACTAACTGAACAACTACATAAACAAAAAATAAATGAATAAAGCTTGATACATGGAGTTTGATTAACAAATTATAAGTCAGGACAAGCAGGTAGGGAGAGAAGGAGATAGAAACAAAGAGAAGGAGAATGGGACAGCCAAGTAGTTTCTGTAAATTTGCTTGCAGGAATTGTTACAAGAAAACACACCATTTTATTCATTCTTTCATCCATTTATTCATCACTCATGCATTCATGTCTGTATTCAACATCTTGCACTGAGTAATAACTTCTGGATAAGGTTATGGAGATAGAAAAGGAGAGCAAGATGATATATATTCATATGTATGGGGTAATCATATATCCTCATTCAACTAGGATGGTTCAAATTTATGCCTTTTCTTTTTGCATCTTTTCCAGTCTAATATTTATCAAACACAAAAGTAGCCTGTGTTAGATGAAAAATTATATATTTATTCAACATACTGAACTCATAACTGAACAAAAGAAAGATGGTCATTCAGTGACATGCAGTAAAATTACTAGTGCAATATGATTTGTGAACACCGTGAATCTATATGAGCAAATCTGCATGGAGTTTAAAAAGTTAGAGAGGTGATCCTTAATGATCAAGATGATAGATAAAGAGTAAGAAGTTCTTAAGTGAAGGGAAGGAGGGTCCCAGACCAGTGAGCAAGTAAGTGTATTGGGAGCATATTGCCCCAAAGGCTAATTTGTTTGGGGTTACCCACCATGGATCTTCCCTCTGTATAAACTAAAATGACTTCAAGTAAGTGCACATAAAGGAATTGGTATGAGGAATCTCTTCCCCGGTTCACTCCATAGATCCTTAAAGAGGAGAAGCATCTCACTAACTGACTTAAGAATCCCATGTGGGTGACAGTCCTCAAGGGAATAGAAAGATAATGGAGTTTTATGGAACATGCACTCCAGGCTTGGCCCAAAGGGACCTGTCACACAAGTGACAAAAAAAAAAAAGACAGAGAATGTTTGTTTCCCCAAAATTAGCTTCACTTGAAAAGACAGAGGGGAAGCTTTTGTTCCGACAAAGTTATGTTAATATTGTCAAGTTGGTGCACTGGGTCGCTGAACTGGTACTTGGGGACTGTCATAATATTGATGGGGAGTTTGGCAAGTTAATTTTAAATCTGTCACTTCAAACTTGCTCCTTAATAAAACTCCACAGTGATTGCAGGCTTAGCTGACAGCTGGGGAGTGATCTTTAAGTCTGAACCTGGTGTGGGATGATTCTCTCTCCTCTCCCTTTGTCCCATCCTCCAAATCCTAGGGTGCCATCCTGCAGTGAGAAATCCTACAGACCTATTGTTTGTGGCAGCATGGGGGTTCTGGAGTTAGACCTACTGGGGTTTGATTCCTGGTACTGGCACAGCTTGCTGCGTAACCATATGAAAGCTATGTGAGGTTTCTGCTCCTCTGATTTTTGTGGTGACTGTGATATAAAATAACACATGTCAGAGCGTCTGCAGCAATTCACCACCTGAAGCAACCCTCCCTCAAGCACCCATTCTTTTCCCTTTCAACAGTGTGTGGGTCATGAACTGCAAGTGTCTGGACTTGGACTCAAATGCCAAGCAAACGGAAATGCATCCTTCCCTAATCATTTCCACGGATCCAGTGTTCAGATTGTATCAAGACTCCTATGGCAGAATCAAATGGGGTATAATAATTAAAATTATACAATCTCTTTAAGAGCTCTGATGAGTATTAAATGAGCCTCTTGAACAACAGACTAATAATAGCTCTAATATTAACTACCCCATCAAACTTGAAACATTTATTTTTGTCCACACCTGTAAAATTAGTTTTACTACTGGGCCATCCAGTGCAATACAAATTGACATAAAACTATGTAAATATCCCAAGGATGTAGGCATGTGGCATTGTCCTATGGTTTGAGTTTGTGAGGGCCAATTTTCTGTCTACTCTAAGGTGATCTTACATGCCTCCTCTTGCTCTCTGCTGAGGCTTGAATTCAGTTTTTCCCTGAATTTGAGTCTTACTTTCTTTAACAATGTTGAGTTATTTTATCTAGTCTATGAATCACCAGCTGTCTTCAAACTTGTTCCATGATCTACTTAGTAGGAACCTCTATTCCACTGATTCATTACTCTTTTCCTTCTGCAAAAGGCAACTCTGGATAATTTGTATATCCACTTTAGAGCACATTTAGAGCACTTTAGAGCATCCAATCTACTGATATTAATTTCTCAACTGTCCTCTGTCAGGTACTATCTGTGTATTAGTATTTATAAAAAAAGACCAATTAGAATTATTCATAAGAATGGCAGGAACAATAGAAATGAAGATAAATAACATAACAATAGAAGCAAACACAACCAAGACAAAATACTGGAATAAACCTACAATGAGAGATATACTTACCCATGCTCGTGTGACATCTTAATATTCTTTTGGAAACTCAGTCCTAAGCCCCTCTTCAGTTATAACCTTAAATGCTTGATAGAAACTTACTGGTTCCTTTCTTCCTACTGTTGCTCATACCTTTCTAATTTATATTTTTTGTATCATTTGCAAGAAATGCTATTTTAGGTACTGGGGATGGCTTAGCAGTTAAGGCACTTGCCTGCATGCCTAAAAACCTGGGTTCAATTCCCCAATACCCTTGTAAAGCCAAGTTTTCAAAGTGGTGCATGCATCTGGAGCCCTACCGCAGTGTCTAGAGGCCCTGAAACACATTATTCTATATCCATTCCACTCTGTCTCTCTCCCCTTGCAAGCAAATAAAGAAAAAGTAATTCCATTTTAAACTAATATTCCTCAAATGATACTAATGAGTACAGCAGTGGTTAAGAGCCTGGAGAGCAGAATAAGGTGTGACTCAAGTTTTAACTAAGCCTGTGCAATAAATAAATAAATACGGCTTTATTATATATTAAAGGAATGGGGACATTTGACTTAGACAATTCATGTACAATACTGGTCATAGAGTAAGTATTAGCATTCTTTCCAACCTGCTTCTTTTCTCTGTTCCACCCTGGCTCCCAGAACTTGCTTCTTTCTTTTCTTGAATAGCTTGTGAATTTCCAAACAGCAGTGGTCAAAAATGTTTTTAAGTTCATATCTGATACTAAGTAGCCCATGAGCATTGAATGTACCTTCTCTCACTGAGCAAAGAGTGAGTTAGTGAATGAATGAATGGACAATTTAATGATCAATGATATGTGAATTAAAATGGAATACACTCTACTAGCTCATTGGATGCATATGTATACAATAAAATACACAGATAAGGAGTGAATGGTCCTTTGAATACATTTGTAGAGATAAATGGATGATAAAAATAGAGAAGAGACACCCTGAGACTTCATAGTGAATTCCAGGTCAGGCTGAGCTAGAGCGAGACTCTACCTTGAAAAACAAAACAAACAAAAAAATTGTGAAGAGAACTTGAAAAAGGCAATGGAATGAATAAATAAATCATTAACTCTGTTGGACTTGGGAAGACCTTGGATCTGATATTGGCCATGCAGAGCCATAAATGACACTTGAAGAATTTTATGCTACTCTGGAAAAAAAAAAGTATAATATAATGCTAGTTATGCCTATCTTTAAGTTCAGGAAAAATTAGGAAATAAATTAACATTTACAATCCTCTGTCTGTGTCTCAAGATGTGGTTGCATTCCACAGCATAGATGTCATCCAGGAGTTTGGTAGAAATGCAATCTCCCTCATTCCCCAGAAAATACACTAAATCAGAAGCTACATTTTAATCAGGTCTTCTCCACATGAATCATATGCATATCAGTACCTGAATATAACTGTAGTAGAGAAGTTGTTCTTGAACTGTGATCTGTGAACTAAATGAATTGCTATCCAATGTTAATTTGAAGGAAATGCACATTCTCAAGCCCATTCCCTTCAGATCTTTTGTTGTTGCTACCTTCTCATTGTTGGGATAAAGAACTAGCCAAAATCAGCCAATAGGAGGAAAAGTTTTATTTTGGCTTATAGCACTGAGGAGAACCTTCATGATGGCAGGGTAAAACATAGCATGAGCATAAGTTGGTAATCACCTCAGCCACAGCAGCTGGAAAAATACAGCAGGAGAGTGAGCCAAGTTCTGGCAAGGAGGAGCTGACTATAGCATCCCTAAGCCCGCTCTCAGAAACACAACACCTCAGCAAGGCTTCGCCTCCCAAACTGTGACCATCTGGAAACCAAACATTTAGAGCATATGAGTTTATGGGTGATACCTGATTCAAACCACCACATTCTGCCCTTGGACTCCTTAAAATGATGCCCATCTATGACATAAAATGCAATGTATTCAGTCCAACTTTAAAAGTCCTCACAGTTTTTATCAATCCCAGTGCTTTTCAAACAAATGTATGTAAAATCCAAGGTCTTTGAACTGTGAACCTATAAAGTCAAAAATACAATGGTACAGAATAAACATTCACATTGCAAAAGATGGCACTGTAAGGAACAATTGAACCAAGATCTAAAACAGACAGCGCACACTTCAAATCCTGTAGCTCCAAGTCAAACATCTGTAACCAGGGACAAAGTCTTTGGGGTTCCTTCAGTTGGGTTGCGTATAGCTCAAAGAAAAATCCATCCCAAGCTGGCAACTGTTTGGTGACATTTCTATATTCCTGGCAATTCCACTTTCCTGGAGTCTTTACAGCAAACCATGTTTAATCCTCATTGCTCTGTCACTCCTCCACACATGGACTCCAACAAACCTGCCTTATTACTAAGTGGTCATTTCAAATAAAACATACTATGTTGTAAATCCAATAACATTTTCTTTTCTGTATTTGTTATAATCCCATAGTATCAGTAGGCTACCAAATTTTTTTAATCCAGCAGGGAACAAAGCTGACTTTGAAAGTAGGAAAAAACCTTCAGCATTCTTCCTTATGACTCACTACTTTCAAAAGAGTCAGTATTTTTCATTCCCAATGCAGAACAGTTAGCCAAAACCCAATGTAGTAACCTCTAAAACTATTTACCTGAACAGAGCTGTTGTCTCTCTAGTCTACAACTTTCATTTCCTTCTGTGTCATATATTTCCATTCACACCAGTTCATTTATTGCAAATTCAACCTTGCTCAAGTTCTCAGGAAACAGGCAGAACAGCAAGCCATTCACACAAATTTCCTTTTAGACCAATTATGACAAAGTTTTCTTTTCCTTATAAGCCAAGCCTATACAGTCCATAATTCTTTCTGCATTTAAGTATTTAAACTTCAACCAGAATGGTCCATCAAATTCTACTTATAGTACTGCATTGGTTGTTTTCATCCAGTCTTTCAAATCCTTCCATATTCCTCTAGAAAACCAATGCCAAAAGGCTAAAAGCCACACAGTTAGGTTTCTGTCAGCAATGTATATAAATGTATATAAATGTAACCCCACCGTACTGGTACCAATTTTTCATTGTACTTACCTTCTCATTGCACCTGACCAAAAGCAGATGATGGGAGGAAAGCTTATTTTGGCTTATAGGTATAAGGAGATGTTTCAGGATGGCCGGGAAAGCATGGCATGAGCAGAGGCTGGACATCACCTCTGCCACAGCAGGTTACAAACATCTGCAGGAAAGTGAGCCAAGTTCAGGCAAGGGAAAACTGGTTATAACAACCCCAAGATTGCCCCCAAGAAACACAACTTTCCAAGCAAGGCTCCTTTATCAAAGCTACCACTGGTTGGAGACCAAGCATTCAAAACACATGAGTTTATGGGGAACATCTTCTGATTGAGAAACTCTGAGGGAGAGACATAACTGATATCCCACACATACATGATTCACTTTCATCTTCCATGATTCTAGGGCACACCAAAATTTGAGGAATCCTTGGAAAAAATAGAAAGTATGTCTTTCAGAGAAAATAAACAGAGAGTTCTCAAAAGAGGAAATACTGATGAGCAATAAGAATATGAAAAAATGTTGATTGTCATCTATGTTAAATGTCACCAGGCATCAGAGGATTGCATACTAAAATTATGCTGAGATTCTTACCCCAGACCGAATAGCAGTTATTAAGAAAACAACAATAGCAAAAGGAAACCCTTATATAGTGTTGGGTGGGTGGGGGGATCGGTATTTGGTCCAATCTCTAAAGAAATCAGTCTTGAAATTCCTCATGAAACTAGAATTAGATCTTCCACATTACCTGGCTATTCCACTCCTGGCTTTTTAGTGAATGACTCCAAGTCAACATATCACAGAGATACTTGCACATCTGTGTTTACTGCAGTACCACTCACAGTAGCTAAGTTATGGAAATAATGAAGTTATGTTGTTTGTAGGAAAATAAATGCAACTCATGACAAAAATATTAAGCAAATAAAGACACTCTTAGAAAAACAAAGGTTTCATCCTTTATTCTTTTTAATTTTTTTTATTATGGCCATACTTTATATTTATACATCATGTGTTAGTAAGATCCTTTCCTTTGTACCCACCCCCATTTTGCTGGGGAGCCTCCTCAATGGGGTTGTGGGTTTTCCTGATGGGGTTGAGGGCTATACATTGTGAGAGCAGCAGTCAGATATTGAGGTCAGGGACAATGCCTCTGGGTATGACATCCCAACCTGTAGCTCTTACAATCTTTCCGCCCCCTATTCCCTAAGCCATGGTGGGTGTTTTTTAAGTCTACTTCGGTGATGAGCCCTTAGGAATCTCTGGATCTGTGCTTTGGTAGGTGATGCATATCCTCAGTGTTTGTCTCCTTCACCCTGGTGCTGATTGTCAGGCCCACCATATAAGCAGCAACTTTTCTCTCATTTGTGGATTCTAGATTTGCTATATTCACATAGGTTATGTATGTATAAATTGAATTCAAGTAGAACTGAAATTTTCTAGGTGAACAAATGGGATTAATGGAAGGGGGAAAGGACAAGAAACAGGAGGGTAGAGAGGGTGAGATAGAGAAAATATGTTCAACATACAACATATACCTATGATTTCTTTTTTTAAAAAAAGACTGAAAGTACACTATCCATTGGAATCAGGCACACCAACATTAGAACCCAGGTGTCTCCATGTCTCAAGTATGAGAAGCCTCTTCCTTTCATACACTTAGTTGCTTATACACAGAAGTATGAGGACATCAACTGGAGAAATGGCTAAGAGGTTAAGACAGGTTAAGACATTTGCCTGAAAAGCCTAGGGACCCACATTCAAGTCCCCATAACCACATAAACATATGCACAAGGTGGTACATGCATCTAGAGTTTATTTTTAGTGGCTATAAATCTGGATCTGGCATGTCCATTCTTCTCTCTCTCTCTCTCTCTCTCTCTCTCTCTCTCTCTCTCTCTCTCTCTCACACACACACACACACACACACACACACACACACATACACACACACACATACACACACACACACATAAATAAATAACTATATAAAATAGTATAAGGACAGTTAATAATAAGGAGGATAAAACAATGATGCCTGTCCCATAGAGAGATGGTGATAACTAAATGACTTATAAAACACTCCTTCCCTCAACTGACCCCATATCTTCTTCTGCTTTATAGATCACATTTTTTGATGGTAGTCTGGTAGGTCTTTATTACATCTTTTTCCAAACCTCAGAAGGTAGTGAAAAGTCTCTGGCTTTGACCATTGGAGCAATAAACACATATCAGCACTTGATGGCTCCATTCTCTAACCAAGTCCAGTGACACTAATCCATAGGACACAGAACAGATCAGAAGCAATTTGAATTATATTAGCAAGCTAGGCATCACACACAACACTATTCAATATTTCACTAGAGCTCAGATCCATAACCTTTACTAAATCTCCTATATCCACTAATTTTGTAATTTTGTCAGAAAAAGCTATCAAGTTGTTCAGGATGATTTGTTCTACATGAAACTCCAGTGTCCCTTATTGCTCTCTATGCCATTATCTCCCCAATGCTCTCAGATTTTTCTGGGAACATTCATCCAATTATTTTGCTAAATATTGACACCAGGCTTACTGGACAATGCTTTTCAAGATTACCTCTCATTAACTTCCTTGAAAGATGCATTCTGCACTTGGTCCATTTCACTGCCACCACTTCCTGACTGCTTGACTGCCTGCTCCTGCACGGACCCATTTACTCTTATCATTTGATGGTCTCTTTTATTTGACTTGTACAGCAACATGCCTAACCTGTCCCCACCATGCCCCAGTAAACAAGGAATTTTACATACAGAAGCCAAGAAAACTAAGCAGAGATGCTTTTGACATGAGGAATGTTGTGGGGTTTGAAAAATGTTTTGAACCCCAAAAATGCTTGGATTGTGTGGTGGTATGACTGTAAAATGGCCACTATAAAGTCATAGTGTTTGAATACTTAGTCCCCAGTTGGTGGCATTGGTTAGGAAAGTTATGGAACATTCATGAGGTGGACCCTTGCTGGAAAGTCCTATGTCACTAGGAGCAGGCCTTCAGGTGGTATAGCCTTGTCCCATTTCCTATTATCTATCTATCTATCTATCTATCTATCTATCTATCTATCTATCTATCATCTCTCCTTACTTCCTGCTGATGTATTGATATGAGACCAGCTTCCTCCTTTCACCAGCTTTTCCTATCATGATCGACTTTCCTGGAAACTGGAAACTGGAAACTGAAAATAAACCCTTTCCTTTCTTAAGCTGTATCTGGTAGGGGTTTTTGTTTGTTTGTTTTTTTAAGATAAGGTTTCACTCTAGCCCAGGCTGACCTGGAATTCACTATGTAGTTTCAGGGTGGCTTTAAACGCATGGCAATCCTCCTATCTCTGCCTCCCAAGTGCTGGGATTAAAGGCATGTGCCACCATGCAACAAGAAAGTAACTGATAGAGATGATAATTCTGGATTTTCCTTTCAATGTTTTGTCAGCTATGGTAAGTGACCACATCTCTCTGAGTCTCTGTCTATAAAATGTGGATAAATAAACTTCATGAACTGTGGAGACAGCCCAATCATTAGAGTACTTGGTCAAGCAGAAAGCCCTGAGTTCAATGCCCAGAAACCACTTGAGTAGCTGGACATGATATTTGCCTTTAATCCCAGTACCAGGGAAGGTGTATTCCTCGGGCTCACTGGCCAGCCAGACATAGGTGATCTTCAGCCAGTGAGAAATTCTGTCTCTGTTTCAAAAGGAAAGTGGTGGAATGATACCCCAAGTTTTCCTCTTCACATACACACATACATGCATGTACACCTGCTCATGCACACAGATGTGTGTGCGCACACACACACAGACACATACACACACATAAAGAATGTGAATCCCATGAAATGCAGGTGTCTGATGGCTTGTGCAGTGTGGTGCTGTGATTCTTCTCTGTTAATTATGTAGAGCTGAATGCAACTTCCCCCAGTGTCACTGCTCGTCCCCTGAGAAGAGAGGCCAGGTCCCAATACCCATTCACCTGTCCTTGGGACCTTCACATGAAGCATAGATTGTATTCCCATAGGAAGCCACCATGATCTGCGGCATGTCATGAAAGATGATATGTGAAACGTGCTTTCAGCCCTGGGATTCTCTGATTCCCTTTCTCTAAGTTGTCAGAGGCAACTATTCCTGAAGGCCTGGCTCCCCTCCCACTTTATAACCTTGTGTTCTTTGTTCTTATAGGTAAAGAAACGGGGAGGAGGAAAGATGAGCAAGCCTTGGGGGTATCTCATCCAACTGCTGTAGCAAAGCAAACATAAAGAATGGGTCCACATTAAATTAATTTCATTGATTTTTTCCCCCCTTCTTTTCCGTTGAAACCTCACAGTGTAGAGGTTATAATTGGGCCATTTATTATCCTCTGCTGAGGACCTCAGCGAGGCCACCATCTGGGGGGGGGCTGGGGGGGCTGGAGCTCCTTGTTTATGTATCACCCTTTAGGACTGGATAACAGATAGTTCTTTTTTTTCCGGCCAGAGTCACATTCCATTCCCTTTTATTATGTGTCCTCACAATCCTATTACCTGTTCACTGTCTCAGTGACTCAGCCACAGTGGCTGCAGTAATGCTGGTTTTCAGAGCCCAGCTAATGACGCAGGCACTGAGGTGTCTCCAGACCCATCAGCTGGCTGAATCTCAATTTAGCAGGATTTGAGGCTGCCACATCATGCATTATGCATGAGTGCATGCTTGCCTACGCGTATGGGTGCATGCAGGTTTGTTGAAGGGAGGGAAGGAGGGTACACATTTATATCAGAGACCTTGTATCTTGGCAGTCATGGTGAGGAAAATGAAATGCCTGATCATTCAAAGCGTTGCTGAGAGATTGGCAGGAGGGAAAGAAAGGACATGTTGGTAAATTTGAAGGAGTTCTTAGTCTTTACCAGATTATTTCTGCTCCCAGGAAGATTGCATAGCAGACAGGTGAAGTGTTAGTCTCTGGAGCAAGATGTCTAGACATCAAATCTTACTAAAGCTGTCTGCCAGCTGGGTCATGGAATGCTGAGGGATTATCTGAATAAGTAGACCCTGATCTGATGAAGGGATTAAATGGACCAATAAAAACAAAGCTTTTAGCTTTGTACCACATACTACAAAAGGTACTTGGAAAATGTTGGTCACTATTAGTAAATATTCTTTGCCAGAAGGAAGCTACTATATCCAATCCAACCTCAGAGAGCCCACCCACATAGACCCAGAATGCCTCCTCCTCCTCCTGATGTATATGTATATGTCTTGGCCATAGTGCAGACTAAAGAGCACAAGATATGGATTCTTGTGTCTGTTCTGTATTTCAAGGTCATTGGGAAACCTTGGGCAAGTCCCCTTCCTGATCCTGGTCCCTAGACTTCTCACTTACAAATGAGGGAGCAGAGTGTATCAGACTGCTTCTCGATGGACTGTAGGTCCTTCAGGAGATCCCAGGAGTCCTCTAGAGGGACGCAGCTGAGTGTGGCAGTGGGGCTGCAATGTGTGCTTCATGAGTGAGAGCTGAAAACATGGATTCTCCAACCAATGAAGCAAAGATATTTGCAGAACACTTAGAAACAGGCTTTGAATTTCTAATAAGTATGTCAGTACAGATTACTAATGAACTTACATTTGTGATATCCTATAATTCTATAACTTTCTAGATGGAGATTAATAAGTATAGCAGTGATCTCTAGATATTCTAAGGCAGGGGGCTAATGAGGGAAAGTGCATTCCCTAGAAGTGTGGGATGCCATTATTCAGTCTATCCAAGCTAGAGATTTCTTTCTGAAGGAGAAAGAAAGGCTTCCCAGACCAAACAGAGCTGATTTAATTCCATGTTCTACCCCTCACTTGTTCAGTGATATTGAAAGTCAAACCTCTCAAAACAGAGAATTTCTCATGTGTGAAAATGAAGATAATGACCACTATAGCCAAGAATGGTGGTAACATTAAGTGAAATAATAAAACATTATTATTAATGTGGCTATATGATCCCACATTACACGGTATGAGGATTGCACTCAGTGCATGTTTTCTCTTTGCCTTTTCACCACCTGAATTCTCGGTCCTGTGTTTATTCCAACAACTAAAAGGCAACCAGAGTAAAGTACTTCCAAGAAGCCTTGTCTGCTTTTGCTGCTATTAAGCTATTATGTTTTCTGTGATCTCTGTTTCCTCATGAGCCTCCTATTCAGCTACAGCTTTACCTCTTGATAATCCACAGACCTCTAGGTCAAGGCCTTGGTAAAAACATGGAATTTCTACAAGGAGCTGTCAACCTGGTAGAAGAGAGAGATTTCTAGCAGAGCTTCTTGGGCAGTGCAGGTATGTGTTAGCTCAGAGTTGGGACCTGAAACAATATAAGAAATCAGGCATGTTTTACTTGCTAAAGTCTAGAATATAAGACAGTAGTATATGGAGTTATGTCTTTAAAGCAAAAGCACCAAGGATTAAAAAAGCATGGCTTACTGTTTAGGCTAAAATATGGTGGAGGTCTAATGTCCAAAACTAGTTAGAACATGAGAGAAAGAAAGAGAGAGAGAGAGAAATACAGAGAGCTTATTTCCTTTACCTTCTATTCCCTTATTTCTCTTTCCCTTATATTATGATATTATATCTAACACAGCCTTAGGCTAGCAGTAAAAACACATTTTTAAAGAAAAATTACTGCACTGGTTGGTGTGTACCTAATAGACATGAGTATGCAGTGCTAACCTGAAACTAAGTCTTCTGAGTTCTGGCCTAGGAGATCATAAATTTCTGTTGACCAAAATAAGGCCTTGAACTCTGAAGCCAAGGTAAACAGCTGGTTGAGTTACATGGCCCTTGTGATGGTTTATATTGATTGTCAACTTGACAGGACCCAGAATCATCTGGTCAGTTATCTTGATTAGGATAGTAAGGTGAGAAGACTTGTAGCTATGGGTGACATCATTGCATGAGCTGAGGTCCAAGACTACGTAGAGAGAATGCAATCTGGCTGAGCAGCAGCATTAACTGCTCTCCTCCTCCTGGCTGCTATGATGAAGTAATGCTTGTTTCCTGCTGCTGCCATGCCTTCTCTGCCATGATGAACTGTGCCAGGAAACTCTTAAGTGTAAATAAGCCCCTCCTCCCTTAAAATGATTTTTGTGGGCCAGAGAAATGGCTCTGTGGCTAAGGTTTTTGCTTACAAAGCCTGACAACATGGGTTCAATTCCCCAGTGCCCACATTGAGCCAAATGCACAAAGTGGCACATGTGACTGGAGTTCATTTACAGTGGTAGGAGGCTCTGATGCATCCATACATTCCCTCTTGCTCTCGCTCTCTCCCTCCCTCCTTCCTTGCAGATAAGTAAAAAAAAATATTTTAAAAAATAATTTGAGGGAGAGAATTACCATGAGATTTTTTTTTATAATCATGGAAAATGCTAATAAAAATTTTAAAACAATAAAATAAATAATAATAATAATAATAATTTTGGGGCTGAAGAGATGCCTTAGCAGTTAAGACACTAGCCTGCAAAGCCTAAGGACCTAGGTTTGATTCCCCAGGACCAATATAAGCCAGATACACAAAGGGGCACACGTGTCTGGAGTTTCTTTGTGCTAACTGAAGGCCCTGGACTGTTCTCTCTCTCTCTTTCTCTCTCTCTCTCTCTCTCTCTTTCTGTCTCACTCCCTCTCAAATTAAATAAAAATAAATACTTAAAATAATTTTGTAAGTTTTTAAAAATTTTATTGACTTATTTGCAAGCAGAGAGAGAGAGAGAATTGAGACAGACAGTGGGAGAATGGGCATGCCAAGGCCTCTAGCCACTACAAATTAACTCCAGATGCATGCGTCCCTGGTGCATCTTATTCACATGGGCCCTAGGGAATTGAACCTGGGTCCTTTGGCTTCATAGGCAAATGCCTTAACCACTAAGCCATTTCTCTGGCCCAATTTGCAAGGTATTTTTACACAGCAAGAAGTTGGCCAGTGCAAGGCTAGTATAAGATAAGAGAGCCAAGGAGATAATAGCTGTGAGGGAGGACTGTTATGGGAATGGGGCTGGTCATTTTAACCCACAGTGAATCTGTCTGATGGAATCTTCTATAAAGAGGTTCACATAGCAGTGTTAAGTGTTTGAGTCACTGATTCAGCTGACTTTACTTGACAAGAACTTCCCCTCTTTCTTATTGTCTTGAACTACTTGACATTTAGTTTCACAGGTTTACAATCTACTCAGTTTCCTATTCCCCTTATGCTACAGTTTCAGAAATAGAGGATATTAAATATGTTCCATAACTATAGTGACATAGCTGTCAAGAAGTCAGAATGAACTTGAGAGCCATCACATTGGGCTTCATTTATAACCAAGGTCATATGCTTATCAGTGGAAAGGTAGCTCTGATGCGGATTCCCCAGATTGTATTTATGGTTTCCCTGCTTATACTGCCTGCCTAGTATCTTGGCTTTGGCTGTTTTCATAAATATGAAGCCACATTCCAATAAGATATGGCTACTACTACTGCCCATGTTCCTTCATGGAGTTTGGAAGATGACCTGTAAATCCTTCCATCACTCTCTCAGTCCTTGAAGAGGTCTCCTGGCCTTCTAATGAAGGAAATAAATATTATTCTTCAACTTCATTCTGAAAGTAAGATAAATTACGTAGATAATTTCAGATAATATGATCATAATGGCAATATACCCTAAAATGGTTTTCATTCATCCATTCATTTCTTCATAAGCCTGTACTATATGCCTGGCTTTATATGAGGTACTGGGAGAGAAAACAATATGTCCCTGTTTGTGATGATTAAGTCTGTTGCCAACTTGATCTGCTGTGGAATCCACAGACATTCCTCTTAGGCAGGTCATTGAAGTTGCTTCCAGGAAGAAATGAATGAAGGAGGAGGTCCTTCCTCCAGAATGAGCCCTTCCCCCAGAGTGGGCAGCCTTCCTGGTGGTGGGCTTTATGTAAGGACGCTCTGAGACAAAAGAGCCCCTTCCTCCAGCCTGGCTGCCTATGCTGCTTGTTGATGGTTGCCTTTACTGTACGCATCTGCCGTGTTCAGCTGTCCTTCATCAGCATTGGAGCCAAGTTTCCTCAATCTTCCAACATAGACTGAAGACCAGCAGCTCTCCAAGCCTTCAATGATTGGGACTGCTGAGCCATCTAGCCACAAGGACCGAGCAGCTACCGGGTAATTTGTTCCTCAGGTCTGCAAACTGCTATTGTTGGACTGCCAGTAGCTAATTCAATAAACTATCTTTTTAATAAAACTCATCCTAGGGGGGAGGGAGGGTATTACCATGGGATACTTTTTATAATCATGGAAAATATTAATAAAAATTGAGAAAAAAATAAAAAAAAAGAAAACCAAAAAAAGAATAAATAAATAAATAAGTTTTAAAGAAAAAAACAAATAAAACTCATTCTATTGATTCTGTTTCTCTAAAGAATATGGGCCAGTAGGGAAAACCTAAATATATATGTGTGTGTGTGTGTGTGTGTGTGTGTGTGTGTGTGTATAGATATATATGTATATGTATGCATATATATGTATGTGTATGTATGTTTATATATATATAAGTTTTGACAAGTGTTATTACATTAACTATCATTCACTAAGCTCTAAGTGGTATACCATGTGCTTAAGCTCATTTTTTTCTCTAGACAGCCCTATGATATACCCCTTCTACTGCTGGGTAAACCATAGCTCTGCAAGACAAAGTTATGCAGGTAGTAAGTCCTCTGTACAGAGTCTTGTTGATTGTAATCATCAAGCGCATTAGAATACTCTTAATTGTTTTGCCCTAATATGTCTGTATGATGAAAGAACAGAGATAAGAGGCATGAGCTGTAAGGGGCATTGGTGTAGTCAGGCTACCTTGGGAGATTTTTGTGAGTTGACTCTTGAAGGGTAAATGGTTGCTAGGAAATGACAGAGGCACAGTTATTCTTGGCAGAGAGATAAGCAGGTGAACAAAGTACATGATGTGGAGACAGAACAAAAAATATTGCAAGTGGTTTGCTTTTCTGGAGTGTGTGGGTCAATCTCTGGAGGAAGGACTAGGGTGGCAGTGAATCTCTACACAGTGCTGCCCTTAACTCCTTGAAGGACATCTCCATTGGCAAATTGGTTTAAGGACAAAACTCGGTGGAAGTGTATGAAGGCATCCTTAGGGGAAAACTTCCAACAGTGTCCTTCTTGAGAACTTTCTACTGAGAAGTCTTGACTTTTCCATAGGGAACTCATTACCACCTTGCAAAAAGTGTGCTTGTGTTCAAGAACAGGAAACTAGCAAACTGGAGGGGAAGGCAGGAAAGTGAGAAGACTGGCAACAGGTTCACATAGAAAGTGTTCAAAGACACCAGCTGTTGATCCTGGAGAAGCAAATGTGCAGAGGAAAAATGAGAGTTGACTTCAGGTCTCAAAGACTGTGTTAAGGTATAAAGCAAGTGAAAAAGTCAGAGAATTGGGGTCATGCAGGCTCAGGAGACCTTGGATAATTTACATCACCTCCCTGAGATAGGGAATCCTTGGAGTAAAAGGCAGAATATTTTGCAGTTTCTCAGCACTATCCTGAGAATTTAAAATGCTATATGTGAGGTGCCTGGTATATAACCAACACTCAACAAACGATAGCTACTGTCACAAATGTTATTGTCTATAGAAAGGTATAGGTGAAGAAGAACTAGTCTTGCTTACATTCCCAGACATGAATCAACAGTATGACCCTTTTTATCATAACCTGGGGACAGCCACATGCAACTTGCATAATCCACATCACAGTGTCGGTTGGTGACACCTCCCACTGGTGGGCTGCAGTAGTAGTAGAATCCTTAGCTCTAACACCTTCTGCTCTTGCTGAC
The DNA here is from genome assembly GCF_020740685.1 of Jaculus jaculus. NCBI lineage: Eukaryota > Metazoa > Chordata > Mammalia > Rodentia > Dipodidae > Jaculus > Jaculus jaculus. The sequence goes on from NC_059102.1 coordinate 138,513,701, forward strand.
CTTTTCCCATCCCAGCAGAGCCCATATTTAAGTCTCTAATGCCACCTCAACCCTTCTCGAGTTCCTACCATCTAAGAACATTGTGAGTCTATTGGTCAAGAAGGGGCATAACTTCCAAATATGTGCACACTCACTCTAGTATCCAGTCTTTCTATGGTTCTTCTATTCCTAACCCGCTGGTCTGTTATGTGACTTTATGTCATGAGTAATCCCCCACTACTTTTGTCTTAAATATCTCCTTTTCTCCTCACCTTCCCCTCATCCCATAGATATGTTCATCTCTCCAATCTTACCCCTCCTCAAACTTTCAGTTGCCTTCAGCTACCACCTTATGTCTTCCATCCACAGCCAGCCTTCTAGAAGGAAGTCTATGCAAATGGTCTCCACTTCATCACTTCCCACTTTCTCCTCCACCCACTGCAGTCTGTCTTTTACACCCATCACTCTCAGATACTGCCTCTCCTAAGGCCAAAAGTGCACCTGTTCTCAGATCTATCCAATGCACATACTTCACTTGAGCCCAGCACTTCTCTACCGTTAGTACTGTTGTTCACTCTCAGAAACTTCTCTCACTTCAGTGTTGAGCACACTACTCATTTCTTGCACCCTTTTTAGAAATTACTCAGCCTTCTTCAAATGTGATGCTCATTATTCCTGTTTTCTCTTCCTACCCATTCTCCTTGGGTCCTAAAGTCCCAGACCACCCCATCATGCCAACTTTGAAATCTGTATGTCTGGTCTGAGTCTTCATAGCTAAAGATAGATATATCTAACTGGCCAGAATAACTCTACTTGATGGGAAAATGGACCTTCCTTCCAGATGAATCTCTAACTGACTCATTTGATATTCACCAGACTACAGGTGAATTTTAAATAATCATGTTCAATGAGATGGTCATCTTATTCCAGCTGGACTGATTAAGATGTCATAAACTGGGTGGTTATAAGCAAGAAAAATTCATTTCTTAGAGCCTTGAAGCCTAGGACATCCAAAATCAAGATCAAGGTGTGTGTTAAAGATCCTCTGTATGTTTGTTGAGACTAGATCCTAGCTGTGTCCTTACATGAGAATGAGTAGTGGATCGCTCCTGGTCCTCTCACTCACAAAAGTACAGTATTCATTAGAGTTCTCGAGAGGAGTAGTACTGATTAAATGAATATGTGTGTGCATGTGTGTTCATGTAAATCAAAATTGATTTATTAAATTTTTAGATTGGCTTAGATGCCATGACCTGCTCTGCACAGTCCAACAATGGCTATGTACATGCTGGAGAGGCTGAGAACCCATTAGTTGCTCAATCCATGAGGCTGGATGCCTCAGTAGTCCCAATCTGATCTTGAGGGGCTGGAAGCTCCCTGGAAAGCTGCTAGTATTCCCTCTATGTAGGAAGACTAAATGTGCTGGGTTTTAACGACAGCAAATGGTGGCAACAACAAAGTATACATCCTCACCTGGGTGGGGCAAGGCAGGCCAGCAAAAGAAACAGTGCTTTTCCCTCAGGCTTCTTTATGTTTAGTCTCCTGCCTCCTCTCTGGGGGAGGATCTTCCTCTCACAGTTAAGCCTTCCAGGCACTTCCCTCATAGACCTGCCCAGAGGCCCATGAATTACTTGATTACTGATCTGACAAACCTGTCAATTTCAGTTAACCATTGCAAATATTAATTCCATTCATGACAGCATTTATTACCTTCCAAAGACCCTTATCCAGACATTACTACATCACTTTGGGGGTATAGTAGTTACTTTTCTCATTGCTATGACAAAATGCCTTACAAAAACAACTTAAGGAAGACAGTCTTATTTGGCCTTATAGTTCAAGGTTATAGTCCATTATGGGGGAAAGGGAGACAAGGTTGGCAGGAGCATGGAACAGAGCTGGCTGTTCTGAAATGGCAACAAAACAGCAGATAGTGATGAATGTTTATCAGCTCCCTTTCTCCTCTCTATATAGTACAGGATCTCCAGAGCATGGAATGGCACTGCCCAGAGTTAGGGTGAGTCTTTCTACCTCAGTGAACCTACTCTAGAAACTCCCTCACAGACAAACCCCAGATGTTTATTTCCACCATGATTATAAAGCCCACCAGATTGTCAAGATGAACCATCATAGGGAGTTAGGATTTCAGTCTCTACATTCTAGAAGGACATAATTTGCAAAAATACAGTGGGTGTTTTGGGAGTGTTCAGGTTGTGAAAAAGGCCAGGATATATTATTAGGAAATGAGGACAAGAAAGAAGACAACCAAGATGATGAAGTAGTGTTCAGGAATGTAGAAGGAAACCCCACAGGTGAGGTGATATGGACTCTCCAGGATACCAAATTGCATGAGGAGGGTTTGTTCAGGAGTGTCCTCACAGCTCACCCAAGAGAAAAGTGGAAACCAGTGGGCTAGGCAGATCGGAGGTACTCCATAACTGCAGTGAGGGCGACTAAAATCATAAAGAGAAGGTGAGAGGTGAGAAATTGGAGTGAGTGAGCTAAGTCATTTATAAGGAAGAATTTTACCAGAAAGTGTAGGCAGCATTGGGTTTGAGGAGTCTACAGTATATTCTAATTGTCTTTTCTCTTGTCTCACTCTCCTGAAAAACTGCTAAGTGTTTGCAGACAGGGTCTTTGTTTGTTTCACTACATTGTTTTGTTTCATTTTGATCTTCAATGCATGAATTTTGGCATAAAGTGGGTGTTTAGTGACTTTTGTCTTGAAGAGAGAACAAGAAATATCAACAATCACATAGGTTGTTTGCCAGAGTGAGGTTCTTTTTCATTGTATATATGAGTTTCGGAATGAAGGGGTTTACCCTTGCTTTTCTTCCCTCCCTCCTGTTTTTCTTATTTCTTCTCTGGCTCCGTCTTTCCCTCCTCCCCTCTTTCTTTCCCTTACTTTCAGAGATATTTAGTGACTTCACTGTGTTATTATATCACCCTAACCACAAACGGTTATAAACTATACAGGGATCCTTGTTCATGCTGTGTGGGTGTGGGGAAGGGGTTCTGAGCACAATTCCCCAAGAGTTTTTTCTATAGTGGGTGGAAGAGTAGGCATAAGAATCAAGGTCCATGCCTTGCCAGCATGCCTTTGAAGCTCAGCAATCTTTTTTTTTTTTTTTTGTCTCAGAGCTGTTCAGCTCACAGGGACACACTCTATTAGTGTCTCCTTGTTACTGTGCTATTAGGAGCTGTCAGCGCCCTCTGTTCCTAATGTTCTCCTCTGCTTTGAAATGTTTTGTCAGGTCTGTGTGTGCCTAGAGAACAGGGGTTCCAAGTTCACCACAACGTGTCTTCCAATACATTCTCACAGCCTGTCTCTGGGCACCATGCTTAATTAAACTGGAACAATCACCCTCACCTCTCCTAAGCCACCCCTCCTTCTTCTTGCAGGGAGACAAGCAAAGAGCCAGTGGAGTATGCATAGGGGACCTGGGGTATGAGTGGAATACTGGGCAGAAAGAGGAGTGGGATCCCACTGGGTCAGTTCTACAAGCTTATTTCTCTCTGTCTCCTGACATGTGCATATATATATATATATATATATATATATATATATACATATATATATATATATATATATATATATATAATGTTTAAATGGATGAAATGTGTACATGTGTGATTATATATGCTTAAGAGTATGTGAATGGGTACTTGTATTTGTATATGTGACTGTTTAAATGTCTAAATGAGTGTTAGTTGCATATGAGGATAAATATGCATTTGTGTGTTTGTGAATGTGGCTTTGAGTGTATATGAGTGCATGTCTTGAGGATAGGAAGTATGATTTTTATGTTAATGTGGTTCTGTGTGTATGGTGTGTGTGTGTGTGCATGCACATGTATGCGTCTGTGAGTGTGGGCAGGATGGAGTTTAACCCATCTGGGTTCTCATCTCTTTTGGCACAGCTCTCCTCAGTTTATTTAGGATATCCACCCTGTCCCTAGATTCTTACAACAAGTGCTCGTGACCTTTTACTGAGATCTTCCAAGCTTGGCCTCTGCGTTAACCGCATTAGACTTAGCTCTCTTCACGGAGGGAGGAAAGAGCATTACTTTTCCAGGTCCCACAGTTTCTGCCCTCCCCCTACTACCACCCTGCAGTCATCAGAAATCTCTGTAGGAAATCCAGCAATATTAAAAATAATAAGAAGCTACAAGTGACCCAAAATTTTATCTACTGCTGATCACATTTGTATTTTAGTGAGCTTCCATTCAAATGCCCCTCTTTGCTAGTAGTTCTATAGCTTATATTTCCAAAAACTTGTAACAGGAGACACAGCAGCATATGCTTGTCTTTTTTTCACTTACCAGTATCCCATAGAGCTTTCTCCTCTAATTTAGAAAGATCATCTGAATGTTGTTTAGTGCCTGCACAGAATTCCGTTATCTAGACTTATAATTCATATTATCAATCTCCCATTGATAGACATTGAGATTATTTCCAGCTATAAAAAATGTTGGGATAAGCATCCTTGTAAATACAGCTGTGCACATCTGACTGCTTAGAATAATTCAAGAAGCCAAAATCTTTTGGGACAAGAGGAGTACACATTTAAAACGTGGATGTTCAATGCCACATGGCATTAAGAAAGGTCACACTAGTTTACATGTCATGTTTCTGATGCAGTGGCTTAACAAAGATCCTATGCTAGTTAGGGGAAGGGGGCAGCTCATTCCACTCTAAATACTGTTGGGGGGGGGGTTGGGTCCATGAATGCAGCTGTAGGAAGCCTGGTAGAGCCATGCCGGGAAGGGAGGAGGAAAAAAGATTTTCTCTGCATGTGAAGGTTCATTATACTGCTCTGTCACATCAGAGGATGCTCTCAGGTAGAACTTGGCCTCCTCTCAGGAGGAACCCTCTTGGGCTGAATTATCCTAATTCAGACCCATGCTGTCTCAGTCCTCAAATTTGTCATTAACAGGCATACTGTAGAAGCATCAGCATTTCACACAGTGTCTCTCAAAGATAAAGAGGATTCAGACAGAATTAAATGAGGAAGAAAAAAAGGGCAGACAAAATCAGGAGGAGTGGGGCTGAGTGTACAAGCATACACTGAAAAACTTAGATCATATAGGTGCCAACATTAGACCATTATTATTTTTGAATTCCTCTTAAAGTAAAAGAAGTAGTTAAAATGATCAGGTATAAACCTTCAAACAAAGGTGGGAGGAAAATTAAGGCAGAGACAACAAAATATTTGGGGAAGGAATGACCTTAGCTAATCACAAAATTAACCATAGAAAGACATGTAAATAGAGAACTAAGTGGATATGGTTGAAGGCCAACTCTCTCAGGAGCTATCCAGGCAAAATGGGTTTGCAGAATTTGTGTTCAACAAGAACAATGCTCATCAGGGAAGGGCCAGGGATTAATATGGTGGAAGAGAAGACTTTGAAGCTGGACTGAAAAGAAGCTAAACTGCTCTGTTAATTCTTTGGTGGTTCTGGGCTTAAATGCAGCCAGATCTCCAGACCATTATCTCCCCTTTCCTGTCACACACAGTGACAAGATAAGACAATAGGTCACACTAGGCAGGGAAGAACCTTGGGTAAGTTTGCTCTCTGAAGAGGAGACAGCTCTTGTCAGAGATGACAGTGACAATTGGGAAAAGTCCCCCCAGTCTGAAGGAGGATCTGAGAAGAGCAAGGTGTGTCTAAAACTAACACATGAACTTGGCCTAGTCAGATCAGCTGCCTTATCTATGAAACAAAGGAATATAACAAGAATGCTGGAGATATCCAGATGTTCCATCAGTGATTTCCCAGCCAACTGTTCAGCTCCCAGGGATCCTTAGCAAAAATTATCACCTTCCAGGCTCCCTCTGGGCTTTTGTAGGCTACTTACCTGGCTAGTGCTATAGTAGTCTGGGGTTTTAACTCCCTCACATCAATGATTCTTTGCATGTGGTAGGAAAGGGAACTGTAGTGGAGATATCTACTGGGATTATTTCTCCACAGCTTATCTTGTTCAGTCTTCTTGTTATGAATAGTTTCTGGGTGTTCTTAGCTTCTTGGAACTTTATTCAAAGAACTGGAAAAAAACACACATAAGAAGTTTAACAGCAGAAAACTTCTTTACAGAACAAAGTGGTAGTATACTATCTAAAAGGGTGGCTAGACAACTGAGTGAGAGTACTCAAGAACCCAAGAAGCAGACTGAGGCATTTTTTAAGGTGTTCACAAGAAGGCATAGTTGCTAGGCCATTGTTTGAGTGGTACTCTGGTTTTATTGAAAAGTTTGAGATATATAACATTTTCTGCCAATCATATAAAGGCATAAGATGGTAAATAGGAGGTTCTCACTAAAAGTACACTTAGAGAACACAGTTTTCCTTTTTGTGCATGTACACCCAACCAATCCAAGCTTGATGGTCATAGGCAATTACCATCCTGCATATATCTGTGAACATACTTGAATAGAAACTAATCACAAATAATTATAGCCAGAGGTGGAGAAACTTATTTCACTCTCTGAAGTGGAGTGCACATGCAACTTGGTGCAGGTAAAGGTCCCAGGTTGTCAACAGGTGGCTTAACTGCATTATGAGGAAAGGGATGTGTTTACTGCCTAAACCAAGCAATGTCCTGGGTTGCTAAATAAGTGACTTTTCTATGCTTATCTGCTTCATTCTCTATAACCTAGACAGCTGAGCCCCACTTTACCTATAAGGAAACTGAAAAATTGCTATGGGTCACACAATTAATTATTGTTAGAGATGAAATGAAACTTCAGGTCCACCTGAGTCTACCTGCCCCCCAAAACACATGATATGTTTTCTTTTTAACTCCACTGTTGATATTGCCTGTTTGTAGGAAGTTTGAGTGATAGATTTTCCTGGAAAAGGCATTTTGATCTTTTGATTGTTTTAGACATAATCTCACTATACTGTAGACTGATTTGGAACTTATCATGGACCCCAGGATGGCTTCAAACTCACCATCCTCCTGCCTCCACTTCCTGAGTGCTGGGATTACAAGTGTGTGTCCCTATGTCAGATTAACTTTTAGGTGTTTGAAGTTAACCTTTAGAGACCTTGAGTGTCAGTGTGAACAGAACATGTGTCTCCAAAATGCTACGTTCAGGGGAATTACAATCAGGTTTAGGAAGGAAAGGGAGAAAAGAGGAAGAGATTTTAAATGCATGGCCAATGTGCTGGGTGGGGAGCTGTGAAGTACTGTCAACTATTACTAAGCACTGCTATGTGCCAGGCTCCATGCTATACACTGCTGAGCCTGCAGTAAACATTGTGGTCTTTGTTTTCCCCTTTACACAGTTTACAGCCACTGAACTCATTATTATTAGTACCCTTAGAAAAGGAGAGAAATTGGCCCCTTCCCAGGTCTTTGACAGGAGGTCTTAAAAAGACCAAACTTTGACTCAAGTAGTCATGAGATTGAGGCAGTTTCCATTCTGCATTGCTGTGGGCAGGTGATGCAATTTATTTATCTGTGCCCCACTTTCATCATCTATAGGTTGGGGAGAAAAATAAATCCTGACTTTATTGGGTTGCAATAATCAAATGCATCATTATATTTCAAGTAGAGGTCAGAAAACCTTTTCTACAAACATCTGTTTGAGTTTAACTGTCATAGTATCTTTATTGGAAATGCAATAATCAGTTATATATACATATATATGTGTTTGTACAGTATATATACATATATGTACTACTACATTGATATATATGTATATATATGTAGATGAGCCCAACCCTGCATCCATCCACTTAAGTGTCTATTGAGTATGTTCCAATAAATTTTTGTATGGGCATTAAGTTTTGAATATCTATAATTTTTACATGTCACATAAAATATTATTTATCTTCTATTTATAACACATAGGAAACTAAAAACTGTTCTTAGCTCATGGTCTATACAAAGACTAGTAGAGGGTTGGATCTGGCCTATAGATGGAAGTTTGCCAACGCCTTAATCTAGATCACAGAAGATGATCAATAGTCTGGAGTTTACTTCTGTTTTCCTTTTCAACCTACTACTTTGTAGTTTTTGTAACACATAGATCTTTTAGGGCCAGTCATTCTGACTGGCACTCTTGGGGCCCTGCAAAGCAAGCTGAAAGAGGAATGCTATTTCTATTTCATAGGTTCAAAAACTAAAGCACGCTCTGACCACTTGGGAACTTCCAGCTGAGGGTGAGTTTTTCCCTCTGCTGGGCCTGACTTGGCATTGACCAGGCCAAGCCAGGAGAGCCCCCTAGCCCTTACTCTCCTCATGGGTTGTTTACCCCTCCAGCTCCCCACATAGCAGGAGCTCCTTAAAATTTCTTTTCTCTTTTTCCTTTCCATGATTTTTTTTCAGGCCCTCTACATGGGATCTCCAGCCTTGTGGGTGTGTGTCATTGGCTCTATAATTCCCTCAATAAATAAAACTTAATAATTTTTTAAAAAGCACAAAGTTTTGATGGAATCTCCATGCTCATTCACAGTAAGTGACAAAGTCAGGGCCTCAATTTTGTACCACTTCCTATTTCTGCACAGAAGCTCTGAGAAAGAAGGACAGGAGGAAGTAATTATCAGGTCCAGAATCCTTTCTGTAATGAAATCTCTGACAGCTGATATTTCTACAGTGCTGCCGATACTCATTTTCTCATTTAGTCTTCACCAAACTCCAAAAGATAGGATTATTCATCACCCCCAGTTGTTAGGGAGCTGAGTACCCTGCAAAATCGCAAAGCTGGTTAAATAGTAATGCTACATACCTACTGTGCACCTCTCTACCAGGGCTCAAAGATTCTTCTCTATAAGGCTTTCTGAATATTGCCTAAGGGCCACACTGTCTTAAACTGGAATCCTCAACTCCCCTCTTACCTTTATGCCTAACCCTTTTCAATTAATTCTCCATGCAGCAACCACAGTGATTTTCTAAAATACAGATTTGACCAGGGTACCCCCATGCTCAAGGTTCCTCAGTAGCTCCCCAACTATACCCAGGATAAAGTCTAGCCTCATCAGGCAGTTAGTTAACAAGGTTCCATAGAACTGTACTCAAATGTGTCTCTTTTATATTTTTTTTTATTTCATTTATTTATTGGAGAGCTACAGACATAGAGAGAATCAGGAAGATAGAGAGAATGGGTGCGCCAGGGCCTCCAGCCACTGCAAATGAACTCCAGACACATGTGCCCCCTTGTGCATCTGGCTAACGTGGGTCCTGGGGAATCAAGCCTTGAACTGGGATCCTTAAGCTTCACAGGCAAGTGCTTAACCACTAAGCCATCTCTCCAGGCCTTAAATGTATGTTTGATCACTGCCCCAGTCCTTCCCTTGCTTCCATCAAACACTCTGCATAACTACTTCCAGCACTAAGAGTTTCCTTGGGTTCCTCCTGCCTCCTAGATGTTGTATACGCTGCTCTCTGCCTGGAGTGCTCTTCCAGCTCATCGTCCTAAAATATCCTGAGCCATCCTTGATTGTCACCAGAAATCTGTCACCAGTTCTTTTTTTAAAAATTTTATTATTTTTTTTATTAGTTTTCTATTCTGCAAGTACAGGCAGTTTGGTACCATTATTAGGCTCATCCGTAATCTACCCCCTCCCCATTGGCCCCTCCTTGTTGAGGTATATGGGTCGTGCATTGTGGAGTTGGCCCACAGTTATTGGCACAATAAATGTCTCTGTATATCATGACCCAACATGTGGCTTTCTGTCACCAGCTCTAGGAGTCTTCTGTGACCCCTTCTTCCCCAGAAAGGCTAGGTGGTCCATCCTCCTCTGTTTTCCTCTGAGTCCTCCCTCCATAGTAGACTTGGTTACAGGCATAGCTCCTGGCTAAAGCCTGGATGTCTACTATACTACAGCTACTTCATGAGCAGATATTGAATAATTAAGTGAATGAATGAGCTTCTTGGAGACAAGACAGTGTGCTAGCGTTAATGACTAGTGGACATTGGGTGAATGTGTCAAGCCCACCAGGCTCCAGCAGCAGCTTCCAGCTCCCAGATAGCTCCTTTCCCTCACACTGCTGAGAAGCTGCGCTTCCCCACCTCCACAGCCTCTCTTCCTCCCCATCCCTGAGAGTACGTTTGGTGTTCCTACAGATGTTTGTATTCTCTGCAGCTGATGAAAATATTCATTATCTTGTTAGCTGCGCTGGAGAAGGAAGTGCCGATTTGCATTTTTCCAGATAATCAGAGAGGCACTAGTGGTGCCTGTCACCTGGGCCTGCTCCCCACCACCCCCACCCCTTCTGCACGTGGCATGCGTAGGATCTCCCTCCCTGCCAGAATCTACCTCTCGCCCTTCTGTCTTCTACACAGTCTATAAGTGCAAAAAAATAAAAAAAAAATTTAAAATGGGATGGTAGAGGCCCAGCATGTCAACCCACACTGCTTGCTGGCTTGCTATAGATTTCTCGGGGTACCCTTTCCCTGCTCAAAATCCTCCAATGGCTCCCAACTCTCAGTTGGGTCTAAGCTGCTCCTAAGGTTATGACCTTGCAGGAGTGTGAACTTGATGTTTTAGAAAGTGCCATTAAAATTCTGAGCAGTCTTGATGCTGCTAGCAAGTCCCTTTAAGTGCTTGCTTTTATTACTTGAGTTTTACTAGGAGTCAAACACCCAGTATTATGTGGACACTAAGTGGTGGTACCTGAAAAGTTTTCCCTTTTATCCCTGGGTAAAAGCAGCCATAAAGGCCGTGACTGTTGAGTTCTGTTTTTGCCTTGATCAAATGAAGAATCACTCAAGAGACATGGATCCTGGGGGGAACTGTGAGAGTGCTTCCAAGGAGAATGGACCATGCCCTTCCTCCAGAGTGGACAGCCTTGCTGTGGCAGGCCATATGTAAAGAAGCTCTGAGAGAATACTGTGCCTTTTGCCTGGCTGCCCGTACTAGTTAATGGTGTGTGCATATACTGTACCTCCCCTACACTCTGTGGACATTGGAACCCAGCTTAAACAGCCTTCCAATGTAGACTGAAGACCAGTAGCTCTCTAGGAATCCCCCAGGCTTGACTGTCAGATTGAGACTGCTAAGGCATCCAGTCTCATGTATTGAACAACCACCAGGTTCTCAGACTCTCCAACCTGCAGGCAGCTATTAGCTGTTGTTGGACTGCCCAGCCCATGTCCTTTAAGCTATTCTAATAAATTCCCTTTATAATACATCTCCATTCAGGCTGGAGAGATGGCTTAGCGGTTAAGCGCTTGCCTGTGAAGCCTAAGGACCCCGGTTCGAGGCTCGGTTCCCCAGGTCCCACGTTAGCCACATGCACAAGGGGGCGCATGCGTCTGGAGTTCGTTTGCAGAGGCTGGAAGCCCTGGTGCACCCATTCTCTCTCTCTCCCTCTACCTGTCTTTCTCTCTGTATCTGTTGCTCTCAAATAAATAAATAAAAAATTTAAAAAAAAATGCATCTCCATTCTATGTGGTTCTATTCCTCTGGAGAACGCTGGCTAACACAACATCAGCACCGCTGATCTGTCTGAGTGGGAGCTGTGGTCCTGTCATAACAAAGGTGGAGGCTTTGAGATTCAGCTGTGCCTTTCACCCTCAGCAATGTAGGAGGCCTCTGATCATGGCCTTGGCTTCCATAACTGGACACAATAGAAGAACTGTGGCTATGAAGTGTGTGCACATGTGTTCAGCAATGACAACATCTTCTACTCTAGTGAGCTCTTACACCTGTCCAGATGCCCTTCCCAAGTCTTCAAAGAAACATCAGGTCTGACAATCTGGATCTTTTCCTGACAAATGAAGAAACCTGGCCAAGCAAGACAAAGAAAATATCAGGTGACAGACATTTAAATGCTGAGCCAAGGTTATTCAGTCACTCTCTTAATCATTCCATAAACACATGTTAAACACTTTCATGGGCCAGATTCCATTCTAACAGACACTATGTACCAAGAAGACCTTCTCTTGGAGCTGTCCTTCCTGGAAGAAGTGGAGATGTGGACGAGGTGGAGAGAAATCAACATGTTAGCAAGTGACATGAAAAAAATAATAATAAAGGAGGCTAAAAAGTTGGACATGGGGCTGGAGAGATGGCTTAGTGATTAAGGTGTTTTCTGGTAAAGCCAAAGGACCTAGGTTTGATTCCCCAGTACCCACATAAAGCCAGATGCACAAGGAGGTTCATGTGTCTGAAGCACACTGTCAGTGGCTAGAGGCCCTGGCATACCCATTCTTTCTCTCTTTATCTGCCTCTTTCTACCTCTGAAATAAATAAATTAATTAAATATTTTTAAAAGTTGGGCAGGTTTTCATTGTACCAGGTGACTAGGGTACTCCTCCTGGAGGAGACGACTGCTGTGCAGAGGCTTGAATGAAGCGAGGGATGGGCACGATGCAAAGAGAGCGAGCCTGCCAGACAGAAGGAAAGGCATCTCCCTGATGGCTTCTAAAACAACTCAGTGACCTAGGGAATATGACAGTTTCAGAAAGCACTGTAAGCAGCAGAAAAACTGTTCTTATGTGAGTTTTGCCCCTTAGGAGTGACTTAGTCACAGGCAAATCCCTCAGCCTTGTTAAGTATAAGAGCCTGGCCTCATCTGTAAATTGCAAACAATTGGCTAAGACTGTTGTAATATTCAAAGGTGCAATGTCACACACACAACATTTATAACTAACTGTAACTTGTATGGAATCACTTCTCAATAAATTTTCCACTTACATGGACTCCTCTACCAAATACCTCAGTCATGAATTAATTTATCATGCATTTATCAAAGACATGCTGAATCCAAAACATGTTATAGATTCTGTGGTAGATATTAAGAATACAATAGGAGCTAGACATGGTGGTCCATGCCTCTAAAACTCGTACTTGTGAAGCTGAGGCAGGAGGCTTGGGGGCTGGCTGTATAGGAAGACTGTCTCAACTGCCAGCACTGTAACTATGGTTCCCTTGTTCAGTATGTATTTTCATGAATGTCCACTGGGACAGGGAATAAGCTGACATTAGAGACAAGAGCAAAGTAAGGCACTGACCTGGGTCTGCAGTGTTCTGAGCTTTCAAGCACTCATGTTGTCAGGTTGTGGCTGACGCAGACAAACAAAGCTTTCATCTGTCACGACAGCATGCATGCCTGAACTGAGAAAAGGAGGCCATTCCTTCATGGGCACAGAGGTCATCACGTCTGCAAACCATACATAGAAGGCCCAAGGATTTCCTCCTAATGGACACAAGACTCCTGTCAGCATTGCCCACAAAGCATCCCTGCACCTTACTTCTCAGCCTTGGTATCCCACACATAGAGATCCCATTTCCTACATCAGAGAATGACTCCTGAGAGCTAGTGTGAGTCTGTTCCCCTAGAACTCTGTGAAAGCCCCATCCTGCACAGGTAGCAGCAATGTGGATGGAGAATAGAGCCCTGAATTACAATGCAGGACATACCTCAGATGCTTTTCTTTATGCCAGACTCCTTCCCTGCCAACACCGAGGTTTCTCTTCCCATTCTTAAGTATAGCAACAGCAGTAGCATTAGTAAGGACATACTCCATTCCATCCATGCTTCTAAATGTGCATCTGATGTTTATTTAAATACTCTAGTAATCCAATAAGGGAAGTGACCTTATTGTCTTCACTTTCTAAAAACTCAGGCCTAGTGGGAACACTGGATTAGAGTTTGGTCTTTCAGACCTTTTCCCATACTAAAAGAATTTGATCCTATTACACATTCACCCATACATTGACTCATTCCTTCAGTCAGCAAATTTGTGGTGAATGTCTGCCATTATGTCATGGACTGTGATGCATGCCACATGTAGTGTATCTCATATAATATATAACAAAATGGTCGGATTCCACTTTTATAACCTCCATTCTGCAGCTGAAGAAGTGAAAGCTCAGAAGGTATGTTCATACAGTGGATGTTGCAGGCTCTTGTGTGCCAAGGAGACAGATATTCTGTGTGGAAACAAAGGGTAGAATTTGAAGGACCGTGAGTGGTCAGAGAATGAACCCCATAATCTGTCATGAAAGGAGGTTGGCCTCTTTTTAAGGATGCTTAGCAACACTCAGAAAGAGATCCTGGTGACACTATGCCCCATATACAAAGATGTAAGCAGCAGAAAGACCTCACCACTGGTCATATAACCCTCTCCCCCATCAATTTGTCATGGACATTATCCCATGGCCTCCACTGTGGGCTTACATTATGAATCCCATATCTGCCATGCTCCCAGAAGGCCAGAAGCTTCCCATGGTTTTAGTAATTAATTTCACACATGCCCAAAAGGGAAATAGCATCACAGATGTGGTCACCAATTTTAGCTAATTAACCATATGGTCTAGGTTGCTGAAGGAATAGGAAGGTACTCTGTGTGAGAGCTAATTTCTGGTGTACTGGGAGGAGGAAAGGCTATTAGATATTGTGCCATATTCTCTAGGACAAGGGCACAGGTTTTCGGCCAGCTGCCTGTAGTTGTCAACTCTCTCTCTGCAATAGGAACTTACCTGGGGGAAGTAGTTCTCAAAAGAGGGAAGAAAACAGAGAATGCTGATCTTATTGATAGAAAACACCTTTACCTATTTCATCAGAAGAATCTCTGTTGTTAGGAAGAAGACCTGGACAGTCAGGCTTGGTAGGTGACTCAGTATAGCATAATGAATAGGGCACTAAGTCACAAAGTTGTTGCTTAGCTGTGTGACCTAGGGTAAGTTGCTTAGCTTCTCTGAAGTTAAGCCATTCAATATCTCTTAAGCCCAAAATAGCTATATTCAGTGGCATGTAAGGAAAGTAGCTAGTAGGAATTCTCTGAAGTTATGCCAGAGCTAAACCCCTGACCAAGGTTTCTCTGTTGCCCTAATTGTTTTGAGAAATGGAAATCACTTACTCTGAAAATTACTGAACAATGCAGAACAAGTAACTATAGCCACATTGGCATCACTTATTAAGAACATCAATAGCTTACTTTATGTTAGAAGGTGTGTTCTTCATTCTACACACTCAACATTCCCCAGAAGACCCAGAGAGTCATAATTTGATGCCTATTTGCCAATTGGGAGATTGAGGTTTTAGATAGGGTTAGTAATCTGCTTATAATCACACACACTGTTCTGGAGTAGTAATTCATCCTCAGCCTGGGTTGATGCCAAGACCTATGCTACCCAGAGTTCCTGAAACTGCAGGTTACATCAGGATTTGGCATTTGCTTGGACGGGACAGCAGTTAAGTGAATGTCAGCCTCCTGTAAGAGAGCTGGGAGGTTGCATGAAGGGAGTCAAGAGACCAAACTAACCCCAAAATGATTCTATTTGTTTTTTGAGATAGCGTCTGGCTCTAGCCCTGGCTGACCCTCAGGCTGACCTTGAACTCACAGTGATCCTCCTACCTCAGCCTCCCAAGTGCTGGGATTGAAGATGTGCACCACCATGCCTGGCTCAAATATGATTTTGAACTGAGCTAGAGTGTGTATCAGTTTTTGTATGGCTATTGCTAAAACAACACATTTATTCTTACAGCATAAGGTAAACTTGAACCTAAGGTAATAGGGCAGCTTCGTTATGGGAAGTTCCAGTGAAAATCCACTGTTGTCTCTTCCTTGGACAGTGGTCATATCCCTCCATTCCGTCCTCCTGTCTTCTCATCCCTTTCAGACCCTTTTGTACTTAAATACCTATCTGTTTCTCACTTATAAGGTCATAAAGTACAATGACAATGAGGGCCCATCAAAATAATTCAGGATACTTTCTCCATTGAAGATACTTAATTTTGAAGCTAGAGAATAGCTCCATGTCTAAAGGTGCTTGCTTATAAAGCCTGCATGCTCAGGTTTAATTCCCCAGTGCTCACATAAAGCCAGACACAAAAGGTGGTGCAAGTATCTGTCTGGAGTTAATTTACAGTGGCAAGAGGCCCTAGAATGTGAACACATCTATACACACATCTCAAAAGTATATAGTGTATATCGTTAAAAGTTCCTTAATTCAAAATGCCTGGAAAGGTTGGACTAGGGGATTGTTCTACAGAAAAGTCCCTTTGGTCCTGTAAACTGTATTTTCCAGTTTGAACTTCTATTTAAGGTGCTACAGGATGGGTGGCTCAAGCAAAAGAAGTTTATTTCCTCATAGTTCTGAAGGTTAATTGTCCAGAATGGAGGAGTCAGAAGGTTTAGGTCCTTCAGAGTCCTCTCTTCTTGGCTTGAAAATGGCTGTCTTCTCCCAGTGTAGCTTTAGGATCTTTCCTACATGCACGCACAGCCTTGTGTGCAGATTTCCTCTTCTTCTAAGGATGTTTATCTGGATTATGGACCATGTTAATAATTTCATTTTAACTCAGTTATTTTTTAAAGCTATTTATAAATAGAGACACACCCTGAGATTCTGATGGTATGGTGAGGACTTGACCTGTGAAATTAGTAGTGTTGTTGAGATTTTGTGGTAAAAGCACAATTCAGTCCATGACATTCACAGATTTTGGGGAATTAAGACCTGGATATATCGGAAGGTCATAAGTTAGCCTAACACAGTATTTGTTAGTTAAAATGAAACCACAAAAACAAGAGCATTAGCTGGTCACATTAAAATCATCACTCAAAAGCAGGGGCTGGGAGCTGGGGAGCAAGCTCAGAACCAGAGCTATCAAAAGTAGCACAAGACTGGCTCAAGAAAAGCTGCTTAGAATGAAGTCTATGAGAGAAGAGAACCTGCCCAAGTTCCAATCTGACATGTTATTTTAAGATCAGGAAGTATCAGGGATGAAAGCAAGACTGATTTCTAATGCCAAGAGTGATGTGCCAAGTTCAGACAAGCTGGAGAGGTGAAGCAGGGTACTCTTGCTCCAGAGACGATGTGATGGCAAGGACCCTAGCACTCAGTAGTAATTGAACTAAACAACTCCAAATGCATCTCTCAGCTTAAACGTCTATATTCAGCAACAGGGGTCGGCTAACACTGTCTGTAAAAAGCCAAATCATAAACATTTTTAGCTTCAAGGCCATGTGGGAATTGTCAAATCTACTAATCTTTGCCATTGGAAGACTAAAGCAGCAACACGAAAATGCCGCAAACCAAAAACAAGCAGAGGGCCTATCGATGGTTCCTATTAATTATCAAATTGACAAGACTTACAAGCACCTATGAGGAATTATCTAGATTAGGTTAGCCTTTGAGCATGCTTGTGAGAATTGCCTTAATGAGGCTAATTAAGGTAGAAAGACACACCTTAACTCTGGGTTGATCATTGCATGGAGTGTGGTCCTAAACTGTATAGAAAGAAAGAGCTGGCTGAGTTCTCTCAGCACTTGAATTCCCTACTCCCTCTTTCTTCACTATGTATGGACGGAATATAACCAGCTGTACCACGTTTCTGTCAGCATATATTCCATACAATGATGGACTACAACCTTGAATTATAATCCAAAATAAAACTTTCCTTTCCTAAGTTGATTTTGTTAGGTATTTTTCTTTAGCAACGAGAAAAGAATCTAACACAGGTCAGACGAACTAATTCATTAACACCTACTCTATAACAGTAGGATTTAATAGAAAAGCTACATGAACTATGCATATAATTAGTGTTTTAGGGGCTGGGGAGATATCTCAGTGGTTAAAGTCATTTGCTTGAAAGGCTACTACCTGGTGTTCAATCATAACCCATACACATAAAACTGGACAAGTAATTGTTTGTAACAGCAAAAAACTCTCTTTCTCTCTCACACACGCATACACAAATATTTTAATTGTTTTTAATTAATACACTTCAGTTTCTATAATAGTTTTATGTTTATATAAAAATTGGACAGAAAGTACTGCATTGATATATTCCTCCACAGCTTCCTATTGTTAAAATCTTGCATACATGTGATATATTTGTTAAAATGTGGGCTGGGCGTGGTGGTGCACGCCTTTAATCCCAGCACTCGGGAAGCAGAGGTAGGAGGATTGCCATGAGTTCAAGGCCACCATGAGACTACATAGTGAATTCCAGGTAAGCCTGGACCACAGTGAAACCCTACCTCAAAAAAAAACCAAAACAAATATTGACAAGCCAATATTGATACATTATTGTTATTAATAAAAGTCTGCTGGGCTGGAGAGATGGCTTAGCGGTTAAGCGCTTGCCTGTGAAGCCTAAGGACCCCGGTTCGAGGCTCGGTTCCCCAGGTCCCACGTTAGCCAGATGCACAAGGGGGCACACGCGTCTGGAGTTCGTTTGCAGAGGCTGGAAGCCCTGGCGCGCCCATTCTCTCTCTCTCCCTCTATCTGTCTTTCTCTCTGTCTCTGTCGCTCTCAAATAAATAAATAAATAAAATTTTTTTTAAAAGTCTGATGAATAAAAGGAACAATGATCAGGCATGGTGCCTCATACATATAATTCCAGCGTTCCAGGCAAGAGGATTGCCATGACTTAGAAGCCAGCCTAGGCTATAGGGTGAGCTGCAGGCCAGTCTGTACTACAACATGACAACTTGTCTCAAAGTTTTTTATTAATCAGAGTCCACAGTTTAAGGATTTTATGTGCATTTGTCTGGGTTTTGACATGTTCCTGTCTTCATAGAATCACGCACCACGCTTCTGAGGTCACTCCCAGTGCACTACGTGTTCTTCGCACCTTCCTCTCTCTGAAATCCAGGCAACACTCATCTTTTTGTCTTTCTCAGAACTGATAATTGGAGTCACATAGTCTGAAGCCTGCTCAGACAGGCACCTCACTCAGCCGTTTGTGTGTAAAGGTCCTCCATGTCTTCTTTTCTTCCTTGAATCATTGTTGCACGTTCTGTAGTGTCACACTGGAATTTGGCAGGAGTCGCATTGAACCTCCACTTGGTGAATTGGGGAAGAACTGATATTTTACCCATATCAAACATCAACACAGAATCTCTTCCCTTTTATTTAGATCATTGATTTTTGCTTATCAGAGTTTTTGCTTTGCTTTGCTTTGTTTTCTGAGGCAGGTTGTCACTGTAGCCTACACTGACACAGAACTCGCTCTAGCCCCAGGCTGGCCTCAAATTCACAGTGATCCTCCTACGTTGGATTCCCTGAGTGCTGGGATAATAGGCATGAGCCACTATTTCTGGCTTCATTTAACAGTTTTATGGGTTTGCTCATACAAATCTTGTATGTGCTTTGTTAGATTTACGTCCAACTATTTACATGTTTTGGTGCTAGTGTAAAATCCCCGTTGTTCATTACTGGCACATTAGAGAGCAATTGGCTTTTGTCTATGGACCTGTATCTTGGAGCCTTGACATAATCACTTACTAATTCCACAAAATTTTGGGTGTTGTTAATTCTTTGATATTCTTACTATACATTATTTTTTAAAATCTTAAACTACATTCTTATTAAAGTAAAAACCGTGGTCATTAATATTCATGGAGAACACAGTATCAAATGACAGATGCTATGCTGAATGTATCACCTTCTTGATTCTTTAACAGTTCACCAACTTTAAAAACTGTTATTTTTGCCCCTCTTTCAAATGAGGAAGTCAAAGCTCAGCAAGGCATGGCAACTTTTGTAATAGGCAAAGGTGGATCTATAATGTGGTCCTTCTTACCAATAAATAAGTACAGTAACAATAATCACCACACAGCAAATACATGAGACTTTGCATTCATTCTTTTCATTTTTCTTTTTAGAGGCAGTTATATATAGAGAGAATTAGTGATTCCCAGGCCTCTAGCCACTGCAAATGTACTGTAGATGCATATGCCACCTTATGCATCTGGCTTACATGAATTTTGGGGAATTGAACCTGGATCCTTAGACTTCATAGGCAAGTGCCTTACCTGCTAAGCCATCTCTCTAGCCTTGTTTATTGTTTTAAGAAAAATTGAGGTAAGTTCTCACATTGTAGTTCAGGCTGGCCTGGAGCTCAATCTATAGCCTAGGCTGGTCTCTAAATCGTGGCAATCCTCTTGCCTGGAGTACTGGGATTACAGGTGTGAGCTATCATGCCTGCCCATTGTTCCTTTCACTCATCATGAAGTTGCCTACAAAGGTAGGTACTTCCATGATCCAAGTTTCACAAATGAAGTTACTGAGGATCCTAAATTATAAGCATACTTAGGACCCCCCCACTCAGGAAGAGGTACAGTTTACTATGCTGTTGAAGTGTGTGTGCAGGGCTATTATAAGCAAAGCTGATGCCCAGTATGATTATATGACAGCACGTGACTCTCTCCCCAGAAGCAAACATGGTGGGAAGCTAGAAGCAGGGTCTTCAAAACTGAATTACACTAAAATGTCAAATTTGAAAAGACCAGAAATTGTGTTCACTAATTAAATTTGTTTTCCTTGGCCACTTTTTAAAAGTCCTGACATCCCTTGTTTTTCAGGAGTGCTTAACCATTTTCAGCCATCCTATAACAATATGCTCATTTTACCTTGGTTATAAAGCAGGCTGGCTAACGTCTGCAGGAACTGTGTCCTGGGTTTGGCTGCAACCCGTAGCTATTCAACAAGAAAGTCTATGAGCCGGGCTCAGTGGTGCACACCTTTAATCCCAACACTTGGGAGGCAGAGGTAGAAGGATTGATGTGAGTTCAAGGCCATCCTGAGAGTACATGGTGAGTTCCAGGTCAGCCTGGGCTAGTGTGAGACCCTACCTCGAAAGAAAGAAAGAAAGAAAGAAAGAAAGAAAGAAAGAAAGAAAGAAAGGAAGGAAGGAAGGAAGGAAGGAAGGAAGGAAGGAAGGAAGGAAGGAAGGAAGGAAGAAAGGTTATGAGCCATGAGCCATGGTTAGGCTCCTCATTAGCACAGTGTTGCAGAGGCATGTGCAAATAGTTCTGCTTTTCTAGCTCCTTTGGGTGTTTTCTTTCTTTGCTGCTAGAGAGTGTGAATAAGAAAGCAGTGACTATTATATGCTCTTCTACTACAGCAGGCTCCTCCTTTGGTTAAGCTCATTAGAGGGGACAGTACGGAAATACTCTCAAGGTGCCCCTGGATGAATGACGGGAAAGACAAAAAGACAAAAGAAACTTACACAGATGTGACCCCAGCCACAACTTCATACCAGAACCATCTGTCTTCCTACCATGGGTTCTGATTCCAGCATCTAACTCATGTTTCATTTTAAATTAGAACACAGAAAAGAACATCTTCTCATTCTAATAGCAGAGGTGAAATTACTAATGGATGGAGGCTGTGTGGTTAGATAAATGTAACTTTGACTTTCATATTTTATAAAAAATAATTTTGAGAGAGGGAGAGAGAGAGCGAGAGAATGGGCACACCAGGAACTTTATCCTTCTGTGAGTGAACTCCAGACACATGTGCCCTCTTGTACACAATGTCACACATGTGTGTCTGGCTATGTTGGACCTGGAGATCTGAACATGAATTCTTTTTTAAAAAATATATTTTATTTATTTATGAGAGAGAGAGAGAATGGGCATGCCAGGGACTCCAGCCTCTGTAAATAAATACCAGACACATGTATCACCTTGTGCATCTGATTTATGCAGGTACTGAGGAATCAAACCTGGGTCCTTAGGCTTTACAGACAAGCACATTAACTGATGAGCCATCTCTTCAGCCCTGAACATGAGTTCTTAGGCTTCTTAAGGAAGCACCTTAACCACTAAGCAATTTCTCCAGCCCTGACCTTTTTCTGTTGCTTTTGAAATTGTTATGAGTTTTGAAACATCACTTTCCTTTAATTTTTCAGTCCTATCTATCAAAGGTTGGAATATATAAATATTCTTTGAGCATTTTCTGTGTAGTAAATACTTTGTTAGGAGCCAGATAAGGAAAGAGAAAGCACAGCTACTCTCTGCTCCTAAATTTAAGGAAATAAAACAACCCCATAATAATTTCAGTGCATGGGAGAAGTGTATTTAAGTATAATGCTAGTGCCATTGCCTTTAGCATCCACAGCTTTCCATGAGATTGTGTTGAGGTATGGAGATAGGGAAGAATCTGATTTACCAGAAAAGAAAGATAAAAGGTTCCTATGATAACGAAAAGAACCCCAAATTCATAGGTGCATGCCTTATAGTCTCGTTATCATTCTATCATTGCCATTTGGATAATTGTGCATGCTGTCTGTTCAGGAGTGAAAAAAAAGGATTTGAGGTCCATTCCAGCATTAAAATTTTTATTGTTATTCCTAATCATAAGCTTTTTGAGGGTGTGAAATTAAAATTTGCTGGAATGGTACATTTTGAGCAGGAATAGCTACCAAAATTTATTGAGAAGCTACACTTCTCAGGCCTTATGCTAAGCAATTCATTTTATGAGCTCTCTTCATCTGTACAGCAAGTATGAGAAACAAAAATTGTTATTATTCTTTTGCTGATGAGGAAACAAAAGTCCAGGAAATGTTCAAGGTTTTGTCAAGCAAAAGTCACATAGGGAATGAGACAGAAACAGGACAAAAGTCCAGTGAGTCTGACTGCAAGTAATGCTTTGGCAAAGGTTAGAGAAGGCTGGTGATGTATCTCAGCTGGTCGGATGTTGGCCCAGCATGCTGAAAGGGCTGTCCTAGCACTGCATAAAACCCATGAAGTGGCACAAGTTTGTAATATCAATATGGGGGCTGGGAGTTGGCAGCAGAAGGAATAGAAGTTCAAGGTCATCCCCAACACTGGAGAATTTGAGGCCATCCTTGGCTACACGAGACTGTTTCTCAAGAAAAACACAAAGGAAAGGTAAGAAGGAAGACATGCGGTCATGGTGCCCCATGAGAACAGTGCTCCCATGCTGGGAACTGCCTCTGTGTCTCCATGTTGGAATGGGGATGCTTATGTCAGTCAAGGAAATGACTTCAAGGCTCAGGGAATGTTGTGGAAGAGGGGGTGGAAAGAACGTAAGAGTGACAGGGTGGGAGTAAATATCCAGAGTCATTGTCCCTCCCCCTGACTGACTACGGCTCTCACCAAGCATAACCCACAACTCCAAGTTGAATACCAGCAATCTCACTGAGGAGGGCCTTCAGTGGATTAGGGACAGGGCAAAGGGAAATGGTGGTGCTCACATATGTTGTGTCCATACAAAGTTTCTATTTAATAAAATAATAATAACAAATAAAATAAATAAGCCCAGTGATGGGAAATAAATTGTTTGGCATCACACAGCACTTGAGTAGCAGAGCATCACAGAGACACGCATCGGGCTGCCTGACCCGGACAGGTCTGGAGTGTATAATGAATAATGGTGACATTCAGGATTGTTCAGCAGGCACTAGGTCTTATTTGGTGGCAAAGAAGGCTTTGATACATCAACTTTGTGTGTGTGTTTATGTGACAACCCAAACAACAACATGGAGTCCTGGCCCGCCCCTTGGGCAAGTACAGAGAAATGGTGGTGTTCTTAGGAACAGAACAGACCCTAATCACCAGAAAATGAAGTTTTTAATTGGCCTTGAAACATCTTTAATGGCACACAAATACTGGTTTCTTCTCTTGTCTGTGATAAAAATAAGCAGCTAGAGCCTTGAAGGATCCAGGGAGGTAATGCAGAGCTGGGGCCTGGCTACAGCCAGAGAACTCCACTCTCGCCTCACCTCCACTCCTCACAAAGGCTGGAAGTCTCCTTGGAACAAGGAATTGCTCCCTCAGTCCTCCCATATTTGTGGAAGGAGACAGGTTTTAGTTTTGAATGCTGGAAGTTTAACCAAAAAAAATGCAGAGGTTGAACCTAACAATGTCAAACTCTCCCCACCTCCAACCCTAAAGTTTCATATCAAGACATCAGAGTGTTCAGTAGCTTCCTGGGAACTAGAGGAAAAACTTCTGCAGGATGCAGCCTCCAGAGGCCATGGCGACAGCAAGTCGGCTTGTTCCCGGTGTTCTGATAGGACAAGAAATCCTGGTGCTAACACACACACACAAGGCAAGGAGACAGAGGGTAAAGTGGCTGAGAAGAAGATAATGTTTCTCTAGCCTGCAATTTCTTTCAATTTCATGGATCACAATTACCAGGGCAGGAGTTAGTAATGCCATGCCTGGAATGCATAAGTGAGTTTGGTGCCACCGGTAGGAGTACGTCTGCATTTCAAGAGCGAAAGCATAAGTGAAGTATAAGACTTAACTGTGCACATGTCTGTTCATGCACAGCTGTGTATGAAAGAAGACTGGGCAAGAAAGAGGAAGAAAGGTGAAGCTGTGATTTGAAGGAAGGTAGTGTAGTGAAGTAGATGACCTTGAGCCAATCCTTGGTGACCCTGGGAGAGTGATTTCACCTCTCAGAGCTCCAGGTTCTTCTCCTCCTTATGGATATTGTCCAGAATATGGGAAATAATGCCGGCAGATCACTTAATATATAGTATGAACTCAATGAAGGGTATTACATTTACTAATGTTGTCATCCATCTGCAATGTCCAGCCTACAGTGATGTTTTCAGCATCCAACATTTACTTTTTATTTATGAGCAAAATCAAATATTCACTGGCATAATTTTGCAGTTTTTAAGAACATGGAGTTCAGAGCCCAAATTTTAAGCTCTTTGCATTTAAACTCTTCATATTTCTGCTCTCTCTCTCTCTCTCTCTCTCTCTCTCTCTCTCTATATATATATATATATATATATATATATATATATATAAAATACATAATATATATATTATGTATCTCCCAGAGTTGTGTATATGAAATGAGATAATATAAACAAAGTCCTTAGAATAATGTCTAGCATATTGCAAACAACAGAAATTAGCTTTACAGGGCTAGAGGTATGCCTTAGCAGTTAAGGCAGTTGTCTGCAAAGCCAAAGGACCCAGGTTTGATTCCCCAGTACCCTCATTAGCCAGATGCACAAGGTGGCACATGTATCTGGAGTTTGTTTGCAGTGGCTGGAGGCCCTGGGTGCATGATCTGGGTGCACAGCACTGGGTGAAACAGACATGGAGCAGTAAGCAAGATCAAAGATGGCCAGAAACAACAGAGCGCTGTGGAAATGCTAGCATGGGGGTAGAATTGGTGGTGTAGGAATGAAGAGAAGGGGCACCTAACCCCAAATGAAAGAAGAAGCAGTGACAAAGCCCTCCTGCAAGATGAAACATAAATAATCCTTGTATGTGGGAAGTAGTGAAGGTCCCCAAGAAAATTACCAGCAACTGAAAATACCTTACATGGCAAAAGTGGCATTAAGGAGCAGGTCAAAAAATCAGATCGCCAGCAGATCAACAAATGGATTATCTTGCATAATCCATGAGCATTTGTATTTTACATCACTCTAGTACTTGGTATACATGTGAGGGAAAGACAGAAGGAGGGTGTCTTGGACACCCCTTTCTGAACTTTGAGCTCTTGGTCTTCCTCTTCAATTCCTTGAAGCATTAGTGGCAGGAAGAAGGACTTTGTCTTGTCCTTTCATGTCTGGTGGGAAATCCCTTGACATCATCAACTGTACTATCTATATGTTAAAATAAAGCATAATGACCTGAATTGACCAGGCCTGGCTATTTTGTTGTTTGTTTTGTGTTTGGAGGCAGAATCTTGCACTAGCCCATATTAACCTAGAACTCACTGTACAGCCCAGGTTTGCCCTTACTTCTAATTATAGTGATCCTCCCATCTTAGCATCCTGAATGCTGGGATTACAGAGGTGAGCTACTATGCCTGGTTAGGCCTTGTTTTTGATTAAAGATGCAGCCTTCACACTCAGAAATTGATAGGTTGAGACACTACAAAGCCACGCAAAGGTGAGCAGAGTCCCTTTTTGGGTGTGAGAACTCTTACCCAAGAAGTGAATACCGTTGATTCAGTGTGTGGAATATCACTGAAAAAGATGATCTCTGTGGAATGAAAAATGCTTTAAGATTTTTAAAAATACTAACTTTGCCTACATGCACACTCATCATACAAGAAAAGCATTTGTACATATATGTGTCTCCTAGTGGGTTCCAACTACAGGTGGGGTATTGTCTCTTTTTTTTTTTATTTCCAAGCCTCCCTCTCTTGCGAAACTGATAAACAAATTAAAGGTTGAATGCAAGAACGATTGTTCTGAGGTCTTGATATGAGAACTTAAACAAAGACCTCGGATCAAAAGTAAATCATAGGGAAGCAAGTGTGATGGTGAATATGTGTAATCCCACTCTAGGGCTACTGAGGCAGAAGAATTGTGAGTTCAGTGCCAACCTGGACTAAACAGGGAGTTCCAGGTCAGACAAGCTGCATACTGAGACCCTGTTCTCTCACCCTTCATGCCCAACATGCATAAAAATAGATCACAGTGATAGTATTAGGAGCAAGGTAACTTTCTTTCGTAGACGATCAATTAAGGACACAGGCCCAAAAGAACCTAGGTGCCAACCTGCCCTGGCAAACTTCCTCATTCTTCCTCTTTAACTTTTTGCAGGCTTCCCCTCCCCCTCCCATACCACCACCACACACACAGATTCTGAGCTCTTCTCCATTTCCTGGTAACACTACAAAGGGAAGAGATACTTTCCCCTGACCAGAAGAGCAAAGTCCTCTGATCCTGGTCAAGAGACCCCCCCTCAGCTACAGACATGCTAAGAAAGCGGGAGGAGTAGTTATCCCCTTAATGAGGTAATGTACTTAAGCCTGTGAACTCCTCTCCAGTGAAGCAGTTATACACCTTCACTGCCAAGCCTGTCCACTTCTCTGAGTTCTAACTAAAAAGTGTAACTTCGGGCTGGAGAGATTGCTTAGGGATTAAGGCACCTACCTGAAAAGCCAAAGGACCCAGGTTTGATTCCCCAGGACCCACAGAAGACAGATGCACAAGGTGGTGCATATATCTGTAATTCCTTTGCAGTGGATGAAGGCCCTGGTGCACCCATTCTCTCTCTCTCAAATAAATGAATGAATAAAAAGTTTTAAAATGTTATTTTAAAAAGTGTAACTTAGCCAGGTGTGGTGGAGCACGCCTTTAATCCCAGCACTTGGGAGGCAGAGGTAGGAGGATCGCCATGAGTTCGAGGCCACCCTGAGACTCCATAGTGAATTTCAGGTCAGCCTGGGCTAGAGTGAGACCCTACCTCAAAACAAACAAACAAACAAACAAAAAAGTGTAACTTTTTCTTTTCCATTTCTAGTAGAAATCCTAAGTATGCTTCCTCTGATGTTTTGAGCTTTTCCTATTTTTTATTCCCAGCTAAAAGCCTCTGATCCAGCAATCCCCTATTTCTTAAGGAATACCTTCCCACTCGTGGGAGACTTTTTTTGTTTTCCTTTTTATAGTCTGCTTTTGCCATCCTTACCTACTTCTCTGAATTCCATCTTCATGGGCTTGTGACATGAACTTGAATTGAAGCACTTCAGCCACTGCAGTCCAGCCCATGTGAGTTGAGAAATCCCACTGGACTCAAAAATCCCCCAACAGGGGACAGTTTCTAACTGCTCCCCCTAGAAGGCCAGAGGTTCAGGATGGGCTGTGGCTGAACCAATGTTAGCGTTGATGGAATCACCACACCTTGCAGAACCCAGTACCTACTGAGGTTCTACCCTGCCCCGGCTGAATTCTAGTCGTTCTCAGTTCAAGAGAAGGGCAGTGGTTTCCTCAAATGAAATAGCCACACTATGATGGGAACATAGGGCTTTATTTACTTAGGACTCTAAACCGGAGGAGTCTTGGGGTTCCTTGCCAATACACCAACGTATGCCACACCAAAACATTTGAGGTATCCCCGATTTTTGTCTTGTGAATTTAAAGAATTAAAATCCACAAACCAGAGGGTAAGATTTAGAAAGACTTTAATTAAGAGAAGGAAGGAGGAGGAAGTACAGCGAACTCCTGCCATGTGGAATGTGAATGCAGGAGGGGGTAAAGCTCAAGTGGGATGCTTGCCAAGGAGATTGGAGAAGGGCCAGATCTTAAAGAAACACAAACATGCCTAGTGGGAAGTGGAACAAAAGGAAGTTAGGCTTTTACCTTCACATTAGGAAAAAGTTAAGAGGTCAGATAGTAAAGGTCACCTGCCTCCCCCAATAGGAGCCAAGCCAGACTATGGTGGGGGAGGGTTACTTACCATGCGGGGGCGGGGGCTGCAGGCCTCAGGAAAGACCAACAAAGAAGAGGTTTTGCCGACCCAATAAGCATCTACTTATAACCTATTCTGGTGGGCTTCACTGTCAGGCTTAGGTGAGTTCCAAACCAAAGGGCTGGCTCAGGAAGAGGGAGGCACACCTGAGTAGAGGGGGCTGTCACTGAGGGATGAGACTAGATCAGATGCTGAATTCCAGTTCTGCTGGAGTGGGCCCTATGACATCTGTCTTGGTTCCCTCTTTGGCCTCTTCCCTAGCTGAGTACCAGAACATAAAGCTAACTGACTAATTCCCCTGTCAACACCACATCTCAGCCCAAGCTCCTCCTCTGCCCTCACTTGGTAGAAAGATTGAATTAATTCAATTGCATTTGAGAGACAGGGTATAATTTAAAAGTAAGGCGGATGCCCCATCCGCATTGGGAGTTGGATGTGACCTTTTTGGAGGCTTTATATAGCCTAAGAAGAGTCAGAGATGGACATGGAGTCTTTCCCTGAAAAGTGAAAACCTCCCAGACAAGGCTACTCCGAGTATGAAAAGTCTGCAGACAGCACTGGCTGGCTCTAGGGTGATTTACTTCCACAGAATACCTCAATTTAAATGCTAATTTCCCCAGAACTAAGAGGTGATGGATCTGGCATGCTAGTTGCTGTGTATTAATGTATCCAAAACACTCACACATATTCTTAACACAGGGAGAGCGGAAAAGAGGGAGGGGAGAGCTGCAGAAGGGTAGAGGATGGGTGCAGGAGGCCAGCTTCCCCGGTTTTCTTGGTTGTCTTCTTGTCAGCGTGGCTGATCAGAAAGAAAGCAGACAGGGTGTGTGCATCCTCAGTGGGACTACTTTATAGGATTTCTGTCATTAAAGGTAATATGCAGATGACACTGGAGGATGAGAGACCTGCCTCACCTCCACACATGGGTTACAGATGCTCTGCCATGTATACTACAAACCAACTCCTGGCTGAAAGATTCTGAGACACTTGAAAAGATGTGTATAATAAGATTCAAGAAAACAAACCAGCATTAGTAACTATAAAAATCCCTTTTCCACCCTGTGGAAGTTAGACACGTTGTACACTTTTTAACAACTGAAATCTCTAAGATTCATAGAACTTAAGTGAATACTCGCATCCAGAACTTGCATCGAATCTGTATGACTTCTAAGGTCCTGCATATCCACTAAGGGATTCCAGATACTTCATGTAAGCTTTCAAGACAGCTCTCTCCTCCTTTCCTCCCTGTTCTTCCCGCCCCCCACCCCATCAGCCATACCCAGACCAGGTAGGGGGTTTCTAGAATTACTCACAGGTCTGTTAATTGAGTAAATCCCATCGCATCTGCATTGAGAGAAGAAAATACCACCTCCTCTCAGCACCTACCACAGTCCCATGCAAGGCCCACCCCTCCACGTGTGATAGATAACCCTTCTTCTTTCCTAAAAATTCTTAGAACCTGCCCCTCCCTTTAATCAGGGTGCTAGAGCCTCTTTCCCATTTGCTTTTGATCCTGCCACCCTCTCCTGGCATTAAATAAAAATCACTACCCAGAAAACTGTCTGTCTCCAGTCCTCTGTCTTGAACCCAGAAACTGAAACCTAAGGAAATCTCTTCACAAACAAGATACATGAGAGAACAGTGATAGGAAGAATTTATTCCAACTGGGACAATTGGAAAACTGCTGAAAAGAACAGAAGATTGCAACTGGCTAGAACGCTTAGGGAAACAGGTCCTCAAAGTGAATAGCTTTCTCCTTGCCTGTACACCTGGAGTGTCCCTGAGGCTGTAGGGAGAATCTGGTTTTCTCCCTTATCTCTTACTTTCTTGAGAAATCACACCCAGATGAATGTAGATTGCCCTCTTTTGAAAAGATTGCACTATTTTCAGGAGAATAATGATTCCTAGAAAGTCCCTCCCCCTTTCCCAGGAACCTGACCTCTCACATAGCAGCTTGATGAACCTGTTTTTCCTTCCCAAAAGGAACTTCCTTTCCCATGAGAACCCCAGTCTTGTGGGGAATGAGAGGCACTTCTTGCTTTATGAATGACAAGTTACTGTTTTGCCTTATTGCTTAATGTAGTCGAATAAAGCAGACAAAGCTTGAAAAAAATTAAAAAAAAAAAAAAAAAGAACCCCAATCAGAGTTGCCAGGTGAGTTCTCATCTCTGGCAGGATCAGGACCCTCTTGACAAAATGGGACTCTTTCCCTTCTCTTGAGCTCTATAAATTTTTTTTCTCAATTTCACCATACTCTAATAAGTTGTTTATGAGCTGGAGAGATGGCCCAGCTTTACTCAGTCTCACAGCTTAACCCTGGTGTGAGTGGTCTCGATGCCTTGGACAGCAACAGTTTGTGTCCACATGGAGCCTATAAGTTTACTGGGAAACAAGGTATCCCTTAAGTAAATCTAAGGTTTGGAACTGCAAAGCCCTTTTGGGGGGAAAAATGAGCAAGTTCCTAAAAATTGCCCTAAGAATCTTTGTCAAAGGCAGTGAAGCCTGGAGTGGTCTGCATTGTGAACAGAGGATTTCTAAGGAGAGGAAGAGCATCTTAGAGAGAGAACTAATCCCAAGAGGGGCCTATAGGGTTGTGTCATGTTAACTTTTCCTGGGGAGATGTCCACCACAGATAGGTCACCAACAACAGAACAAAAAATTCATTCCACCCAAGTCTAACATGATAAGCCAGTGAGCGTATTGGGGTCACTTACAAGAGTATGGGTGAGGGGTCACATGCAGGGACACTGATGTCTCAGTCACCACTCAAACGCTCACCCAAGCACATGTGAGGAAAGCTGCACCCAGGGGACTCCCTGAAGGACGAGTCAACTCACCAAATTCAGCCTCCTCATCTCAACAGCTCTTACTCCTTTCACATCTTTGAGGAAGAGTCTTGTGAATCTTGTTAAGTTTCAGGAATTTCCTGAGATTTTTGAGCACTTGAGCTTTAATAGGCCTCACATACATTCTGAATGTCCTTAGACTTTTGGAGTCTCCCTCCAGGATGGAAGGTTGTTTTTTCGCTTTATTAGTTATGTACATACTCATTGTGTATACAGCCATGTTGGTGCCATCGTTAGCCTCTTTCCTGTCCTCCCCCTTCTGAAGGGACCCTCCTTATTGGAGACTGTGGGTTGTGCATTGTGTGTGGGGGATGGAGGTAGCCATCAGTTATGGGGAGGAGGCAATGTCTCTGTGCATAATGTCCCAACTTGTGGCTCTAACAATCTTTCTGCCCCCACTTCTGTGAATTTCCCTGAGCTTTGTTGGGTTTGTTTTAGGTCTACTTCAGTGATGAGGTCTTGGGAGCCTCTGTGTCTCTGGATATCTGGTTTGGTAGGAGTTGAGTGTTCTCTGTGTCATATCCTTCACCCTTGTGCTGGTACCAGGTTCACCAAGAAAGCAGCATTCTTGCTCATTCCCAATTCCTCTGTGGTTTAAGCTAGGGCCCTGGTGAGGTGTGATGGACTGATTCTCTCCTCAGGTTCTGTGTACATCTGAGAAAGAGAAGCAGATTCTCCAATGGAGAGTGAAGTCAGCACTGGATAAGTGAGATAACCATTATTATTTTACAGAGAATTTAATAGATGTAGACCTTCTTGTAGCCCAAGATTGGTGGGAGCTTGATAATGCAGAGCGGGCTCATATTTTACATATGGTTCTGACTTGTTTCCCAGTTCCAGCTATGTGTTCCATTCCACTGAGTGAGTCCATTAGCCCAATCAAGAACAGTTAGTTACCCACCATGACTGTATGCCACTATTGCACTTGTGTGAGTATCACGTCAGATTGTTTGTTGATGGGTAGCTTAGACCATGAGTTACTTGGGAAGGTGTTGGCCATTTTCCCCCAGTTGCTCATGTAGCACCTTCTGGCAAAGGACAAGTTAACCATCTGGGGACTGACACTCTTGCAGATGCCAGCCAGATCTCTCCATGTTCTGTACCAGCAGCATATGGTGTCTTCAGCAATAGGGTCTTACCACTAACCTTTGGTGGGTAATCAAGTGCTTTGACAGAAATCTGTCTTCTTTTGGGAAACCCTGCAGATGTCTCTCATCAACAGCTCGGGATGTTAACCACATCCTGGTACTGGGAGTTAAAGGCCAGCACCAAGGGAAAAGAAAGAAAAGATAGATAATATACAAGAGAGAAAGAAAGAGTATGAGAGAGAAACAGTAGAAGATTAAGGTCAGTCTTCATCATACCCTCTCCAGTACCCTTTGATTCAGGTGTTCCCTCTAAAGACCTGATGTAGATTCAACCTTTTAGTCTGTCTTTCAGGATATAGGATTTTATGGTACCATTGCCATTTGGATCCAGTTTTGTGCCCCCCCCCCCCACACACCTTTAACCTCCCCTTCCGCCCCACCCTCCCTATTGCTGGTCCTTGCGATGCCTATTAGGTCTGTCAGCACCTCAGGCAGATCCAGGTTAGGAGCCACAGATGAGTGAGACCATGTGCAATGAATGTCTTTCTGTGATTGGGTGAGTTCACTGAGAATGATCTGTTCCAAGTTCAACCATGGTTCTTCAAATTTCACTGTGCCATTTCTCCTTACTGCTGTGTAGAATTCCAATGGGAGGTTTAACTGGAGGAGAAATGCTATGTGCCAGGCAGCTGTGGAAGCTCTAAAGAGCTTTATGACAGTTAGTGCAGCTGACCCTAGTGCACAGCGGGGTTAGGTGGTGCCGGGTCTGGAAGACTGTAAAACAGCGATTGGATTCTATCTTGGACTTCACAAATAGGGGCTCCTCCTCTGATCTCCTATGATTGTATCCTTGGTCCCCAGATTCATACAGGTTTGGGGGATTGAATGACACCTCTAAATTCCCAGAGTCCCCAGAGTCCAGGATCCACTTTAAAAATTGCTTCCATGTATTTTCATCTGAGATTGAACTGTTTTCATAGATGTAGTTTTGAAACCACTTGTCTCAACGGTGACCCTGTTGCTAGCTTGACATGCAGTAGTTGCTTCGATGATACACCCAGACACAAACCAGTGTGCCAGGAGTGTTCCCCACTGACGCGGTGAGCACAAGCCCTGCCCGCTCTGCCCCCGCGGTCTGCACAGCCGACCCAGAGCGCAGGCCTTGGCTGTCTTCCCTGAACAGGAGTCTTCAGCGGAGCACATGTTACTGAGTTCAGTACTGATTGCACAGCTGCATGTTGAGTTGAGATCACTGTCATTTCCCAACTGTGGACCTCAGTTAGACAAGATCCTTAACCTCTGAGCATCCGTTTCCTCACCTATAAAATGGGAATAAAATTAGTATTTATTTCATAGAGTTCCTGTAAAACTAACACACACACACACACACACACACACACACACACACACACAGACTTATTGTTACCCACTGCCAGGAACATAGGTGAGGATCAATAAATACGATCAATAGATCTTAGTAAATATTAGTTTTTGTTCTTGTTCTTCTTCATATGGTTAATTATATAATAATGGTTTTTACTAAACACACGTGTGAATCTGGACAAATCACGTGGACTATACCTCATGAGTAACAAACATAACTTAAAATGTTATTAAATGTTCCTTTTATTAAGATTAGGTATGTGCCTGGTAGTTTTCATTACACTTAACATATGCACACACAAGATCTGAGCGAATTCAGTTTCTGGCCACTAAACCAGGGATCATCAGCCTCCCGGTCTTCTTCCCCAAGGTGTGAGAATCCTTACTGCTGAGGTTCTCTCTGCTCAGCCCTATTTTCACAGAACTCCCTTCCCCTGTCTGTGATTTGCACCCTCTAGGAGCTGACTGATGCGAAGGCCCTGCGCGCCCTCTGCTGGCAGAGGCCATGCAGAACCTGTGTCCTAGACAGCCTAAAAAAGGTCGCTAGTACCTGGGTAAAACCTGCCTGCCTCCCTGGGAGCTTTGCAAACCAGCCAGCTAACTCCTTTTTCTTCCCTCTTCCCTTGCTGCTCTCCGGAAGTTCCATTCTGGAAGCTCAGAGGGAAATATCTTTATCCAAGAAGGGGCGCCACGAGCGATGTTTGTTCCCTGCCTCCTGAGGTTGTCCGCTGTGCTTTCCTCTCATTGTCAACCTTGGGCCAGATTTCCCTAAAAAGCTAAGACTGATTTGGCCGGAAAATACAAGGATTGGAGAAAGAGTGTGAAGGGGGATTGGCGGGGAAGGATGAATGGCAGTAGTTTCCCTCCTCAATACTTATAAAAACATTTCCAGAAAAGATTTGACATGAAGACACCCCCCCACACACCTCCAGGTGGTAAAATAGAAAGAAAGGGGGGAAAAAGAAACAATTTGGTCCTGTCTACCAAATGCATTCACTGCATAAGACACTGCAATCACTTTACCTCCCATTAAGCCTCCTCCTTCTCCTTCTGCTTAAGTGAAGGAATATAAGTGTCTAACCTGTGGATGGATATGCGGACTGGGGGTGTCACAATGAGAACAAATCCTCTATGTATCTTACCTATTGTGAGATTGTAAGGTTCCAGGGCCTCTTCTCTCAGCAGCAGCCTTCCTGAGCTTGGGGCACCCATGGGCCTTTCCATCAAAGCCTGCATCTCTCTGTATGAGGCATGTATGGCATTTAGCACCCTGCATCTGAGACAGGATGAGCAGTGTGGGATCTGAGGCCAGTCTACATAGGGTCTCAAATTTACTACCTGTGTGACCCTGAGTATCACCAGAATTTCCTTGTACTTCAGGTACTGATTCTCCAAAGTGGACATTTTAATACAATCTACTTCTAGTTGGGCAAAGGACTTGCAACGGGTCTTGATGCTTAGTAGGAACTAGATAAAGTCATTTTCACTGCTCAACTATAGCAGGCTGAGAAGCTGTTATCCTCATTTTACAGATGAGAAAGTTGAGGTTGGTGGGCTTTACTCCAACTTGCTCAGCCAGGAGGCCATGTGGGGAGAACTAGAGTCCAGTGTTCAGAGCCACCACTGCCTCTTCAGGATTGGTCCTTCCTCATGAGAACACAAGTATTGAGAATCTTGTGAGGAAGGGACTAGTGGTCTATAGCAGTGAGCTCACCTAGAATTATTGACTACAGGCCCACTGAAAATCCTGCATGGCCGGTGTGCATCTCTTCTACCAGGCTGAGAAGACCTGAAGGGCCGGGACAAGACCCGGCGAATGCTAGATGACCCATGAGGGCCTTGGACATCCGTCCATCTCATTGCATATAGCAGCATCAGCAGCCACATCGGTGGCGTGGTGTGCTGTGTGATGGTGCGTCCATCATCTGGAAGACTGTCTTGTATTCACATTGCTGTTCCATGCCCCCACATTTGTATACAAAGCCAAGAGGAGCTGCACAGGTGGAACCAGTGATGAAATGCAACTACAGGCATAAAAAGTGTGATTCTTGTGCTGGGGAGATGGCTCAAATGGTAAGAGCAATTGCCATGTAAACATGAGGGCCCAAGAAGGCCTAACTTTGCCTGACTTTGATTCCCAGAGGCCATGCTCAGTAGCACCAGTCCTGTGGAGAGTGGAGCCTGGAGAATTGCTAGAGCATGCTGTTCAGCCAGTGTGACTGAAAATGGCAGCTCCAGGTTCAGTGAGTAACTCTGTCTCAAGGAAACAAGCAGATGAGTGATAGAGGAAGACACCTAATGCTCTTCTTTGAGCTGTACACATGTGCTCATCTGCTCACACATACTGTGCATGCATGAGTGCATGTGAGCACACACACACACACCACACACACACACACACACACACACACACACACACACACAATGTATAGTTTTCCTAAGAGCTAAGACTGACTTGGCCAAAGTATACAAGGATTGGAGATAGGATGTGAGGGGAGATTGACAGGGAAGGATGAGTGGCAGTATTTTCCCTCCTCTATACTTATAAAAATATTTCCAGAAAAGATTTGACATGGAGACCCCCTCCAGGTCTATGTGAGGGGAGGATTGACAGGGAAGGGTGAATGGCAGTATTTTTCCTCCTCTGTAGTTATAAAAACATCTCCAGAAAAGATTTAACAAGAAGACCCAGCCTCCACGTGGTAAAAACATCTGGGTCCTGTTGCACTTTCTGCCTAAGTCAATGAAATCACTTTACCTCTCATGAAGCCTCCTCTTCTTCCTGCTGGAATACAACTGTCTACATCACAGTTTGGCATGAGGACTGGAGAGAGGCTCCTGATAGGCTGGTGAGTTAGAGAGAGGATTAGTTACTTTGTATAGGCCAGCAGATATCCTGGTGAATCATTAGAAGTCAGGGTTTTTTGTTGTTGTTGTTCTTGTTGTTATTTGTTTGTTTTTGGATTTCAGTCCCCATTTTCTGCTTTTGGGGCCCATTATAAAATCTCCATATTCATTGTCTTTATGAGACCATACAGATATCTGCTTGTTCTGTTTGGGCCTGTAACCTAACTAGCTGCCTACAAAAGGAGGGCCACCTTAGTCCTAACCCTCATCACTGTCAATTTAGAATTACATTGCTGTTTGTAATTGAAACATAATAACTCTATGTCACTAGTTACTGTGACAATGAAATGTTAAAGTGTATGTAACATGCTTAGTTACACACTACTTAGTGAATAATAAAGATGGTAATGGTGGTTATGGTAATGTTGAAAATGTTGATAAAGTTGTTTTCTCTGGACTCAAACATGGAGAACATTCTCATTAAGTGAATGAATTGATGGCCAGCTTCAAAGATGTCTGAGGAAGGGGATGTCGGGATGTAGAGTACAGACAGGAAGGTGACCCGGACCACCTGACACTTTCACAGCTGCTTTCGAACTGCCTGGAGTCCAGGCTTCAAAGAGTTAGCATCACGTATTTGTGTTTTCTGTCTCTCTGGTTTTCATTTCAAGGTTGTCCATGCCAGGTGGCAAAATGACAGGATAAACATCACCCTCCTTCTGTGATTCTCCTCCCTCTTCTCCTCCCCCTGCAGATTATAATTAGAGCCTCAGCCTTTGAGGATCTCTGCATATGAAAGACATCAAAAGTCAGGTTTCATAGAGGAATGTCCTTGATACTGACCATGCCAACGGGCTATCAAGTTTCCTCCTCGCACATGCCTACTAGCAGCAAGCTCCTCACCTCTCTTGGCAGGCCGTTTCATTTTTAGCGAGTTATGTTGCCTAGACGAATTGTCTGCTTCCTTATCCACTAACACAAATGTCCTCTTCAAACAACATTTGTTCAGGGTTCAGTCCTCTGGATGCATCTAGGTGTATCATCTGTTGCCTGCCGTTAGTGGTAGGGGACAGAAGGAGGTCCCTATGAAGTCAGGGCAGGACGAGCACTTGCCTGGGAGGCAAGAGGCCGGGGTTTGAGTCTAACCCATTGGTATTGTGAAGCATGTCACTCCTCTTCTCCGAGCCTAAGTTTCCTACATGTAAACATAGAAGTGTGAGCCCATATCGCTCAGATCCCTTTTACCTTAATAACCATACATTTTCATAATATTTCCTTTCGTCAACTTAACCTTGTCTCCTTCTTCAAGCCCTTCACACTACTCACAGTTACGGCACATCCTGGTTTACCACTGCCATTGCTTATACAAGGGTTAGCGTCAGATACATAGTTTAGAGAGCACTGGAGAAGGTCTTGAACAATTGGCAGCTTTGTCCCATTAAGGGTTTACAACAGCCCTGAGCTCTAAGTCTCACTTTATAGACAAGGAAACTGAGTTCTCAAGAGAAACAAGTTGCTTGAGATCATAGGACCAGTAAGTGACTCACCCAATTTTCATAGCTTAGCTCAGCCCTGTATCTACAAAGTCATGATGCAGGAAGCCAGTGTCTCAGCAAAGCTACTGGGATATGAGTGGGTTCTGAATCTAAACTTCCGGGGCTACTTGCTTTCCTGTCACCTGTGCATTACCTTCCTCCACTAACCAATCTCTTTACTCTTCTTCACAGGGAGAACAACTTCATCAAGGACTTTCCTCAGCTGGCGGATGGGCTGTTGGTGATCCCACTGCCTGTGGAGGAGCAGTGTAGGGGGGTCCTGTCTGAGCCCCTCCCAGACCTTCAGCTTCTCACTGGTAAGGCATACCTGCTAGACTTAAGCAGAGCTCAATACAGACACATCATATAGCTTGGCTTTGAGTGTGTATCAGTCCTTAGCACAGCCGATGCATGCAAACATGCATTCAAGAAGGACAGTATGGGAGTAGAAGCTGCCATGTCTTAGGCTCCTGCTATAAGCTATACAGAATGAGGGATTTATGAATTCCCCAGATCATTGCTTAAGGCGATCTTCAGGACAGGTGCCTCCCAGAGAACAGAAATGACTTTTAAACATTAGCGAGATTTTTCCCTCAGTGCCAAGGATCAAACCAATTCTCTTAACAACTACAATTTCTGATGTTTTTGTACTTTCAGTATTTTGTTGTCCTTAATCATATTAAGTAAAATCAGTGGACTCTCAAACCAAGAATTTCTCCCACTTGAAAGCACTTGAGTTACACAGCTTATTTTTGTATGTGGTCCCTGAATCACTGGTAAGGTAGGTATTATTTGTCCTAATTCATGAATAAATAAGGAATTTATACTCAAAAAGGTGAATTCTAGCCCAAGGCCACATAACACATATACTGGGATATATACAGAGATGATTGACTCCTCTCTCACTTAGAGAGGAGCTGTTAGAGGGATGACTCTGAATCTGACAGACACTTTGATCACTTGCAAGCTCTGGGAGACTGTGGACTCGAAATCTAACTTACATGAGCCTTTCTTGTAAAATAACCCAGAAAGAATAGGTTCCAGATGGCCTGAGGTGTCCTGGGGGCCAAGGCCTTTGCATGCATTAGTCCATGTGATCCTGCAAGGGGGTTAAATCTCCATTTCAGCTGGCTAAGGAGTCCATGCATTCTTCTAAGGTGGCATGGCTACACTATGAGTAATTATCAGGGCTTAGGTTTTGTTCGTCTGGACTCTGACACAGATGCTTTACCCACTATCTTCTATCACCTCCTGAACTTGTCCTACTTCAAAAAAGATGTAGAGCAAATGAAACCGTAAATAAAAAGATATGTTTTGTAAAATATGCCTAAAATCTTCTATGCCTCCTATAACTTTTACTTTTAATAACTTCTTAGAAATTCTGAGCTTCTGTGGAGCATCTACTCAATTTCCCCCACTAATGGAGAACCAGGTCTACAGTCTTCTTGGAGAAGCACAGTGTGTATGATGGCAGCAGTTCACCACCTCTAAGAGATGAGATCTCTTCCATGATCCATGGGGAGGTGCTGAGCTCTAATGAAAAAGGCTCTGACACATCATTGGTTATTTTATATCATTAGGCAATAACCTTCTCAGAGCCTCAGTTTCTCACTCTAAAAGAGAGTATAGCAATTATTCTTCAAGATTGTGATAAGAAATGAAGGTCATGTGTACAAAACACGAGCAAATTGTTATGATTATACATACCAGCTCAAAGACTTTTGGATGCTTCCAAATAATAAGTAAAAAAATAAAGGAATTGATACTCTTCAAGAGATATTTAAAAAAAAATAATTACTGAGGAAACTCCCACCCCTCTTCCAGAGCTTTATTTCTTCCCTCATTCCTAGGTGAGGAACTCTTATGGCATGTGATGACTTAGCAATTAAGGCACTTGCTTACGAAGCCTAAGGACCCATGTTCTCCTCTCCAGATCCCACATTAGCCAGACACAAAAAGGTGAGGCAAGTGCAAGGTTGCACATGCCCACTAGGTGGCACAAGCATCTGAAGCTCAATTGCAGTGGTCACTTGCTCTTTATAAAAAAAAAAAGAAGGAAACAGAATGTGATGGTGGTCTGTGTAGAGTGAAAACTTGGCATGAGTTTGTGATCTAGTATGGAAGTGAAACACGTCATCCAATCAGCCAGTATGAAATTATCAAGATCCAACTACATGCTGAGGTCTTTCCTAGACTCTGCAGGAGAAATGGAAATAATATAGCCATGGACTTGACATCAAGAATCTAGCATTCGAGGCTGGGGAGATGTTGGCTCAGTGGAGAAAGTGCTTGCCATGCAAACGCAAGGCCCTGAGTTCAGACTCCCAGCATCTATGTAAAAGCCAGGCATGAGAGAATGTTCCTCTAATCTCAGTGCAAGGAAGGCAGACATGGAAGGCTCATTAGGACTTGCTGGCCAGCTAATCTGGCCAAATTAGTGACTTCTAGGTACCTTGTGGGATCCTATCTCAAAAATAAGATAGAAAGTGACTGAAGAACGCATCCAATGTCAATCCCTGGCCTTCTCATATAGGTACACACATGCACATGCACACCCCTCCCCCCCGCACACATACATTAAAAAAAAGATAATCTTAACTTTGTATAAGAGAATGTCCATCCCAGGTGTGAATCCAAAATACACCAAGGATGAGAAGTGAGGAATGATAGCCACTTACAAGGAAGGACCAAGGATAGAATGAGGGGTAGAGAAGATGATCTTATAAATTACTTGAAAATCAGACGATATCTTCTGCCTTTGGACACCAGGTCACTAACTGAAAGGTCCCTTAATATCCTGTGTCAGAATATTCAGCCTCTTTCTTTTGGAGGTGGGCTTCTGCTACTGATGCCTACACAAGCCACCTGAACGTGGAGAGTTAGTAGCAGATGGGGAATAGCTGAGCAAGTAAAGGATGCTTAGGTCCTGATGCCTAGGGCTTCCTGTACAGACTATTTTCTGTACCTTGTGTCAGAATCACACTTTTCTTTCCTCCCTCTAACCTCTTGCCTTTCTTCCTTAGCCCTGCAAAGGGAAGACAGGCAAGTTCAACTAGATAAACACAGAGGACATAAGCAAATATCCTTGCTCCAGTGGACATAGCTTTGTGCATTATGAATATTTTACTTTAAAATGAAGGCATCTAAACATGATATTATTCCTGAAAAGGCTAAGGGGGGGGGGAACAGTTGACAGTAATGGACAACTTTAATACTGCAGAAATTTCCAGGAAGAAATTCCTTATTCCAATGAGATTCTCATTTTAATCTTGGTATCAAATATCTCTTTAAGTGCCTCCTCACTAGGGGACAAGGGAAAGAGAAAGGAAATGTGCCTGCTATTTGCACAGGCACAAGAAATCAGGAATACATAGCAACATTAATGACTGCTGATGTGACTAGCATTTCATCTTTTTATTCATTTTTCCTCATTATAAAGAAGAGAGATTGCAAGGCTTAAGGTAGAAAAATCTAGAAAATGGAGGTAGATATAAATCAGGAAGTAAGACTTTTTCATACAGCTGCAACCTAAAGTTAACCACTTACTAATGTTCTCTTGTGTTTCTGTTTTGTTTATACAGAACCTGTTTCCTGAAATGTGTTCTATGGAATATGCATTCTTTTTTCAAAAAAAAAATAGTTCATTTATTTATTTATTTGAGACAGAGAGAGAGAGAGAGAACACATGTGCATGCATGAGAGAGAGAGAGAGAGAGAGAGAGAGAGAGAGAGAGAGAGAGAGAGAGAGAGAGAGAGAATGGGCATACCAGGGCTTTCAGCCAATGCAAACAAATTCCAGAATCATATACCACCCTGTGTACCATAGGTACTAGGTAATCAAACCCAGGTCCTTAGGCTTTCCAGCAAGTACCCTAACTGCTGAGTAATCTCTCTAGCCTAGAACATGCATTCTTAAAATCTTATGTATAAAAGGGTCTCTATGATCAATGAAGTTTGAACATTACCTTTATAGAGCAGCATAATGCATTTTAATCTATTAAGTTGCTGAGAAAATCCACAGTTTAATTTGTTTCGCTATTACTTTTTACTCTTACTTAAAATGAAAAAAAAAAAGTCTACATATGTACACATGTATACCATTTATTCTCATTTCTGGGACAAAATACCTGACCAGGAGCAGCATATTGAAGGAAAGGGTTCATTTCAGCTTATGATTCCAGAGAGTAGAGTCCATGTTGGTGGGGGAAGCATGGCACAAGCAGGAAGCCAGAGGCACATTGTCATATCAGCTTGCTTCCTCTTTTCCATACAGTCTAGGATTCCCAACCTGTGGATGGAACCTAAGGGTGTATCTTCACATCTCAATTAATCTAATCTAGGAAAAAATGTCTACCAGACATGGTCAGAGATTTGCTTCTATGGTGATTCTAAATCCTGCTAAGTTGGCAACCAAAGATTAACTATCACAACC
The DNA here is from genome assembly GCF_020740685.1 of Jaculus jaculus. Classification (NCBI taxonomy): domain Eukaryota; kingdom Metazoa; phylum Chordata; class Mammalia; order Rodentia; family Dipodidae; genus Jaculus; species Jaculus jaculus. Next base: position 138,555,690 of record NC_059102.1, read on the forward strand.
TGTAATTCACGTAATACCTATAAACATTCACAGTTTACCCAGAGTCAGCAAGCATTCTGGGGCAAGACACAATTGTACTAGGCTTTTCAGGTGGTCTCTGCTATAGTTTCTCAACTTTGCTCTATAATGATGCAAAAGTCATTATAGACATTGTGTAACAAATGGGCTGAAAAAGAAACTGACTGACCTTTACCCTTAATCTACATGTATAGAATTCCTAGGCTACAAAAATGTTCCTACTACTATGACCACATTCATGTTTCACAACATACCTGTGATTTAAGATCAGCACAGAGAGCCGCAGGGTCAGATGTGGGAACCAAGACATGGAGATGTTGACTGTTCCGTGGCAAGCTGCCAATGGCCACTGTAGATGGGATGCAAATGTGACCTCTTGTACTTAACAAAAAGGACACAAAAGCCCAAGATAGAGCTAGGGAGGTGGCTACGAAGCATAGAGGTGGGATCCAGATGAGATAGTTGACCCTACCCAAAGCCCACAAAGACCAAGCCTCCACTCACTCTGAAAAGATGACCATTATGCAGAGCCCAGAGATGCTGGGTAGGCACTGCAGAATGAGAGCTCTGAGCTCATGTAGCCATCTTGTTTTCTTATTTCTCCCCCTAGGAGATATCAGGTATGATGAGGCCATGGGTTACCCAATGGTGCAGCAGTGGCGCGTCCGGAGCAACCTCTACCGTGTGAAACTCAGCACCATCACGCTCTCAGCAGGTGAGGACCACTGCCTGGGTGGATTGTCTTGGGACTTGGGGTCATTTGGCACATGTTCTCAAGAACTTAGGGTGTGTCAAACCCTGGCTGGTGCTGCAAGAGGGAAAGAAAGAGCTCCTAGGAAGGACGTCCAGGTTGACAGAACACCAATACATTGCAGTTGGGACAGCACCCTACTAGAGAAGTTGTGGTGCAGAAGGGCTTCCTAAAGGAAGAGATGTCTGAGCAGGGTGTGGAAGGATGGACAACAGAGACTGGGCAGCAACCTATGTCAGGGTTATGTTGCTGATGTACTTGGAACTGTGGGTTGTACATTCTTCTCTGATCCATTCTCTGCCGACGTTTCTCCTCTCAATAAAGCAATAACGTATGGCCCTGTTCCTCCCTACCCCATACACAAGCATCACCCACGCTTTATCCACATGAGCCCAGAATCCCAGCAGAAGGAACAATTTATAACCCTCCAGATGAGCCATGTTTTCTCATCAGTCTGATTTTGCACTTGCTGAGCCCTCTGCCCAGCTCTTCCTGCCTGGGGAATGCACAGTATGCTCCTCTGTGACCCCTCCCCCACTCTCCATTCCCCTCTGAACAACTGAAGGAATCCCCGTTGCTGTCATACCTCTGGTGAAACACTGAAGTGCTTGATTCATGTCTGAACTGCTGGGGCCACAGTCAGGGATTTGTTTATCCCAGTGATTCCAAAAAGTAAATGAGAATCATCAGATTGTTGGTGTTCCTGTTCGACAGAACAATAAATAAATAAATGTAAACTGAAAACTACAGTATGAATAAAGTTCTCTGGAAAGACAAGTTCTAGCCTGGTGTGTGATATTGTGTTCCTTACTCAAAACACGGTCACGGTCAATGTCTCCAAATTATCCTTGAGTTCTTAGCTTTTTTTTTTTTTGCCCATTCCCTTTTCAATATCACTTTTTTCATCAACTAAATGGAATTCTTTTAACATGGGAGTAGGAAGACATAACCCTTTGGGAAGCACAAGTCATAATTGTTGCTGTCATTTGTCAAGCACTTTATAATGTTTCATATCTTATGACTTACAACAGTCCTACAAGGAAAGCAATATTTTTTTTTCTAATTTTTCATCAGATAAGGAAGCTGAAGGTCAGAGAAGTTAAGTAACTTACACAAGGGCACAACACTAGGAAGTGTCAGAAGAGAGAGCAGAACAAGGATTTGATTGCACTTTTGTCTGCCTGGATAAAGATAGATAGGGCATCTCTAATTTATTTTCATTTATTACTTAACAGAAACCAGCTGATTATTACTCCCACTATATTAATTACCCAGTTGCATAAAGTTGATGGAGAGAGGTTGTTCTAATCAAACACCCTTCTCTGGGCCCCATTTCTATTTCCCCCATTACCCCCTCACCCTGCACTTGTGAATACAACTGTGATGTTTCTGTTAGAACCACAAAGGTGTACCTGCTTTAATTAATCAGTAATGATGCTCCCTGAGGCTCCTTGTAAATCAGATGTTGGCAAATTGGAGCTCATTTTCCATGTTGGAGTGGTGCCTGTTCTTTGACGTGGCCTGGCTTTGGCATTCTTGTAATAACTTGTATAACTGTGTTCCAGGTTGAGCTGGTGTGCCTGGCTGTGTAGGCAAGATGAATCCTCAGATTTAGAAATAAATAAAGAGGGCTTTCTGTCTACAAGGCAGCAAGTATTTGAAATGCACAGAGGAGGTGCTCTAGCCAGGATCACGTATAAGAGACTACTTAGGGAAGGATGACTTCCTGAGGTCTTAAAACATGGAGGTGATTTAGGAGGGAAGCAATTTCAGGTATATTGAGGAATATAGGTTTCAGGCATAGTTTGTAGAGGAAGAAATGGTTCTGGAAAATCTTGATTACATTGATGGCAAATAAGGAAATGATTTGGACAGAATAAAAGCTTGGTGTATTCCTGAATCCCCAGTTAAGATCATAGGACTATTTCCAGTAGCAGACAGGATCTCAAGGAAGGCATTCAGAACCCCCTCTGGTTTGCTGGGAATGGAAAAGGGATAGGTAAGGATAATAGGGGTGGATATAACCAAAATGTATTATATATTATATACATGGATGAAATCATCAAAAAAAAATTAACAAACAAATATAAAGGAATGCAAGACACAGGCAGTTTTACATCACTTCATCTTCTCTAAAACTACCTATGATCTCCCTGGCTGATGGGCTATCTGGAGAGAATTCAGAACAATTCTGTGTCATCTAAAAGGCTCTGGTCTTTAAGATAGATGGGGAAACTTTGAGAAAACCTTTCCTGCATTAGCTGCTCTCCATGTGCTATGCTATCGGTTTAATGGCCAAGGCAGCATGCTTTGTGTTATCCTTTTCTAAACCCATCATTTCCATGTCTGAAACCTCCTTAGGACTGTCACTAAGGAAGCTGAGTTGGTAGCTATGGAGGAAAGAATTGTATTAGTAGCTGAGTGGTAAAAGATTTCATTAAACTAGTCTCCTATGGATGGCGAGTGGGGGGGTGGGTTGTCCCTGCAGGAACATCTTGGCTTGAGGAAATAGAAAGGGGGAGGAGAAACTGCTACTAAGGGATGGACCCACAGGCTGTGAGGTGTGGCAGGTTTAGCAAGAATCACGAAAGCTCCCTGGCAATCTAGGGAGAGAGAACAGCGACATTCTCAGGGATGTAAGAGCAGAGGTAGAAAGGGAGGGATGCCATTGCAGGAAGCTAAAGCAGGCACTGAGGATGTGCAGAGCCAGGGACAAATGCCACCCTAGCACTCCAGCTGTGGACAGATTAAGCACTAGTTGACTTGGAACATGCACTTTGAAGAGCAAACAGAACTTAGTTTGAATCTAGATCCTCTGGCTGGAGGGTCAGAACATGTCATTTATAGTATTTCAGCTTACACTTGTGCAACTGTTTACAGGGGTCATTGTTGTCAAGGTTACAGTATTTGGACCAAGGTTAACTTAGAAAAAAATAAGAGCATCTGGTGCCTGGTACCCATTAGTTTTTCAAAAGGTAGATATCATCATTGACTTTGCAATTGTGACCTGAGAGTCACCACCATCTAGCTCCCCAAATTTAGGCCTTCTGTAGAGTCCCTCTGTGTCATAGCATGCACCAGAGAGAGCCATCCTTTGCTATGTGAAGAGATGGTATGCATGTGTGAATAGTGCTCTGGACACTGTGGTATGGAAAAGGCTCCCAAATCCAAGCTTGAAAGAGCCCCTGCTGGATAATCATTTGCTCACCACCAGCCTCTAAAGTCTAAAGTCTAACCATCTACATGTGCTCCTTCCTTGTTAAGGCTTCACCAATGTCCTCAAGATCCTGACCAAAGAGAGCAGTCGGGATGAGCTGCTGTCCTTCATCCAGCACTACGGCTCCCACTACATTGCAGAAGCCCTGTATGGCTCTGAGCTCACCTGCATCATCCACTTCCCAAGCAAGAAAGTGCAGCAGCAGCTGTGGCTCCAGTATCAGAAAGGTAAGCCTGGAGGGCTTGTTGGACACGGCAGCCAGGTATGGTACAGAGGGAAGACAAGTGGAGACCTGAGCCCCCTCAAACCTAAATCCTGATTCTACTGCTTAGGAAGTCTATGACTTTGGATATTTTCTGATCCCTCTCTGAGCTTCATTTTACCATAGGAAGAAGAGAGGCACATGATTTCTCAGAATCTTTTCAGGTTATGCATTTTCTGACACTGAGTTGGACGGGTGGGCTCTTATCTTTGGCTGCAGGCTCTTTATGTACCATGTTTTCTCCCCAAAACAGTTGCTGTGGATCAGGGCGGGGTGAAGAAATTGGCATCTCCATGACACCTTCTTCTCTTTAGACTTCTTCAGAGAACCCAGGAGGAGCTCTGACTCCTCAAGTCCATAGCCACAATTTCAAGTGTCTTCCATAGAGGTGCTGCTGTCCTCATGGAGGGCTGCGAGCCACATCTCATTTCCCTTTGAGCCTTGGCTGTTCCCCAAGGTGAGATACCCCATGACAAGGTGGTATAGTGCAGGAGATTAGGGCCTTCCATAATCCTTGGGAAAGCCATTTCCTTTCTACCTCAGTTTTCCCTTCCTAAGAAATAGGCAAGTAAAGGTTTATCCTTATTTACTTCCCACACTAAAGAAGGAAGCAATTTATAGACCAGCATTTTGAGAAACTTAGAATCATCCCATCCATACGTCCGTATAAGAATAGGTCATCATATTTGTTTCTACATTTCACATATGAGAAACTGATCTCAGACATGCCAAGTCAAGTGTCTAGCTAATGAGTAACAAGGCCAGCACTGGAACCTATGAGTGGCTATCTGCAAAAGCTGGGTTCTTTCTTCTGTGTTCTTTGTTTTTGTGTTCTGTTTCCTTCTGTGTTCTTTCCTCCTTTTAATTATTCTAAAGTGCATTTCGATATAGTTGATACTGTTAACATCAGCTGGTAGTAAGAGGAATGTTCTCAACTGGTAAAATAAGAGAGAATTGATATTACAAACCTCTTTGCAACTTCTTCATAGAGCTTAGCTATGCAGTTTCCAAGAACTACAAACTATAGACCATAGCAGCCAACAGAGGCCTTGAAGTTCTTACTGAGCTCAACACTCCAGTTTTGTCATTGTGGGAATTAAGGCTGGTGGGGAGGAGGAAGCTGCTGTCAGTCACATAGCTCCAGCTGCCAGAGCCAAGGCAGAGTGAGTGAGGGTGCTCCACATCCTCTTCTAGTACTCCTTAGCGGACTGTTCATGGTGGGATGCAGCCCTGGCACCTATTCACTATCCCCAGGCTTTTTCCTGTTGCATTCACAGTCTGTGTTGCACCCCTGCCTGTTTTCTGTATGCAACTGTGTGAGGGCACGGGTGGTTTATAGGCTCAGAGGACATAATTGAGTTGTCTGGGAATAGCTTGGTTTTATGGCTGTGACAATGACAGTCTTTAAGGAAGTGCATTAAATCAATAGAAGTCTCATTGTGCTACCCTATAAATAATGTGACACATCATTAAGCAGGGCAATAAGCTTCAGGACTTTGAAGTAATACAATTAGGTTATGTTTATAAAAACCTTTACTCATGTGGCTACTAAACTAATTTGCTTCATGCCACATTCGGGGCTTGGGACTACTACTGTGATGCTAAATGTCACCCCATCTCCATCCTTGATTACTTTTGGGGGTGGGATTTTCTCATTGGAGAAAATTCCCTTCCTTGTGATATAGATGGAATCCATTACAAGTAAGATGAGGGAAAGGGAATAAATAAGGTTTAATAGCAACTAGTGTCCTTCCCTCAAGGCCTGGCTTGTCCTAGCCTCTCTGGGTATCTCATTTTTATTCATTCCATGATCTATGCAAACTCTAAGAAGATGTATCAAACCAATTTACCTTTTCTCTATATTCATTATCTCTATTGCCTCCTGCTATGACCACCTAGATAGCACATCAAGCACTCTGGCTTCATTTTTATGTTTGAAAGTTGTTACTAGGTAGTGGAGTGATGAAAAGCTAGGAATTTATATATTTTGAGTTGGAGGAACCCTTTGGAATCAGAGATAATTAATGTCACTTCCCTCACAAGTCATCACTTCTGTATCACTGACATCTATTAAGCATTGGGAACAAAGCCAGGATGAGTCTAAGGCTGAGGGATGATAAATCTATGGACAGAGCCTATAGGAAGAGGATAGGTTATGAAGGATTGAAGTTGGGACAGGTTACAGTAGTTTGTACCCCAACTCCCCTTACATATCTGCCAGGTTAACTCAGCCAAGGAACTCTTAATTTCAGATGCCCCATTTTAAATAAAAATGGTAATTCCCTTTCATAACTTGGGAGAATAAGATGAAATAATGCAGGTAAAACATACAGAACTTCGTAGGTATACAAACAATAGTAACTTGAAATAAAACAATAAATATGGGCATAGATGGAAGATTCTAGTCCTGACCACAGTCCTTCCTAGCTAATGTGTTACCTCACTGTGTGGCCTCAACCTTCATAGCTCCCTGTGAGCTACCTGTGTCATGAGCCGAGATCAATCTTTTCAAAGAGTATTTTCCAAACAGCAGAGGGAGGGGATGGAAGGGTTCGAGGAATCTTTGATATCTTTGCAATCTGACCTTTGGATAGTGTCTCCTCAAGTGGAAGAACCAAGCTCAAAAGACTAGGTCAGAGGAAAGAACAAGGCCTGGAAACAGCCACAGATATTTGCAGGGACCTCTGCAGTTTATAAGTGACCTTCTTGTGAGCCTCCTTTCTATCCCACAGAGTGCATAGAGCAGGGACACTCTTGCCTCTCTTTGCTGAAGGGTGACCTAAAGCGTACAGGCAAAAGGGGTTCTTCATGCCACACATTCACTGGCAAGGGCACTGGCCTTTGAATAATACCTGGAGCCCAGTATTTCCTTCCTTCTCATAGTCAGCCACAGTAATTGAAAACTAATGTTCCAATGCTGCATTCCTGGCCACTGTTGTGATATAGGGCAGCTTTTAGAAATTATAAGTACACTAGTGGAGATGGGGTAAAGGTGACTGATTAACATATTTCCCATGAGAGGCTTTACTCACTTTCCCTTAAATACTTCTAAGTGTTTATTCCTCATGAGAGAAAAAGTATCTCAGGTTTATCATTCACCAGTTCTCTGGTTCATTTCCCAAGTGCCTTTTCCCTGTATACCTGTGCCAGGTTCCAGCATACCTAAGTAGGTGAAATGTAGGCCTTGATCCTGTTGTTCATTAGAAATAGGCTTTAGTCTTGCCATGTTTTATACTTTTTAATTTTAGGCTTCTTGGTAGATAGCTGGGAAGAAGAAAGAGAGCTGGTACATGGTAGCTTACCCAGTCATTATCATTATAGCCTATAGTTTTCACTTGTCAATTCTCATTACTTGAGGAGTGGTGTTTTAGTTACCTTGTCAGTGCTCAGACAAAACATTTGACCAATAACAGCTTGTGGAAGGAATTTTTTTTTTTTTTTAAGCTCACAGTCTTTTTGTATGTTTGGTTTATTTATTTATTGGAGGGGTGGTTGGTTTTTCAAGGTAGGGTCTCCCTCTAGCTCAGGCTGACCTGAAATTCACTATGTAGTCTCAGGCTGGCCTTGAACTCACACTTCACCTTCAAACTACATGTGGCCATTTGGACCACTGAGAATAAGGTCTGATTAGTTAGTAATGCCATTCAAGATACAGAAAGGGACCTGAGAATTTCCTTTTCTCTAATAGGGAAAACTAAAAGCTATACTAACAGAGATCTAGCTTCTGATACTGATTCCACAGTGGAAGCTGAGCTTGCCAAGAATGCATGGAAATACCCAGAGAGGTAGGTGTCTCCAGATGAAGATTTTTAGCTTTCCCCCAGTGTAGAAGATCCTAGACAATGTGACTGGCCAATAAAGTGGAACCTACCCCAATCTAGCATAAGGTGGGCCCCAACGGCCACTGGAATATCTTCAGTCATCCCTGAAAGATTCCAGATCCAAAATGATTACCACAGAATCTGTGTGCCTGATAGGTTCCTTTAACCATCACCTCTTCCCTCATGACTTTCACAAGCCCATGTGACATTCTAAGCATCTAGTGCCAATGTATTACTTGTATTGCATGTTGCTGCACCCCTTCTCCCCATTGGCAATCCATTTCACCTTTTGCCTTGATATTCTCATGCCCTACCTAGATGACCTCGGTACACGAATGAACTTTTTCTTTAAATTTTATTGTTGTTATTGTTATTTTGATTTTTTGAGGTAGGGTTTCATTCTTGCCCGAGCTGACCTGGAGTTCACTTCGGAATCTCAGGATGGCCTTGAACTCATGGCAATCTTCCCAATGAATGAACCTTTTATCATTATATCAGTAAGCCAATAAAGACTTCCTCATTTGCAGATAAAATAAGGATTTCAAAGTCACATGGACCCTAGTTAAAATTCCAGCTCTACTTTTGGCCAGTTGTCATGAGCAAACTGATTCATTCTCTGAAATCAATTTTCATGTGTGTGAAAAGCGGGGTAGTGGTGTAGGAGGGCTGGGTAAGGAAAAGCTCTAGCAGTGACTGGGCGTGTAATTACTAACGTCCTACAACCCATTCTTCCTGCCCATGGCTGCCATGTCCCTGTGAACCAGTGTTCCCAGGTGTGTGCCTAGATATATATGAGTGTAGGAACATGAGGTTCAGGTGAGTCATAACTCCTGATATGGAGCTGGGGCTCCATCAAGGTTCAGAAGAGAAGCTAGACTCTGAGATTAGAACTCCCCTGTGGCTCTGAAGTCTCCAGTTCTTGTCTGTGCTTAGCAAAAACTTGAAAAACATTGACACAGCAGATCAAGGTAAATTATGAAAGATTCATCAAGGGAGAGATGAGTCAAGAAAAACAAAAAAAAAGCAGGACAGCTCCCATGACAAGAGGAGCTCCTTCCCTGTGTGGGAGGGGAGAGTACATAGGGGAAAAGCTCACATGGAAGATGAGGCCCCTTGCTAAGCTCAAATGTGTATGAAGAACCATGATTGGTTGTTGGGCTCAGGAGGAATGCTGATTTAGGAAGGTCCCCATCCATGATTGCTAAGCTCAGGAAAAGTTTAAGAAGAAGTAGGAAGAACCAGGAGGCTGCTGCTGCCACTTCTCCATCTTGGGCGACCAGGGCAGACCAGCCTTCATGTTTCTGTGTTCTAGTCTCTAGTTGACTGCCTACAAAAACAATAACAACAGCAACAGCAAAAGTCCACTTTACTACTTGTTCCTAACACATGTCACTGCTACTTTACTCTTATTACTTATCAGTTGACAATGAAGTAGAATGGGACTAATGGGCCTGGGGAGAGGTCATCTGTCCAGTCAGTGGAGGGGGCCTGTGGAGATAAACTAGAGAAGGGCAAAGGAGGTTGGGACCTTTGCCATTCCCTGTCATTTTTTTGCTTAGGGAGGGTAGTGATTGATAAATAAATTTCCAGTCAGAGAGATAGGCTTTCTGAGTTTTAGTTGTCTTCTTTCATAGAAAAGGTAATTCTGGAAATTGATGGATGTGTGTATGTGAAATAATTGTCATTGTGTATGTAATGAGAGAGAGAGAAAGACATAGGTATAAAGATAGATGATGATGATGATAATAGATAGATGGATGGATGATAGAACACAAAAGCAAACCTAACTCCAAAAGAAATATTTGAGTCTAGAAACAAAGGAATTTATACCATTAACATGTCTTTTTCAATTGTATAGCCTACTAGACTTTGACCTTTGTGAAAGGACATTCTTTGTGTTTGGTTTACCCTGCTCTTAAGTTCTGATTGGGAGAATGCACAGTGTACAGATGTTCCCACAGATAAATGCCTGACTTGAGTTTTAAAAGGAGGTTTATCTCTTTTATAATTTTCCAAGCCACTCTGAGGGAATGTATTTTTGCATTTCCATTTGAATTACAATGCACTTTTGAATGTCAGCTGAAACATTCCTAGGCTACTTTTTGGAGGAGTCTGGCTGTTTGAAAGGCAGATCAGGGGTTGTGGGTGAGGGAAAGAGGATGGAAAGATGTAGTCAGATGTCACCTCCTCTTGTGCTGACAGATGTGGCCAAGGGATGATCTGTGCTGCAGAATTCTCCAGAGCTTTCCCTTTGCTGAGGGAAGTTGCTTCAAAGACAGCAACAAGACATGAAAGGATTTGTTCTTAGGATCTGAGATCTGCAGGGTGCTGGTTTACTCCCCCAATAATTTCATAACCTGGGGGCAGTTTTCAGTTTTCATCTTGCTTGACCTTTCCAAAGCATTTGACTATCTACTGCTTCTAGCTTAAGACATTTCTGTGCCTGTGCTTCTGGGACAAGCTCATCCTGGGTCCTCTCCTCCCTTCCTGTCTTTGGCCTTCTGTCTCTCTTTCCAGACATTCCCTCTGTCAAATTAGTAAATGCTGTTTCACATGAGGCTTGTCCTTTGTCCTTTCTTCCTAGGCTGTCTCTCTTGATCTCTGCCACATTTTCTATTGTCTATACACTATGGCCTTTGTTGACACAAAAGACAGCTCTCATCTCCAAGGGGATAAGAGAGAGTTTATTCTGGAGCCAAATATGAGTGGCCATGGCTTAGCAAGAGATATTTAGGTAACCCCAAATTCTGGCCAATGTGTTAACAATTTCATGAAGGTTTTATACTTACAGGTCAAAAGAAAGTCATAAATCAAGGCACTTTTCAAATATACTGGTTGACCATCAAGTAGGTGGGTTACAGCGAAATGGAGAAATCTCCACCATAGGTTTTAGATCTTATCTTCTCAAATAACATTCTTAGCCCTTGGGTTGGTGAAAGTTGGTGGTCTGTGGGTCCATTCCAAAAGGTTTCATCTGGTCAACTGATAGTCATGTGGATGTTAGGTCAGACACAGAGATGGGCAATAATGGTTATTGAGGGGCTAAAGGTAGTCCAAGGTAATTTGGCTCTGAACTTGCAAAATCCCATCTCTCTGTGATCCCAGGATTTGTATCAGTACACGCAGCCTTGCTGGAAGACGGGAGCAGATGCAACATTTTTCTAAGTACTTTAGTTCACACCTCCAAATCTGAACCTCCATTACCAAGCTCTCCTCTGATACTTGCTGTCCCACTAGGTCTCCTGCCAACTCCAATTTAGTCCCCCAAAGCTCAGCACCTTCCTAGAACTTTAGTGAAAGTGCTAGTGCATGTTTAGAGAAGGCACCAGAAGGCCTGAAAACCTCTTCACCTCCTTCTCGCTCACCCCTCAACACCTTTTCCATAGCACCCCAAGTCCTACCAACTTGTCCTTCCAAGCAGCTCCTGAATTTGCTCACATTTTTGAGCTCAGTGATGCCACCATACCCCAAGCCACCTTCTCTTCTTGCTTGAGCTCCTATAGTATTATTCACTTCTGCTACATTAGTCCACATCACACAGCAGCCTTAAGTATATGCTTGAGTATCAGGGTTCTCCAGAAAAATAGTATCAATTCTATGTGTCCACTTAACTGAGCCAGTTAAGTGGACACATAGATTAACTATCACAAATGTTTCTAAAATGATATTCCTTGCATTAAAGCTTCTGGGTGCCTTTGTTCTAAGAATAATTTCTACATACCTTCCCATAGCCTCAAGGTCTGGTCAGCTATAATCTGTCCCCAACCAACTTCTTGAGCACCATATATTCCCATGCACTTTGCCCTTCAGTCGTAATGACCTCCCTTCAGATTCGGCAGCAAGCTTCCATCCTTCTGTAACTTGGCTATCTGTTGTTTCTTGGGTACTAGTTTTTACTCTTGATCACTTAGATCACTCAAATCAAATGTCACTTTTACAAAATATTAATTAATTGATTAACAAACATTCCAGAAGCCTTAAACTGAGTCATGAGGCCTTGTTACATTCTCCCATTGAATATTCTTTGGTTACTTGTAATCTTAGGATGTAAGTTCATCTTCATAGTTTATATCTCTGTTTCCTTGGTGTGAGCTCCACAGGGACCATTCTGCTTTGCCAAACATTGTGGCATCAAACTTAGCTAGTGACTAGCCACTCCATAATGTTTACTGAAAGAATGAACTTTTAGGAAAAACCCAGGAATGAGCAGAGAATAATACTTAGCTCAACAGGAGGGACAGGCCTCACTTGGGAAAGCCTGACTAGTTATGGCCAGGCAGATCCAGAGCAACTTCCCTTTCAGACTACAGAGTTTTATTGGGGTAGTGGGATCATTGGAATCCTATTGCAGTGCATTTTGCTTTGGGGACCTTGAGCCACATCAAGAAAATAGCTATTAAGCAAGTGGTCTAGACCATTTCAGAGAAAAAGAAATTCATGTATTGTTTTGAAATTTAGATAGGTGGCATAGGTCACTTCTGGGACTAGAAACTCATGCACTGTAAAACTGCTATCAGAGTTCAAAAACCAGGACCGCCTTATTCTAACATGAAGAAATAAATGAGTCTGGGAGAGTCATCCATGTCTCAGTGTTCTAAACAAAATGTTCTTTGTATTTGTGTTATGCTGAGAAAGAATGTTAGTTTTTTTTTTAGGTCTTTTTTTTTTATATTAGTTTTCTATTCAGCAAATACAGGCAGTTTGGTACCATTATTAGGCTCATACGGCTCATACATGACCTACCCCCTGCCCATTGGCCCCTCCTTGTTGAGGTAAATGAGTCGTGCATTGAGGAGTTAGCCCACAGTTATTGGCACGATAAGTGTATAGTCGCAGAACATACTCCGACTTCACAAACTATGAAGACTGCTTTTATGGAGAGACACTTTATGGAAGGTTTGTGAGCACTGGTTTGCGAATCAGATAAGCATGGCTTCTTCATTTCCTGGTTACATGAACTCAAGGCAGTCACCTCTGAGCCTCATTCTCCTTAGTGTAACATGGGATAAAATTATCAGCTTGGACATATTAGTCTATGGGTGGGGAACCTAGCACTGGGTTGGGAAGGAGTTGGTAAATACCCTTTTGTTTTTGTCTTACAACCTGACTTCTGTGCAGCTTCAGGATCCGTTTAGTTGTGAAGTAGGGTTTTATTTCTTGGAGAAAGCAGGGAGACTGGAGGAGGTTAAATGTAAGCTGGACACCTTCTAGTCTGCAGTAGTCCAGAGGATAAAGCCAACTCGTTTCTTTTCAGAACCATACAAAAAGACGATACAGGATGTGGTTCATTAAACACAAATAGGCCCATGAGAATGCTGTTTCCACAGGATGAAATTACCAAAAAAAGCATTTGTTCCCTGGTTTAGATTGAGTCCATCTGGAACAGAACACCCTAGTCTTTCTCCTATTGGTGCACACCAAGAATAATAATCTTCCCCATGTGTTCAGCACAGTGTGTCTTACAAAGCACTTTCACATACATTATTTCATCCAATTTACTCATCAAGACACATCTGCAAGGTAGGCATTGTTATCTGCATTTCTCACTTGAGGAAACTAGGGCTTAGAAGGGTGAGGTGACTTGTCAGAGTTCACACAAGGGAGCTTGGCAGAACAGGGATTTGAACCCAGGCTGCTTTAATCACAAAGCTAGTGTTCCTCCAACTATACTATAAAGAAGCCTCAGAGAGCTCCTTAGATGTTGACATCAAACTAAAGGGAACCATTTGTTCTCTCGTTCTGGTTCTCTTATCACAGTTGAAAGAAAGGAAGAAAGCTAAGACTGAGTTTAGCTCTCAGCTTAGGCAAATACAGAAATCTTCTCTTTACTTGCAAATATTCCTTTGCATATTTTGCTTTGAAATTTTTGCTTTGTTGTACCATTATAAGGTAAAGCACAAACCCAGAAGTCAGAGCTGGAAAAAGACCCTAGAAATCCCCCAGACGGGCCTGCATTTCTCTTGGGATCATTATGACCTAGTGGTAGCAGCTGCTTGGAGTATTATGCTAAAAGAGATTCTGGGCCAGGACCAAGCTCTATGGGAAAGGATGCAGTGATTGCTTAGTAATGTCTGCCAGGAAGCAGGTGAGAACAGGAAATAACGACCCACGTGTGAGGCACTCTCCTTTCTGTTCTAGTTTTGTCATTTCCATTCACAGGGGAAATTTGAAGTGAGTTTATGTAGTATTAGAACCTGTAGCTGCAAAGGGAGAAATTCAATAACCAGCTACAAAAACCAGCTCCATTTTGCTTAACCAAAGCTTAGATCTAGCAAACTCAAAGTCACTGGTGACCAAATCTTCATAGAAACTCATAGACAGCAGAGATTGGTTGATAGAATATACCTTACTTCTTACATATAGTATGTGTGTGTTTGTGTGTGTGTATGTACACACACATACATACCACACACACCACAAGCATTGACTACATCATACCTAAAACTCTCAGGATTGTTCCCACTGACTTTCTACTTAGGGGAAGCAACACAATATTGACACCATTGTAAGATAGTTTACTTTGATTCTATTTAAATTGGAGCCAAATCACACTGGTTCTGTCATAGACCAAGGATTGAGGGAACAGGGTAGACAGCATGCCTCTCCATCAACACTCTGGCACTAGGAATTTAGAACTTCTCTGGCCATGGTCAATGGGGTTTTTGTTCTCTCCTCTTCTGTCCCTTAGTGACTGGAGAAGAGAGAAACACAGGCCAAGCTCCTGCCTTCCCCGGCTCCATATCAAGCCGATAGCAGCACTGCTTATAGTCCTGAGACACCACAATCCTGGGGCAATTTCCTTTCTTCCTTTGTCTCACGTTGCTTGTCTTTCTCCTTCTTGACCCCCCAAAAATTCCACAGCAGTGCTTTGAGTTCTAATGTATAATGTGCTGAGAATGACATGTGGGAGGGACATCTAAATAGGCTGAGTTTCCTTCCAAAAGCTGTCACATAGAGCACTGAGAGGTGAATGGGCATTTGCTATTGGGGAGGTGGAGAGGATGATTTCAGGAAAAGTTAGACGTGAAGAAGAACCTTTAGTGATGATCACACATCTTGGAAGAGGTGGGAACAATAGATCTTGGATTTCCTCAGATAAACCCAAATAACACTGCTGACTTCATTGATAGGCCTTTGAATGTCACTATTCCTCCATGTGGCAAAGCCTTAGAAAAAAGTCCATTGCCTCTGCAGAGCTGAGAAATGTCACAGGTGGAAAGGCTTTTGTCTCAAAATCAAATTGGATCAATTAGGGATGTACCAGGGTATAAGTTACTAAAGCATCTCCATAGCACAAGGTTGTCATGAAGACAACATGAAATCTTGTAATGAATAATTGGCCCATAATAGGAACTCAGTGCAAGTTGGTTATTGTATTGTCTCTTTAAGTAAAATGCAAGTCTCCATAAATAACACACACATATCAACCCATGTGTGAGTTATCTGTCTCCTTTGCCAGATTTGTGACTTGGATCAAAGCATTTTTAGTTCTCTGAGCCTCAAGTTCCTTAACTTTAAATGAGCCTAATAATGCTTGTCTTGTAATATTGCTATGAGAATTGAATGAAACAATGTGTTTAAGCGATTATCACTGCACCTGACATATAATAAATGTTCAGGAAATGCTAGCTCTTATTATTATCATTTATTACTATGAGACATAATTAAGCCAGTGATGATTGTTCATACTATTAGTTTTTCTAAGCAAAATGTTTGATGATGTAGGTCTTTCCCGTCCTCATTTCACCACCATAAGATATATGCCCTCTTCTTGTCATGCAAACTGAGTCATCTCCAACTCTCCCTGGCTCATCTGATAAGTTTTGACACTGAGCTGTGCATGAACCTGGAGGCGGGAATAGAAGATGGTGTTACCACGTAGCATCACCTGAAGCCTAGCGGCGAGGTGCAGGGGGCCTATGTTTGTGCAGGTGAATACCAAGATGTTCAAGAAGCATATAATGGCTTGTGTATATGTTTCTGTCTGTCTCTATCTCCTTCTTTCTTTCTCCCTGTGTGTGTATATGATATTGGAGAAAAGGTGACCAAGGTTAGGACAATCATGACTTACATGTTTTGAGTTCCTACCCGAATACAATTCATCACACAATATCCTATCTGTAATCAGCATCTTCCAACAAGAAATGTAGCACTTGTTCAGGGTCACAGGGATGAGAATAACCAGAGGCAGAATGCCTTACCAGTACTGTCTGACTCCAAAGTCTGCCTGACTTTATTGTCATTTCTGTGACAACAGATGCCATGCACTGCAGACTCCCTATATACCAGGATATGTGCTGAGCATTTCCCATCCACATTTCCTATTCTTACAGAAACTCTCTGCAGTTGACATCCTTATGATCAGGAAACTGAGATGAGGGCATGGGAATAAAATATGTAACTGGAAGACACAGAGCTGGCAAATGGTAACCTTTCTTGCTTTCTCTCTCTTCAGTGTTTTCTTGCTCCAATCCTCTCATCATCTACAATTTAGTGTTACTCAGTCATAGGGACCCTCCAAAAAGTGCTTTCTCTGACAGGCATTTTCTTATTTTCTCCCTGAAATACATTGAAGTTCCTGTACATGGACAGAGAAAAGGAGAGGCGGATGGATTCATACGATTTCAGTCTATATGATATTAGCAAGTTTACTCTAATAACATCTTATCTCTGGGTCAGAGGGTAGATACTGAGCCAAGTCTTAGAGACTGACTTAATCGTCAAACCATTGAAACCGAGTTGAATTTGGTAGTCTTTGTCTACCAAGTTCAGGCTTTGGGGCTCTTCCTATTCTTCCTGCCAGTACTACAGATGCACAAAGTAGAATTTGGCTTCCCTGGAAGACTGTGGCTCAGAGCATGCTTTAGGTTTGGTACATAAGAATAACTAAGGATAGGAAACTAACTAGGAAAGATCCGTAACATTTTGTTGAGTATGTGTGGCATGGTGAATGATGCGATGTATAGTGTAGCGTATGCACGCTTGCATGCAAATATGTGCACCTTTTGTGTGTCCATTTGAGATGGCCAGAAAAGAATGTGAGGTATACTCCTTTTACTCATCCACTTGTCTCCTTGACAGAGAGTATCTCATTCAACAGAGTGGCTGTTCCAGTCCCCACCCCTGTCTGCAAGCCCTCTGCCACTTCCCCTTCTCACTCTCCCCTTCTGCCCTACTTTTTAATTCTGTACGTTGGAGAATTAAATTTGAATGGTTTTAAGCCACCTCAGGCCCTTATTTTTGCAGGAAAAGCATTCTTAATCCTTAAACCATCTGATCTCCCCAGCCCCAAGATCCAGTATAAAATATATACCCAAGATCCGGGTGTGGTGGCGCACACCTTTAATCCCACCACTCGGGAGGCAGGGGTAGGATTACTGTGAGTTCGAGGACAAGCTGAGACTACATAGTGAATTCCAGGTCAGCCTGAGCTAGAGTGAGACTCTATCCTGAAAACCAAATAACAAAAACTTAAAAAAAAGATTTACTCAAGGTAAAATTATTAGTACAGATGGAAATAATGGAGTGTTAAGAAGAAATGATTTTCACAAACTAAAACATAAATTAAATGTAGGGCTTGGACTCAAGCAGGACATGAATCCCTTTCTTTATTCCACTAACTTAGGAAGTGAGTTGAGAGGCAATGATACCTTTTCCTATGATTACAATAGCTTTAGTGATATAGTTTGTAAATCACACTGGAAAGTATATTCTCCACCCTTCTCTTCCAATGGTGATGTTTGATTAAGAAAATGGCTGGGTAAATCCAGATGGAAAGATGACTCTCAATTATTTTCTAGTTGAGGAGATTCTGTAAAATGGAACAAGTCTACCTTTCAACCCAGGCCATTCTGTTGCAGTTAGACATTGTAATTAAGAGAGGCAGCTGGTGGCAGTAACAGGAGGTAACAAATTCAGTTAGTATGAATTGCCATCCAAAGTGCGTGTGTGTGTGTGTGTGTGTGTTTGTGTGTGTAAGAGAGAGGGACAGGGAGAGAGAGAGGACGCAGCCCTGGTATTCAGAAACAATTTCATTGCTCAGTATGTTTCAGGCACTGGACTTCATGTCATAGTAAATTAAATACTGTTTTGCTTGTCAATGCTAGTCTTGGAGAAAGAGAACTAATGGAAAATTCACAATGCAAATGTACAAAATGGCAAGAAGGAAACACAAATTGGTATGTTCACCTGATTCAAACAGTAATGTGGGTCAGAAAGTCATTCTAGACACCTGGAAAAAGTAAGATGTAGGCCAATGTGAGCGTGTAGAAAGAGGAAAGGTGTTTTAAGTACCAAGAATAGCAGGTACAAAAACATCCCTGGGATAAGAAAATATGTGTAAAACAATAATTCTCAGGACAAATGGAAGTGGTGATAAGACAAATCTAGAAAGAGACAACAATCAAATATCACTGGGATTTATGGGATATGTTAAGGAATTTATATTTTACAAACAGCAATTAAAGGTCATGTAAATATTCTGTGTATTACCACTAGTATTTGCACTTCAGAATTTATCAAATGTGGGCTAGGGACTTGACATAGAATAGGAAGAAGTATATGTAAGATGCTAGACGATAGTGAAGAAAATCTAATAGAGGAAACTACAGCAGTGTTTTATGAATAATAAGTTAGGAGTTTAAAACTTAAAGCCACGAGGATGAAGAAAAGAATAAATGGGGATGAAAATGAAGCTGTTAAAAAAATAAAAAAGAAAAAGAAAAGAAAATGAAGCTGCTACTAGAATGATGAATTTATCAGCTTTGCATCACTATGAGAAATGAACCCAAGCCACATATGAAGAAGACGTTTATTTAACTCACAATTTTGGAGATTCCAAGTTCAAATATCTGTCAGGGACCAATGATTTAGTTTTGATAAGGTCAGTGGATAGCAGCGGTGGGCATTCAAGTTGGGACCAGTAGTGACATCTTGAATTAGAAAGCAGAGAGCTGAGGCCAAATGAAGGCTTTATTACAGCCTTTTCCAGAAAACTACAGAGAAGTCCTATAAAGACTGCTTTCTGAAAGCATGCTCCCCATGGCCCAAGGACATCCCATCTAGTTTTATTTGCCAAAAATTGTACCTCCTCCCAGCATTTGCATTCTGTGGACCAAGCCTACAACCACATGGATCTTTGAGGGGCACTCAAGCCACATGTAAACCATATCAGATGAAGATGCTGTGACTGAATGACTGAAGGTGAAAGGTAGCGAGTAACGATAATGATTAGAGATTGTCCCAAGCTCTCTGGCTCAAGAACCCAAGTGGACGTGGAGCTCAGGCAGTAGTGCACAGGGAGGGCATCTGATGTGGCAGAGTTGAAGTCGGCTTTGAAGATGCTGAGTCTGTGGGTTTTATGAATATAACACTGACATTAAAATGGGGCCATACATATATGTATGTGCGTGTGTGTATATATATCTATATATGTATATATATGCATATATATGTATACACATACACACACACACACACACACACACACACACACACATCAAAAAGTTAAAACCTGAAAACGGACCTGGGACCCAGTTATTACAGGTAGGTAGTTGAAATTATCTTCCATTGACATTGTCTTCCAGAATAAAAACTAAGTTCTTCTTTGCAACTTGCTTGCCTAGGGACCTATTTCTCCTCCTTACACCACAATCTGCATTGTTTCCAACATTTTATTTTTAGAAGTATTTTTTTGTTTTGTTTTTGTTATTATTTTTGTTGTTGTTGTTTGAGGTAGGGTCTCACTCTAGCCCAGGCTGACCTGGAATTCACTATGTAGTCTCAGGGTGGCCTCAAAGTCACAATCATCCTCCTACCTCTGCCTCCCGAGTGCTGGGATTAAAGGCGTGCACCACCACACCCGTCTATTTTTAGAAATATTATTGCATACAGACAGTATACCCATCAGTTTTTTCCAGCTTTAATTTGTGTAAAAATATTCTGTTATGGGAATAGTCCTAGTACATATTAAGACACTGGAAGTCACTGAAGAGTAGAAAAAATCTTGTTAAGAAAATCACATCTTTGGCTATTACCACCAGAGAAGAAGGGAAGAATATATATGTCATTTTTTTGCTTAATTTTTGAACATTTTACTTAGCCAATGATGAGCCTTCTCTGAAGGGCACAAGTGCACATGTTTCTACACTATGTGACCTTTCCTCTAGTGTATCCATTAGCACAAGTTTTCTCCTTCTAAATGTAACACTGGCATCCTGAATCAGGTGAGGTGATATGCATATCTAATCCATCCCCATCCCTTGAGCTGTATTTTCCATTTAATGTTATCTTTAATTTTTTTTTTATAAAATCATTAAATGTGTCAAACAAGCTTCAGATCCGTAGGCTCAAGAGATTTATAGATTTATTATTTTAGGTTTAAATATTAAATGCCATTTCACAAAGCATGTGGCTGCTCATCAATTAACTGTGCACCATTTCCATTTGTCATACCATGAAAATATTTTCAATAATTAACTCTAAAGCTTTGTTGTCATTCTGAGTAGTGGAATTACTACCCCTCCTCAACACACACACACACACACACACACACACACACACACACTACTGATACTGGTGGAAAAATCATACAACACAGAGGATATGAAAAGTAAAACATACATCTTAAAATGTATGAAAATATGTATCATCCATCATGAAACTTTGGTGGGGAGGGGAGGGAGATGAGGGAGAGAAAGCGGTGGTGAGGTGAGCAAGCCAAGGAGATCCAGAAATGTTTGAGAGAACAGGAAAGGCTGGCTTTTATAGATTGATGGTAATGGAAAGTGTAGAATGAGATTGGATTTCAGTTCCTATATGGGACTTGCATGGATTGAATTCCCTTCAGCATTAAAGATATATACACAGGCTTTCTTATCAGCTTGCTCAGATTTAAGCCTGAAGATGAAGGGGAGGGGCAATGGAGCTCGAAAGCTTTCAACATCAAATGTCAAAATAGACCCAGAATCTTTATTATAATTCACCCTGACATTTGATGATGGAACTATGTAATAGTTCATTTTATTGCATGTGAATTTGTTTATAAGCTGTTAAGGTTATCTATGAGACCTGCATCCTGGTAAGTTCCATTATCTTCTACTACAGAGAGAGTGGCTGCTCGTCAATGTACCTGAAAGTTCCACTGCATGTCTTCCCATGAGCCCAACCCAGTGAGGGCTGAGAAAGGAGATGAGTGCAGTGGCACTATCAGTAATGTCTGAAAGGCTGAAAGAGACACACCTGTGTTTGTGTTATGGATGTCTATGAGGAAATAAGACTCAGAGCTTTTTGTTTTTGTTTTTCCCCAAGAGGACAATCATGGATAGAGAACTAGTATGTTTGTTTTAGTTTTCTCTCATTGGCAGGAACAGATGAGCAGATCATTGTTGATGGTCCAAGAGTCAAAAAAAAAAAAAAAAAAAAAAAAGCAAACAAACAACAACAACAAAAAGACTGTTAGATAGCTGACTGACAGCCAGGAATACAGTGCTTGAAAGGACCACATGAAATTTGGCTATCTGTACTGACTCTCTTGAGTCATGTTGAATTATTAGGAGCATACTCAGCCTTCAACTGAAAACTAAAAAGAGGAGGGAAGAGTTGAGTTATGTACCAGAAAACCAAATTTTACCTATTTAAAGTTCACCGAGGAAACCAGAACCAATGGAAAGCTAGATATTCTAAATTAAACATAACTGTACTTCTTTTGCATTAAGAAAAAAATATCAGACTTTTGGAAGTAAAAAACAAAAATTACAAGAGTCATTCTTCTGAGCCTTCCTGTCAGTTCCAGTCTATGCTGGAATCTAAGCAATACAGAGACACAGACTGGACTGAGATACAATGGTTAGAGCTAGTCCTCTGTCCTCATATGCTAATTATGAATGCTTATATATAATCATTGGTAGGGTTCATCAGAGTCAGTCAGTCCATATGGTCCAAAACACATGCAAGCACAAGGTGACAAAAAAATAGTACTCTTGGTCTGGGAATGTACTTCAGTTGGTAGAGTGCTTGCTTAGTACATAGGAGGTCCTGGGTTCAATTCCCAGACCCTCTTCCTTTCTGACACCATGGTAGTCCCAACACTCTAGACATGGAGGCAGAAGGATCAGAAGTTCAAAGCCATCCTCAGTAACATAGTGATTTTGAAGCTAACTTGAGCTACATGAGAACCTGTTCCCCAATTCCCACCCCAAATAGCCAGCAGTAGGTGGTTAGAATTAAAAGTCAGAGGGGGCAGTCTAGTGATGGTGGTGACTTCCTGCTTGCTGTGTCAACTACTGCCTTAAATCCAAAGAACAGGTGGGACTTTTCACCCAAAACTGGGTTCAGATATTGAAACTGAGGCTACAACTCTCACACCAAATAGATACAAAAAGGTTCGTTACATAATGAGGCTTTCTGGGAAGGGCCTGGGTGGTATTCCCAAGAAGATCCAAGAATGGCATGATCAGGTAAAAAGCCATCTTAATTTTTCGTGGCTTGGAGGTAGGGAGGAATGAGGGTCCTTTCTAAGCACTGGTTGTGTAATCTGAACTTGCTGGCCAGATACGGGACAAAAGCTTTTTTTTTTGGTGTGTGTGTTTTCATATACTCTGATGATTCTGCTTAGACTTTTTATTAGCATACAAAAATTAGGATTCATTATGTTGTATTTCAAGCTTTTCCCCTTCCCCTGAGCTTAGCCATTCCTGCTCAACTTGTGCCCTAGTTCCTCCAGGCTCCTTTCATAGCATGCTTCCATTTGTTCTCTCCCGGTATCATCTCTTGTTCCTCTCAGGGTCTCCCACCTGGATTAGTCTGTGCTCACGCTCACATTCCCTTCTGTGCTTGCACATAGTATTAACAGTCAGGATCTGCCTGAGAGAACATGGGATCTTTGTATTTCTGAATCTGGGTTATGTGACTTAGTAGAATCTTTTCCAGTTCCATCTATTTCCCTACAAATTGCATAAGTTGGTTAGTTTTGAGAAATGTCACCAAGAACCAAGAAATGAGTGAAAACCTACTACAAAGTAATTGAAAAATTACAATTACTTCAGGACTAAAAAAAAAAAAAAAAAAAAAAAAAAACTATTACGTATTTGCATGTGTGTGTGGGGGGGGCATACCAAGGTCAACTTGCCACTACAAATAAATGCCAATCTGGCTTTAGGTGGATGGGTGGGGAATTGAACCAGAGCCAGGAAGCTTTGAAAGTAAGTGCATTTAACTTTGAGCCATTTGCCCAGTTTCAACTTTATATATACGTATACACACACACACACACATACGCGCATATATATATGTGTGTGTGTATATATATGTATGTATGTATGTATGTATGTATGTATGTATATGTACGTATATACATAGGAGACAGTAGCAACTAGTGAGTCCTAGCAAAGGGACATATTAGAAAATTTAATTTCCAAACTATACCTTTGCCTGCCTCCTCTGTTCCTCCAAGGAGATTCTGATCACACACTGCTGCCTCTCGCCTCCCTATGAATATATCCTCACAGGGTTACTCACAGCAGTGTGTGGCCCTTGCAGGGAAAAGAACACTAATCACTTACCCAACAAATTGACCTTAGACCTTTGGATTCATGTCTCCTCACTCTGACATGGTTTTAAATTCCAAGTATCTTTTCATTCTTCCATTTAATGGTTAGATCTCTGCTCCTTACATTTCAAGGCTCTTCCTCATACAAATCCTCTCAGCTACTAGTCTTTGCTGAAACACTTGGCATACATTTTGTCTTGTATCTTTTCATTTATCTTATTCATCAGTGTACCTGTTTTGTGTATGTTTTATTTTTGGCAGTTGACTGTGATGTTCATGATTATCTCTCCTTGCATTCATTACTCTGATAAGTATTGCTAATAGTAAACAGTAGATGTCTTAAATGTGGTAATGAGCAAGTGAATGAATAATGAAAATCTCAGGTCAGTGTCATCAGTTACAACCAGGTAAACCAAGTAAATCACCAAAGGAAACTCCTAATTTTACCTGTATAAGAAACAAAACAAAACAAAAACTCAACATGCTTCTGACATACAGATGCTTCATATGTTTTTAAAATGTCAGGATTTCAGTGAGTTACTAAGTAATTTTCCTTTGGGGTTGGGGCATAGTTTTTTCACCAATTCCTTATCATTTGTGTATCATAAATAAAATTCAGTAGCTTTCTGATGCATAGTTTACTGCTACTTAGATTGCCTTGCAGCTATCCTAAGTGGCTGACGTTTCTTCAGGTGAGTGCAGGAACAAGAAACTGCACCATTGTTACAAAGAAGAAACTGAGTGAGAGGCTGAGTAAACACTCATAGAGCTAGTAAGGGAAACAAGCCCAAACCCCCGACACCTCACTTCTAAAGCTCAACTCATAACTACTCTGTCTTATTATTTTGACCTTGCTTCATAATTATTTGAGCTAATGAATGTTGACTTGGAAGAAAAAATATTTCATTCCAGCCATATGAGAATAGTTAAACATGCATGCTCGAAGCTTAATTTTTCCTTCTACATATTTATTTGATGTACATTTGTATAATCTTTTAAGATTCTGCTATTTACCTTCCAATGAGTCAAGGGGCTATCTTAATTGTTTTATTCAAATTAGGGTTTAGGATCTATGCATAGCTTTCCTAGTGTGACAGACTGGTGAATTAGTTCTGCCTCTGCTGTTCAGGCCATCCTACTCTTCTTCCTTTTAATTAAGAAGCCAAGCCACGTTGAATGAACTGCTGCATCACCAGCACTGCCTGAAAAATTTCCCTAGCATGTGTGTGAAGAGTGTGTATTAATGTGCCATGAAGGGAAGGGTGTCCTTGCCCATACGGTGGAAGTCACTTTCCTAGTTAGGTAATTTGACATGCATTATGTCATTAATATCGTTTAATTCTCAAAACCTTCGCCCTTTAAAATATAAACTGTCACTTCCTTTTACTAAATAAGGATAGGCTAGAGTAACAACTGCAGGACAGTCACCATCGCCTGAGGTCGGAAACAACTGGACCTAGGTGAGGCTGACTCCAAAGTTCAGGTTGTTTTGTCTTTTTTTTTTTTTCCTTTTTTCTTTTCACTAGTCTAAGAAACACCCAATGCAAAACAAAACAAATATGCAAAGATACCAAGGGAGAATTCAACCATAATTTATCTTGGTTACAAACTCCATCTTGAAGTTAGAAGGACTGCTGTGAACTGGTTCAATCTTATGTTACAGGAAGGGACGCTGATGATCAGGGATCATTTGTATTCCATCAGCTAGATAAGAGACAAAGCTGTGACTCAGATGCAGGCCTGACCCCAGGTCCAGTGATATTCCCATTTGCAAACACTGCCAGGCCCAGAACTGCCTCACTAACCTCATATTCAGACAGGGTCCCATGAATATTAATGATATTGACAAGACCAAGCCCTCCATCAACAATCAAAGTACGTATTTTACTCTAACACCTTTCTCACCACTGCTCTGCTTGTAAAATTCATGCAAGCATCTGCTGTTCCCTGTCTCACTTTGTTTTGTGATCCCCCTTGAGGGTCTGCACACCCTCCGTGTAAATCAGCTTCCTTTTCAAATGGAGACCTGAATCTCCCATTAGACCTATTAGGGCTTGCCTTTCCCTCCCACTGAGCTGGGTAGCACTTCTCTTAAGAGGCCATTATTAGTGCTAGACAAAACACACTTCACCATCATTTGCCTTACCAGAGAAACACTGTAAATCTCTAACCAAGCTTATTCTACTGATAAACACTAAAGTGACCCTCTGCTCTCTGAGTTAGTGTACCCCCACAAGTGTTCAGACACAGCTGGCCTACACCTGACCTGTTAAAAAGTAAACAATACTAATATCACCCCTCATTTTTTTTTTAAACACCTGGTAGAATGCCTGATCCACATTGTAGGTACTCAATTTAAACCACAAACAAACTCATTGTTCTGAGATTTTCAATTCTGCATAATTAGAACACGGAGGAAGTGGTCTGACGAACTGCTTACTACCAGCTTTTCTTATATACCATTAAAAGGGCTTGTCTGGGTCAGGCGTTGTGGCACATGCCCTTCTTCAATCCCAGCATTTAGGAGCAAAGGTAGGAGGATTGCTGGGAGTTTGAGGGTAGCCTGAGACTACATAGCGAATTCCAGGTCAGATAGGGCTCAAGCAAAATGCTACCCTGAAAAATCAAAAAAGGGGAGGGGGCTTGTCTGGGAATCCTTTCATCTTCTATGTAGGGGAACTGTGCTAGAACTCCTTAACAATACTACAGTCACCATCAAGTCAGAGAACTGAGTAAATGACAGAGAACCTACGTTATAGGAACATGTTATGTGCTGGTAGCTGGAGGGTTAGCCCTTACCAAAGCTTAGGCACACATACAAATAACAGTAACAAGAATTTACATCAAACAAGGAACACGGACTAGTGCTATCACAGATAAAATGGCCTTCATAACTAGGAGTCATTTGTGATGCACTTCTAATTAGATCAATTTCCTCTCAGTTACATCATCTTTGAAAATTGGATACAATTTCATAATCAGAACCTGAAGCCTTCTCCAGGTGAAAAGCAAAAGACAAGCTAGCACAGCATCATGTGAATAATTTTCACTCCATCATCTGACAGCTGTTGCTGCAGAAGCCAGGGGGGAAAACAAACAAGAGAAACAGTGCCATCAAAAAGTCATTTTGAGAGGCTCAGGTCAGAAATCTTATTTCTGTGAAAGCAAGGGGCTTTGGCTTGCAATTACCTCTACAACTAAAGAGCAAGCTATGTCACTTAGTAAATGCAGAAGCCTGCCATCACCTTATAGAATTCTCACTCTTAAACAAACCACAAGGCTACCTTCCTTTTCAGTACTATAATCCTGAGAATTAAATATGGTGGAGGCTCAACTGCAAACAGGTTGTTAGCAATGCTAAACGTAGATGGGGAGAGGCAGATTCTGTTCACACATATGTGGGAGTGAGGTCTGCATTATCTTTATACATGCTGCTCTCAAAGAACACAGCACCGAATAAGGAAGCAAAATGGCATTTCTCTCCTCACCTCCCAAGCCCCATGTTGATAATTAAGAAAGGAACAGCATTAATGAAATTGTTGTCAATTATTTAATGCTTGATAGAGGAACAGAAATAAATCCCAAAGCCAAACAGTATGCAGTCACTTTAAGAAAATACAGAGTAACTACCCAGTGGTTCATTGTTTATTAATGAAATGGGTGTGTCCATCTTCCCACTGTGTTGTCCCTGGCTTAAGTTGTACAATTCCTCAGACAATTCTGCACATGTCAGTGGAAAGAGTAAGAAATGCTGTAAGCTCTAGAGACTATCGGAATTTTGCTGGCTACATTAGGATTTGTTTGTCCATTCCCATCCTCCTTGGCTGTGGCATAATTTGAACCCAAGAGTCCTTTCAGAAGGCAAGTAATTTCCAGGTTAAAGTCTCCAATGCTACCCAACCAGGATCAACATATTCTGTGGCACATCTGTCATCAGAAGGCAATCCAAGATGGCTCAAGACCCCCAGCCAAGCAGTACGGCTTCCCAAAGGGACTGTGCATCACCCCTGTTGGTACTTAATGGTGCACTTTCATACTGGCAAAAGTGATCACACCAGAGGCAGCATGCTACAGGGATACTATGTCACTGAAGGGTGGGGCAGATCCCACTGGAGCATGCACACAGAATGCAGCCAGAGTTGAAGAAAGTATCACAGAAGCAGCACATTATAGTGGGAGGGAAATAATGGTCCAGGGACCTCAGAGCCCCAAAGGGGAAAATCAAGGATTCATTACAGAGGCAAATTTCAAACACAGGGGCAAAGGACTAAAGTGGTTTTCTCTACTGAAGCCTTGGAAGTGCCTGGTTTCAAAGCAAACTTTGGCTAACACCATCATGTGTCCTATTGGGGCTAATATACCCATAAGAAGCTCTAAATTATGTGGAGGTAGGGTGAAGGAAAAGAGGGAAAGGATAAATAAAAACTAGAGCTTCTAAATTTTAAGGACAATCCAGCTGGAATCAGGACATGAGCCAAGTGCACTCAATAGTACCATCAACAACCAAAGACTAAGGAATAGAAAGTTGGTTGAGGAACAGAAGAAACTGGAAGTGCTCATCCTCTAAGGGGTGGAATATCTTCTCAAATGGTAGCTGTAGATCTTGATGCAATGATCCCAACAGTCCAAGACCAGTAGCTGTCCTTTAGGAGTGAGGGCGATGCCCACTGGACAGGTAAGCCCCTCTCGAATAAGGACACTATAACCCCCACCCTTAGGAAAATGGAGAATTTCCTTGCGACTGCTATCAGCCACAATGAGGTCACCACGGGCATCCACACACATGCCAGCAATGCATCGGAAATCCTCATTCTCAGAAAAGAAGTGGCTAATCTGGCGACCCAGCTGCCCATCAGGGCCCACAGAGCCAATAGAGAACCCTCCCTCCAGATGGTGCTCATTCTGCCGATTTTCCAGATTGAGGCCCAAGCCCTGGGTGAAGTAGACGGTGCCTTCAGCATCACAGGTGACAAACTTGGGTCGCACAGCACTGCAGAGGCAGCTGTATTTGACGACCCCTGCACCTCTGTCAACAGTGAAACACCAAAGCTTCCCACCTTCCACGTCAGTTACCACAAACTGACCAGATGGCAGGGCTGTGATGCCCCATGGTTTGCTTAGCTGGCTCCTGTGACAGGCCACGCAGTGGCCATCCAATGTATACACTTTAAGGGAGTTGTCATAGCTATCAGTCACACCAATCAGCCCGTGGCAATTCATGGCCACGGAGAGAGGTGTGAGATTGGGTAAATCAGCCCCAAGGAAGCTCAGCACAAAGCTATCAATGCCACTGGGGCTGCGACGGATCTCCTTCAGAAAGCCTTTGCGGGTGAACACTTGGATACGGTAGTTACCACGGTCAGCAACCAGCACCTCACCCTGGCTAGTGACATAGAGGCTGACAGGAAGGTTGAACATGCCTGGGGTGCTGCCCTTGGCCCCCATCTTCTTAAGAAAGAGGCACTGCTGGATGCTGGAGGATGCCTCTGCACTCCGTTGCTTTGCAGGAGAGGCCCGAGGGCTGGCTACCACTTCCTCAGGGCTCATGTCCATCTCTCTAAATGTCACAGAGGTTGAGGTGGCAGAGGCTGCAGCCTCCATGGCCCAGGAATCTTCCATGTTAACTGTGCGGGGCTTCTTAACAGCCTGTCCAATTTGAAGGGGACCAACGTGCCCTACCTTAAGGAGCTCCACATCTTGCAGGGTGAGCTCCCGGGGGAGGCTGGCAGTGAGCTCTGGTTCCTCCTCATCAGCTGTCTCCTCCAGAAGCGCAACATCAGCCTGCTTGATCTTGGCTAGAAAGTAGTCACAGCGAGACACAGCCTGCACCTCTGCGATGTTGAGTAGGTAGCTCTGCTCCTCCACCACTTGACTGTTGGACTTCTCAACTTCAGCCAAAGAGCCGGTGAAGAACTTGCGAGAGCGAGCTAGCTCATCCTGAACCCTGCGCTCTTCGTGTCCATACTCCTGAAGAACGGCCTTGTATCTTGCCTGAAGGTCCTTGGAGACCCCCTCCAAGGCCACCTTCCGTCTCTGCAGCTCCCCCATAAGCTCTCGCAGACGAGTCAATTTCTCCCCGAAGTCCCTCCGCCGCTCCTCAGCTGCTTCTTTGACAGGGAGTGTGCAGTGGCCAGGAGGCTGGTGGTCTGCTTCACGGCAGGGCTCACACAACACCAAACCACAGCTCCTGCAGAACTGCCGGGGGAGCCTCCGCCCACAGGCTCGGCACATGAGCAGCCCCACAGCCTCACTGAGCCCAGCTGTGTCGATGATCTTCAGCACTGTCAAGTTGTCAGTCAGCTGGGTCAGGCTGGTTATCCGGGTAATCTTGCTGCAGAAGGGACAACGGACACCATTGATGCTACTGGCCAGCAGCTTCTCCAGGCACTGGCGGCAGATGGTATGGCCGCAGTGCAGCAGCTTGGGCCTCAGCTGCTCTTCTGTGAAGGACTCCATGCAGATGGGGCATTCTAGCACCTCTCGGAGAGCATCCAGGTTCAGGTGAGAAGCTGCTGCTATGGCCATTGCTCTTCCTATGAACGGTCCTGCTAAAACAGCCCAGAATGAAGCAGCTTAGCCTTCATGCCCCAGAGCCAAATTCCTGTTAAAAAGAAAAACAAACCATTATTCATTTTCCACAGCCTATGCAAATTAATTGAGTGAAGACCCACTTAGAGAAGAGCTGTAATGGCTCAATCATCCACTTACTTAACAGATATTCTGTTGACGGCTATTATGTGCCAGGCAATGGGGACACAGCGACAAAACAAAACAACAAACCATTAGAGAAGTGCACAGTGGGTAAGAATTCAGGAAGGAGCCTAAACTTCCCAGTTTCTCCATCATCTAGAAAACAGACACAATGATAAGATCGTCCTCATATAATTATTTGAAGGGTTAAGTAATGTAATACCTGGCAAGTAATAGCCTTCATAATAATTGCTACTAGTTTTCTATTCTGTGAAGTTCAACTCATGATTTATATTAGGAGACAAGCACAGAAAAACTATGCACAGTAAAAAGAACACGTACAATATGGGGTACAGTGGATGCAGTAGTGGGCTCCAGTGGGGGATGCGTTGAGGAAGGCTGCCCAGAAGTGAAGCTAACTTGTGAGATATATCTTTAAATACATGAGGCAAGAGATTAGAGATAAGCACATTTAAAACAAGTGGTATGAGCATATGTCGAAACCTTTTTATTTGTTCCAGTTTCCACGGTCATGTTTGTGGACCTAGGACTCACCCAAGGAAAGAGTTACCAGTTTTAGGTGAACCTCAAGACGTTAGATAAGGAATGCACATTTTCCACCTGTCATTCTTCCTCTTGATTTTGCTAAGTATACCTGTTAGTCTAGGTATGATGAATTATACAGGCTACCAAGAAATTTTTATGATACAAATCCTGCCCTACTTTAAAGAGACAACATATGTAAGTAAAGAATAAAGGTGGGCCGGGTTTTATGGATGCTGAGATAGGCTCCTTAGAACTGAGAAGGAAAACAACTTTCAGAGTGACACTGGCACTTGAGATGGTCTTGGAGGAGTGCAGAGATATGGAGATGGGGAGAGAAGCACCAGGCAAAGGGCACATCCTTAAAATGGATAGAAAATGAGAAAATAAGAACTTGTATTCATTGGAATGAGAACAGAGAAACCTTGGCCTATTTTAACTTCCTCATTTATCAAATGAAAATCACACTGCCTTCACTTTGATAATGTAAGGGTTAAATAATGTATGGAATATTAAATGGAAAGCACACAGCCTACACTTGGTTAATGTAAAGGTTAAATAATGTGTGTAGCACATGGAATATTAAGGTTTGCTTCTGCACCAAAAAGCCTTAAGTAAATTTCAGTTTTCTTTTTTTCCTATCCTTAGGTTAAAACTGGGGAAGGATACAGGGAGTGATAAGGTGAAAAGAACTGGACATGGGATTTGGGATGATGACGGAACATTCAGAGCAGAATGTTCATGTGAAAGCGAACTTCATTTGAAGGGCATGGTGAGCCAACACACTCTTTGGAGCAAGGCACTCTTACACTCAAAGCTGTGAAGAAGTGGGAGAAATAAAGAAAACAGTAGAAAAACTAGAGTAAAATAATGGGGAAGAGGCAATGAAGTCTGAACCCAAGAGCAGACAGAAATGGAGAGAAAATTGAGCAATATTCCAGAGGTATAATCAGTGAGATTTGAAAAATGTGGAGGTGGAGGGGTAGTGAAGAGCTGAGACAGCCAGTCATTCAAGCCTGGATGATTTAAAAAACAG
Organism: Jaculus jaculus; assembly: GCF_020740685.1. Lineage (NCBI taxonomy): Eukaryota > Metazoa > Chordata > Mammalia > Rodentia > Dipodidae > Jaculus > Jaculus jaculus. Next base: position 138,587,575 of record NC_059102.1, read on the forward strand.
TGGTATCTTATCAAGACAGTTTATTTCTCACTTGGAGTACCCTCTGCTTCACCAAGTACAGGTTATGAGCATTCCCACTCTCCAAAAGATAAATATCCCTAAGAAGCAAACTTAGGATCTCAGTGCTCTGCATGCTATGTCTCTGTCAACTTATGCCGAGAATTAGAATGGATACACCTAGCAGGGTCAGACACGTGATTAAATGCAATCTTGTGATAGGCAGATGTCAACCATCAAGGAGTAGGAGATGGAGAGAAGGTTAGTTTTGTTCTAAGGAGCTAAATGAGGAAAGCTTTGTTCACACTACCAATTTTCTCCAGATCTCCTGGAAGAGAGAAGTGTTATTGGAAAGATAAATATGAAAACAAAACTAGCTTCAGAATACAATCTGACAAACGCTATCAGAGACATACAATTTACCTAAAGTCAGTTCAACTTCCTGGAAGTCCCCCCATTGAAAAGGAATCATTCTGGTATTCATCTAATACCAACTACGTGGTATACAGCAGCCCGGTGTTTTGTTTGCTGAATCTCACTTATTCCTAATGACAATATGATGTAGGTCATGCTTTCATTATCCCACTGCACGAATGACTAAAACAAAATTCAGGAAAGTTGGCTCAAGGTCACACAGCTCAAATATGGTGGTTCTTTGCAGGACACCTTTTATTTTTTTTATTTATTATTTATATTATTTATTTTGTTTAACCCAACATCACTTCCAAGCTACTTTTGTTCTTAATGTAACATGTACTAACGAGTGTAATTGAGACTGTGCTCTGGGGAATGGTGCCTCTGCAGCATGTAATTTTCTCAAGGAAGGAAGAATAATGGAGGTATAAGACTCAGCCACTACAGAGTGGGTTAGATTGACTTGTTAGCTGAGTGACCCACTCCCACTCAGTAGCCTTACCAGAGCTATGCCTCAACAAAGTAACAAATTACTAGGCGTTGTGGACCTAAAACGATCTCTTGGAAGTACCTGAAACCGAGAGTGCTGTATTTTTCATGTGTTAGTACTGAGGGCAATAGCACAGGAATACTGACAGCATGACTCAGGATCCATGCAAACCTTCTAGATTCTAAACCAATAGCTTTGTTATGTCTTCGATCATCTGGGACAACAGATGAGGGTAACATTTGGTGTTTGGATCCAGAGCGTGTTACCTTACAATGTGTAGGGACATCTGTTCTCCCTAGAGCTGGCACCACAGATCAGCTCATTAAACAAGTCTGCCAACTTGTAAAAATACCAGCAAATTCTTTTCTCAGATTTCTGGAATATAATATCACATTCTTCAATTCCAAGGCTTCCTGCCTCCTTGTCTATGCCATCAGCTGTTAAAAAAAAATGAATTCTCAACGCCAGAATCCAACCCAAAATTATTTCACCTGACTACAGCATTATCAGGTTCTCTAAGAATGTCTAACATCCATTCCCCAGAGCTATCACTCTTTGCTAGATAATCTCCAGTTCCCATCAGTCAAGCCTTAGGTATCAAGGGTATTTAGACCAGTGAAAGCCTGGACTACCTCTCTATTCAGGCCCTGGGAACACAGCTTGCAGGACCTTTATCTGACATGTACTATGAGACAGGCAAAGGCAGCTTCTTTCCTCCACATGGGCACGCCTGGCCATATGAATGGTAATAGTGAGAATGAATCCTACAGAAAGTCAATCTGACTAGCTTCCCTGAAAAGACTATCCAAGTGTTTCAACATCCCAAGCCTCTGGGTATGCTTCCCATCTCCTGCCAGCTAAGAATCTGTAACCAACCAGAATGAAACGCCATTGTACAATTATGATGTTGGCTGCCTCCCTAATCCCTTGAAAAAGCCTCCTGCTGCTTGCTTTGTACCCTAAGTACTCTCCACCTTCATCAAATCTCACTTTACTCTTATCCCTCTCATACAGTGATTTTAGTGTATGTCCCATACTGGGACCAGCACATCTCTCTTCCTAGATAAGAATACACCTCTTAACTAGCTATGTCTGCTCTGGCAAACTGAAGAGACAGGAACATTCTATAGTTCTATCTCAGCTTTGGCCTTTTTAGGCACCACTGAGTTTTCACCAGTCCATGATATCCAGGTAGAAAAACAACAACAAAAGACAAAGGCAACAAAGACCTTGAAGCCAGAAACAATCCAGGTCAAATATTTGCAATACCAAGTACAAATTATATTTAGTTAGGCCTATTTTCTTAGTTTATAAGAAGATTATTGAGAGACTAGAAATAATGTACACAAAATACTCATATTGACACTGGCAGGTGTACAATACAAGATGCTATTTACCAAACTTTTATTAACCATCAAAAACAGTGTTAACTATACCATTACTTGTGTAAACAAGTAGCTCAGCTTACAAACTCAGTTCTGAAGGGATGAAGAACGTTCCTTTTGTGGACACAAAAGCACATAAAGATGAACAACAGGACTGGTTGGCTCTGAAGGGATCTGACTGAAATAGTAGATATCTCATGACTGGATGAATTCACACTTCTGATGAAGACACAGACCACTATAGCTCCTTCCAAGCACAGACTAAATATGGAAGGCTAGAGTCTGTCATAACCTCAGAGTAATAAAAAAGAGGAAAATGAAAACCACCAAGAAATTCAGCCACTTATAAATCACAGAGCAGAACTAGGGCTAGAGGGCAAGAACTAGGAGTGAGCAGTATTATACAGATTAATGAGGTAGGTGCAGGACTCAGGCATTCTGGATTTGAATCTCAGATCTACCACTTACTATGGGGACTTAGACAAGTTATTTCTTGTCTCTAGTTCTAAGTTTATCTATGAAATGGACCTTTTAAAACAAAGCCTTCTCATAAAGTTATTGCAAAGATTAAATGAGGTTATGAGTATACTTAGAACAGCATCAATCTGGACTTAGAAGTAATGGTGCAGAAAATAATACCTCTTATTATTATTCACAGTGGTAAAAACAGGAATAGCTGCTATCTGCCACTGTAGGTACAGTACACAGCCTATCAAAGATATGAATATGCTTAAGGTATCAGATACACACATTTAAATAATCAAACTTCTGAACCTTCTTGGGAGACTGTATTACTACTTGACGTCAGAATTAAAAGGGTTGACACAACGTTTCAAATCTGCATCATGGGAAAGTTCTCTCTATTACAGATTAATCTCTTGGGGGCTTGTGCCATGAGCAAAACAGGAGAATCTAATGTAATTAAATAAACAAATCTCCACTGAGCACCTACTAGTGAGTCAGCCCCATGAAAGGGACTAGACATACAATCCTCGGAAACAGACATGGAAAGAGCTTTCACGTAAAAACGAGACAGTCATGTTAACGTCTTTTCCCCAGGCTCTATAAAGTAAAGGTTCATTCTACTATAAACACACGCATATAGTCTGAGTAGGTTTTTTAGCTGTATTACATTTCCTTTCACATCAGCTTCCTGAAATATATTTATTCCTCATGTACTTAAACAGAATGTTAACCAAGTGTGCAACTGTCTCCATGCCAAAAAAGATCACTCACTTAAACAAAACTGATTTTCAAGAAGTGAGGTAAGCACTTGAGACTTAATTCTCTACAGAGGAGAGGATTCTCTGAAATTTGCATTTTTAGGGCATTTAAAATACCTGACAATAGCTAAGATGGTGTCTTGCAATTGACACCTTTCAGAAGACAAGTATTTATTATGAAGCAGCTTCTGTACCTCATACTTACTCTCGTCACTGTGTGATAGAAGTGTTGTTCCACTTCATAAATAATACTCAGAGAAGAGTAACTGGTCCACATTCTCTGGTGAGTAGGAGTGCTCGCTCAATGTTCATGTGTAAACTCCCAGAGAGAAAACCAGACTCACTCATAAGATCTTCCCAGTGGAGTAGGCTCTATCATTACCACCAAGTGAACTGTGACTTTGGTAAATGCTTTTATAAATGACTTTCAAATCTGTAATACCAGAAAGACACCATGCAGGGAGTATCACATCAGCATGAATGGGATATGAATACGGAGTGACCCACTTCAGGGGCCCAGTAAACTTTCACAGTGTGGCCCTTTTCCAGATTCAGGTATAGGTGCTCTTAAGTGTCAGAAAAGTTTGTCATAGAAGTCAGGAGTCAAACCAAACTGGGTTTACAACTTTGATTAATCACTTGCTATGTAGCCTAAGATAGGACATTTAACCTACTAATTTTCTCTCTTGCAAAGCAAGTAACAGCATCTATTTGTCAACGAGATCACTGGCAGGACTTACTGAGATAACACAAATTAATAAGCAGTCAATGTACTTAATAGTGTTTTTAATAGACAAAGGTTGACAGGAAAAGTGCTTGAGCATGCTCATATAAACAAAAAGCAGTAAAATAAATGTCTGGACTTCAAGCCTTTGATTCCAACCTGACTTAATTCCCCGTTACAAATTTCCCTAAGGCATGTGTGTGGATATATCAGCTAAGTCCTTTGTCCACAAATCCAGTTCAGCCTTGATTTTGTACTGGCTTTGACAATACTATAGCTGATCTTGGAGTTGACAAAACCAACCCCAGAAGACAGATGCCCCAAGAGACTATGCGGAGCAGGAATGACTCTTTTTCAGAGAAGGACTGCCTTAAACCAGATGCCTGAGGCCTTGATGAGGTGATTTTTTTTCAAGCCAATGTCCTCTACATCTCACCACATAATCTTCTGACCTCATTCAGTTAGCTAACCTCAAGTTCCTCCCCTTGTATCTCCACTGCTCCTGGGTTAGGAATAAACTGACAACAAAGTTTGGAGTACCTACATACCTGTAAGGAAGATTTGCTCCACCCCTTTAGAGTTAATTCTGTACTAGGGGGAAACATTTTTTTTTTTTTTTAATTAGAAGAAAGTAAGACTAAGGCCACAGCAAAGAAGCAAGGAAAAGGGGGATATACTGGTATCTGGATCTGCATGTGATTTTCACTATTTCTATTTAAGTGTCCTTAATTAAATCATTTCCTAAGGCCTGAGTTTTATGTGTAAAATTGGATAGAGTAGAGCCTACTGGAAAGGACTGTTACAAGAAGTATAATACACAATTTTTTTAAAAAAAAAAAAGTAAATTTTGAGCATTTACTCTGTACTCTCCACGAGGGACCCTGATTTATTTCAATGAATCCTCATAATAAACCCAATATGTATCTTGTCACTAACATAACTTTATAAATGAAGAGCCAAGGCACTGAGAGATTAAGTAACTCATCTATGACCACAAAGTCAGGACAGAAACAAGATTTGAACCCAGGATTATTTGACTTTAGAGGCCAGGTTCCTCCACTTTGGCATGATTAACATTTTGGGCCAGATAATGCTTTGTTTTCAGAGCAATTCCATGCATTGTAATATGTCTAACAGTATTCATGGTACCTACCCACTAGAAGCCAATCATATTCTCCACCTTAACTGGGACAACTAAAAATGCTTGCAGACCCTGTTAAATGTCTCCTGGGAGGGTAGAATCATCCCTGGCTAAGGACCACTGTTTTAGATAATGGCACAAGACTTTATAGTTTATATATGTGAGGTTCATTCCCTCAACCTTTTTAATTTTTTAAGGTAGGGTCTTACTCTAGCCCAAGCTGACCTAGAATTCACTATGTAGTCTCAGGCTAGCCTCAAACTCATAGCAATCCTCCTAGTTCTGCCTCCCAAGAGCTGGGATTAAAGGCATGTACAACCAGGAGTGCCAAACCTAAGAAGCTCCCCTTCCACCCTGTCTTTTTTTTTTTGGGGGGGGGTTATCCAACACTTCATCCAGAGCCACTTCCCTTTTGAGATATAACAGACCTTACACAGGATAAACCCAGGTTTTAGATGTACTCCTTTCCCTGGAGATCTCACATTTCTGCTATTACAACATAAGGATATAGAGAAAGGGAGGGGAAGGCAGAACACCTTGGATGGCTTCTTGATTCATGCCTCCCACCAGGTCAGAATGGAGTTAGTGGTAGCCTTGTCTCAAGATAAAGGGGTCTTTAGTTAATAAATAAGGAAGAGTGTCCCTTATAGTGAATGTCACACTCTTCTTCAGGATCTCTGAAGACTCATGACTCTATTCCTGAACCTCTGAATTCTCCTAAACTTCAATCACTCATACGTAGTTCATTTATAAGCTACTTTCAGATCTGTGAGTCCTTAGGAGTTCTCCTTTCATTCCTACGCAGAAACTTGAAGAAAATTCCTTTAGTAGCCAACCCACACATCTACCCTGAGTCCTTGAATTCCACAGCTCTGTTATGACATCCACAACTCACCATTCAATCCTCTCCAAACTCTATTCCCAACCTTCTTACAATACAGATTTCATCCTTTTGGATTGCTGTTAGCCCCTTGTAACCCTTCACCCACTCATTCATACGCCACAGATCCTTCTGATGTTTCCTAATCCCCGTTTCCAAATGTCTGCAGCTTGTATCCCAGCATAAAACCCAAATCCTACACCTCAGATTTCTGCTCTCCCTCAGGCTAAGCCTTTATCTCCTCCATTCCCTACCTTGCCCGGTACAAACCCCTACAGCTTCTCTTACCTCCACCCTGCTTCACGTGTTGTCTTCACGCCTTAGCCAGAGCCATGCTTTCTGCTAACTGTATACTGATTGTCCTAGGAACTCACCCCTCAGCTCTCCCAGACCCCACTCCAGAAATTCCTTTCTCTCCTGCAACCTCTGAATTAGTACTTTCCCAGGTCCTGATTGCTTTTGCTCTCAGACCTCGCCCCTCCCCAGCCTCAGAGTCCCTCAAAACCGCGGAGATCCTGCCCTCCAAACTCCATCCATGTCCCCACATTCCTTCCTATTTCTGAAATTCTGAAGCCAGACTCCTCCTCCTCCTCCAAGGCCTCCAGATTCCCCCATCTACCACGTGGTGCACCCCGTCTCTCCGCACGGCCCCATTACCTCATACCTCCCGAGAGGCTGCGCCTGCAAATCTTCAGATCCCCTCGCTCCCTTCCCCCAGCTGCACCTCCAAGACCCACCGAATCCCTGCCCCACCCCCACCCGGCCCTGCCCCTCCGACCCAGTGCCGGAATCCTGCCACTCAGGAGCGGGCCTCCCCGTGCCGACGCTCAGCCACAGCCCACGAAGCCCAGCCTCGGTCCCTGGTCGCCAACCCTCCTTTCCCGCCCCCTACCTGATCGCCCGCCGCTCCGACGCGTCCACCGCTGCCAGCCCACCCGCCCGCTGCCCTCTGCGCATGTGCGGCGCGCGCCCCCCTCGTCACGTGCCAATTCGCGGAGCCGCCTGTCCGTCACCGCGCCGCGCCCCGCCCCGCCCCGCCCCGCCCCGCCCCGCCGGCATGCTGGGACTTGTAGGCTCGTGGGCACCGGGCTTGGGCGCCCCGGAAGACGCAGGGGCACAGGCTCGAGCCCTGGGTGGCTGCAAAGCACGACCCAGCTTTCCTCTCTGTCCCGCTAAAGACTCGAGGCATTTGGGCGAAACGGGACTGTCCAGGTTCACTCAAACAAACGGAAGTAAAGCCAGAACCCAGTGACAGAGGTCTAAAACTCTTCAGGTGACCCCGAATAGTAGTTTTTAAACAAAGGAGGGAAGCCTTTGCAGTAAGGTCTCCTTGATCTGAACTTTCTTTCCCACTTCAGAAATGGGGCGAAGGAAGATAGTACACATCTAGACTCCCTTCAAACATCATGGCCTCGGGCTGGGTGTTTTTGCTGTGACACTTCCCTGAAAGACCAGTGTTGTGAAGGAAGTTTTTTATTCCCCCTCCCTGTTCAGTAGGTAGGAAGAGATGGTAGAGACAGAGAAAACCCCCTAGTAGCTGTTCTTATAGACAGAAGCCATCCCCCAACGGGGGCTGAAGGAGAGGGACTCTTAGGCACAGGTAGGAGGTGAGCTGGCCCAGTGGTTGGCTGGGACCTGCAGCACCTAGTATGGGAACAGTGGGGACCTGTTCCTGAGTTTGAGGAAGTTTGAAGTAGCATGTTTCAGGATTTCAATTTCCTTGTAGAGCTGGGTGTCCCTGCACAATGATATGCCAACAAACAAAATAAATAGTAAAACCAACAAGGTTGAACACTTGTTCACTGGCTATAATCAGTCACTTTACCTGAGTGGCTCAACACTTACTCTCTCCCCCTCTCTCTCTGTCTTTTTTGTTTGTTTGTTTGTTTGTTTGGAGGTAGGGTCTCACTATAGCCCAGGCTGACCTGGAATTTACTATGTAGTCTCAGGGTGGCTTCGAACTCACGGCGATCCTCCTACTTCTGCCTCCCGAGTACTGAGATTAAAGGTGTGCGCCACCACGCCTGGCTTACTTAATTCGCTTACCAGCCCTTTGAGGTAAGGCAACTGGGGCTTTGGTAATGAAATAACAAGGCTACCAGTTTCTCAGTGTTAGATCATAGATTTAAATCCAATCCTGAGAATCTACCCTTTAAACTTGTTTTATTTTTTAGCTCACTCTTTATCTAAAGATAAATTTGATGGTTTCCATGACAATTAACTCAGATTATGAATTATTTACCCTTAATTAATAGTAATAATTTAAATGTTGCAATTAACCATCTGACTGGCATACAGATGAAAACCTAGTACTTCTGACGCTGAGGCAGAGGATTAGAGGTCAAACTAGGTTACATAGTATTACCCTTTCTCAAATAAATAAATATCAAAATTTAATTAGCTGGTAAGGTCATGGGCCCACTGCTGGTTCCACTGTCGTCAGTTTCTCAGATTTGAGATATTGATAGGGAGGGGCAGGCAAGAGAGGTGAGTTGGCTTACTTCACAACTCTTGATCCAAACCAAATCAAACAGTTTAAATTCTGAGCCAAACATGAAGAACTATGGCCTGGGAACTTGGAACCAGATTGTTCTGAATGACATTCTACTATGGAAGAAGCAACGTGAAATCTTCTAGTCACAGGACAAAAGAGAGTTATAAATCAATGTATTTACCAAATGCATTATGGGGGATATCAGGCACGAAGAGTATAATGGGGTTCGAGAGTCTCTTTTATACATTCCAGATGTTGTCACATCCTTGGCTTTTAGAAAAAGGGTAAGCAAGTGGCTGCTAAATTTAACAGTACATTCCAAAAGTTTTACCTAATAATCACAAGGATATTAGGTCAGATAGGGATTAGTAGTAAATGGCAAAGAAGAGGATTAAAAATAGTTCCAAGATAATTTTGACTTTGGATCAGTAACAGTCCATCCCTTCATAATCCACAAAGTTCTAGTCAGTTGGTCAGTCTGCAGTATATTCAACACAGGTATAGCTTTTTGCAGAGAAAGTTCACATCCTTTGAATAGCTCTAAGGGCTTTAGACTGCAGGTTGGCACAGGACTCTAGGCTAACTAGAACATCAATCCTATCTTTAGAATGTGAAGTTTGAACAAACTGGCTACTAATAGATTGAGTGAGAAATGGACTGAGAAGGGAGCCCATTCTGAGAATGAATGGCCTGGAGCATTTCAATTGAAATTGAAAACTGTTGGATACAGATAGATCTCTGAGGGAACTTAAGGGAAGGGGTGTTTTCTTCTCCCACCTCCCTATGCTCCTGGAAACAGATATGTTCCCTGCAGGATGTTTTGTACTTTGTTAATTTCTCACAAAGGGCATACCAGTTGTGCTTTAGTTATCCATTTATGTGTCATCTTTACCAGTAGGGTGTGAAATCCTTGAAGGACATTGTCTGCTTGCAGGCATGCCTATAAGTAGTGTCCAGAATGTAAGATTTGCTAAATCAATGAATCATATTCAGAAATGTAACTTTAGGCAAATCTTGTTCCTTCTATGAACTAGAGTTACGCTCCTTGCAAAATTAGCAGAATGAGATCATTCAAATAAGAACTGAAACTATAAACCCAAACAAACTTTTCCACTTAAAAAAAATGACCACATTTTTGTGCACCATCAATATATCAGTCATCTCATAGACACACACCACAATTAATCCCATAGAACCATGCTTTCTCTGTAGCTATCAGAAGTTCAGAAAAAATTAATGAGCTTGTTACATCAGCACCTAGGAAGTGTACAAACCAAACCAGCCAGGCCTACGAAATGCTACAACCCCCATCAGAAGACTACCATCATGCCGCGACAGGAGCTTCCTTCTAGTTTATTAGGACAATGTTATGAGTCTCAAAAGAGATGAGATGGCAAAGCTTCAGAAATCAAAGAGTAAGTGACAATTTATGGCTTCTGCAATGATCCCAGGGTACAATCCTGTCATAAAAAGACAGATTTGCCCTCTGCCATCCATTTGTATCATGTTGAAAACTCAGTATGGCTGGTTCCATTAGAAAGGCAAGAGGGAGTGGGCCTTCAGGAAACCATCCTGCTTCTTCTACCAGCAACTGTGCTGTAGCTGGAGGATTTGGGAGACTTGCTGTCAATTGATTTATGCTGTATATGCCCTTCTTCAACCAAAGGGAAGAATGAATACCCATTTTTAAAACACTACAATTAACAGCCAATAGTCTCAATGCAAGATTGTTCACTTATATGCATATATAAGCATATATGATTGTTGTACATGTGTATGTATGTACAATACATGTACACACACATATCCATATGTACATATACATGCAGCATATGTGGATGTATCAATGGATATGACTTTCTATCCAGTTACACAGTCTGAGGTTAACACTTAAGCATGCCTTTAAAAAATTATTCCCCTTGCTCTTACATAATAGTGTTGATTAGGATATCTCATTTTTAATGTTTAAATTACTTTCCAATTTAATTAATTACCTCACTCCCCACAAAATCTCTGAGTAAAGTAAGCACTCTGGAGAACTGTACTCATTTTTATTCTGCAGCTTTGCATGTTCTGGCATAATATTAGCATTCCTCTTTCACGTAGAAATTTTAAAATACTCTTCATGGAGTCCTTTAAATACTCTTTACTCAGCATTTTAATATAATGACTTTTCATTTAGCTTTTAAACAGTGTATGTCTGTTTTTTTTTTAGATTGTAGTAACATGCTACCACAAACTAAGGTTTTTTAAAGCAACAGAAATGTATTCGCTACAGTTCTAGAAGCTAGAAGTAAAAGCAAGGAGTCAGTAAAACTTTGCTCTTTCAGATGCCTCTTTCCTTCTTTCAGTTTTCATTGACCCCATCTCTGCATTGCCTGGCTTGCTGACATCAGCCATAGTAGGTCTGCTTCACTCCAGTATGTTGCTCTCTTTATTGATTCTATCTATGGCAATCTTTTTTCCCAGTGTTCAAGATTCTGACATGCAGTGGGTAGGATTTCAACATATCTAGTTGGAGGACACAAGTCAATTGAAAACATCACCACAATTCTTTGAGCTAAACACTGCTTCCTTTATGCCTTTTTGCTTCTGTGTGTGTGTAGTATGTGTCTCTATGATAACTGCATATGTATGTGTTCTATGCACATGCATGCAAAGGCCAAAGGAGGAGAACATCATATGGATTCTTCTATAGCTCGTTCACTGTTCACTTTATTTCCTTGAGACAGAGACTGTCCCAGAACTAAGAACCACTGTTTGTATTTTGTTTTGTTTTTAAAGGTAGGGTCTCACTCGAGCTTAGGCTGACCTGCAATTCACTCTGTAGCTCTGTAGTGTCAGGGTGACCTTGCTGCCTCCAAGGGTGCTGGGATTAAAGGTATGTGCTACCACACTTGGCCAAAGAGCCACTGTCTTATTGGATCAGAGTCACTGACCAGTGAGCCCCAAGTGGTTCTGTGTTCCTTGCCCTCTTTCCAGGACTAGTGTTCCAGAAACATATGGCCATGCACATCTTTCTACATAGGTACCAGGGATCAAACAAAGGCCTCAGGTCCTCTCAGACTCATGTTTGTGCCACAGGCATTCTTGCCTACTGAGCCATTTAGACAGGCCCTGTTTTCCTTATTTACAAAGGAGATCTCAGTCTCTCTTTGCTTCTCTTTAATTAATATTTCAGAAGTAAAGTTAAAAAAAAATAAACATCATTTTGCTTACTTATATAAATGCTCTATTGCAGTTACCTTCTCATTGCAGGCACAAAGCACCCAACCAAAATCAGCTCATGGGAAGAAAGGGTTTATTTTGGCATATAGACTTGAGGAGAAACTCTATGATGGCAGGGAAAATCATGGCATGAGCAGAAGGTAGACATGACCTCTTGGCCATCATCAGATGGAAAATAGCAGCAGGAGAATGGGCGGTAGAACACTCACAAAAGAAAGCTGGTAATACACCCATGAGCTAACCCCCAACAACATGTGTATGTATGTACAATACTTTACACACACATATCCATATGTACATATACATGCAGCATATGTGGATGTATCAATGGATATGACAGTGCATTTGGGGGAGGGGCAGCCTTATGGGTGTTATTGCTAGGTTTCCCTTGCCAGAGTTTGGCACATTCTTCTTCTCCTATTGTCTACCTAATGTTGGCCAGGAGGTGAAGTAGTCCACCCTCTGCTCATGCTATTATTTCCACCTGTCATCATGGACTTTCCCCTTGAGTATACAAGCCAATGTTCCTGGAGGCTCCAATCCCCATCAGCTGGCACCTAGCATTCAGAACACATGAGTTTATGGAGGATACCTAATTCAAACCAACACATTCCACCCCTTGTTTCTTGTGGTGGTTGGATTCAGGACTATTAGCATAACTACTAAGGAGCACTGCCAGCACTGAATGAAGTTTTTTGGGACTGTGAGTAGCCTAGCTGGAGAGGCAGAATTGGAACTCCAGAGAGTTTTCAGTAGTTAGAATTATTGGACTTGGAGACTTGTCGCTGGCTAGAGTTGTCAGACATGGAGCTACCAATTTTAATATTTGTCCTGTTTGTTTTAAATCTTGTACTGGTTGAATATTTCTTTTTTTTAATTTTTTTGTTCATTTTTATTTTATTATTTATTTGAGAGCTGTAGACAGAGAGAGAAAGAGGCAGAGAGAGAGAATGGGCGCGCCAGGGCCTCCAGCCACTGCAAACGAGCTCCAGACCCGTGCGTCCCCTTGTGCATCTGGCTAACGTGGGTCCTGGGGTATTAAGCCTTGAACCAGGGTCTTTAGGCTTCACAGACAAGCACTTAACCGCTAAACCATTTCTCCAGCCCTGAATATTTCTTTACTATGCACAGTGCCATCTCTATCAGTATGAATGTTTATTCTGTGCCATTATTTTTTTTTATTTTTAAAATTTTATTTATTTATTTTTTTGGTATTATGGCTCATTTAGCAGAACTTGGACTATGGGGATGTCTGGACATTATTGGGATTGGTAAAAACTAAGGGGACTTTTAGAGTTGAACTTAATACATTGCGTTTTACATCATGATGGTTCTCAATTTATGGGGGCTAGGAGTAGAATGCTGTGGTTTGATTCAGTTTTCCCCTACAAACTTAAGTATTTTGAATGCTAGGTCACCAGCTAGTGGCGATTTGGGGATTGAAGCCTCCTGGAAGCAGTGCATTTGGGGGAGGGGCAGCCTTATGGGTGTTATTGCTAGGTTTCCCTTGCCAGAGTTTGGCACATTCTTCTTCTCCTATTGTCTACCTAATGTTGGCCAGGAGGTGAAGTAGTCCACCCTCTGCTCATGCTATTATTTCCACCTGACATCATGGACTTTCCCCTTGAGTATACAAGCCAAAATAAACACCTTCCACAAGCTGCTCTTGGTCAGTTTTTCTTTTCTTTTTTCTTTTTTCTTTTTTCTTTCTTTCTTTCTTTCTTTTTTTTTTTTTTTACCAGCAATATGAAGCTAACTACAACATCCCCCATAAATTCACATTCCATGATATAAAATACAATGCATTCAGACAAACTTTAAAGGTCCCCATAGTTTTTATTTATTAATCACAATGCTTTTAAAAATTCCCCATAGTCCCAAAATCTCTTAACTGAACAGTGAAACAAGAACAAAAAATGACAATGGGGGCTGGAGAGATGGCTTAGCGATTAAACACTTGCCTGTGAAGCCTAAGGACCCCAGTTCGAGGCTCGACTCCCCAGGACCCACGTTAGCCAGATGCACAAGGGGGGGCGCACGCGTCTGGAGTTCGTTTGCAGTGGCTGGAGGCCCTGGCGCACCCGTTCTCTCTCCCTCTTTCTATCTGCCTCTTTCTGTCCCTGTCTCTCTCAAATAAATAAATAAATAAAAATTTAAAAAAATCACAATGGCACAGAATAAACATTCATACTGCAAAAGATGGGATTGGGCAAAGCAAAACAAACAGACAAACAAAGAAAGAGTGAATCAGTACAAAATTTAAAACAACATAGAAAACATCAAATTCTATAGTTCCAAGTCCAACCATTCCAGTGAATGATAAGTCTCTGGAGCTCCCAATTCTGCCCTTCCAAGTGGGACACTCCTAGTCTGGGAAAACCCCATCCCATGCCAGGATATTCAGCCATCCCATAGTCCTGGCATCTTCACTGCATCTCCACTACAACCCACAGTTCATCTTCATGGCTCCATCGATCTCCATGACAGGACTTTCATAAACCCTGCCTCACATTGCCCATGGCCATTTCCAAATTAAAAAAACTGGAATCCAATGACTCTTTGTCCTGCATTTGTTATACTTCATAATATCAGGTAGGTTATCAACTTGTTAATACAGGGGAGAATAAAGCCAGCTTTGAAGAGCAGTGTACTCCTTTAGCATTTAGGGCCCTTTTTCAAAAGAGTCAGCATTCTTCCTCCTCTCCCAGTGCAGAAGAGCTGGCCCAATCTCAATAGTTGTAATGTCTGAAACAATTGCTAAACTTTGCTGTTGTCTTTAGCCAAAGCTTTCATTGTTTTCTGTGCCATTTCCATCTGCTCAAACCAGTCCATTTCTATGTAGTAAAAGCTTACACAAGTTCTCAGGACAGAGACAGAACATAGCAAGCCTCTCAAACAAACTGCTTTTAGAACAGTCCCAACAAAGTTTTTCCCCTCATAAGACAAACCTCATAGTTCATAGTTCTTACTGCATTCCGATCTTTCAACTCTGATCAGAATGGTTTATCAAATTGTGCCTTCAGTACTGCAAGGCAGGTCTTAGACCAAAATTTCAATCCTTTCCACATTCTTACTACAAGTCAGTTCGAAACTACCAAAGCCACACAGACAGATTTTTAGCAGAAATGACCCCACTTCTTGGTACCAGTTTTACTGTTTCAGTTACCTTCTCATTGCTAGCACAAAGCACCCAACCAAAAGAAGCTTGTAGAAGAATATGGCTTATTTTGGCTTATGACAGGGGAAAACATGGCAAGAGCAGAGGCTGCACATCACCTCCAGGCCAACATTGGATGGACAACAGCAACAAGAGTGTGCCAAACACTGGTAAGAGTAAGTTCACTATAATACATACAAGTCTGCCCCCAACCACATACCTTCTCCAGTAGGCCCTAATTCCCAAATTTTAACTGGGGTGGGGAGAGGCACCTAGCATTCAGAACAAATGAGTTTATGGGATACACCTAATTCAAACCACTACATGCTCATTTAGAATTTCTTACTAAAAATAAGTCTGCTTAATAAGTACACATTGTGTCAAAAGTGCAAGTTCTTGCAATAGAGCTGCAGGTCATTTGTGAAAACAGATGAAAAGATGAGTTAAAATAATGTTTGTTAATCTGTTGTAACTGACAAAACTTATAACCTTAGCATCTCTATATTTCATTTTCCTTTTTTACAAAATGATAACACCACATGGAAGTCTTAGATGACTTAATAAATATAAAGGTATAGTAGTTTGAATGTGATTTCATGTCCCTTATGGCATCAGGGATTTTTGATTAAGGTTAAGCTTCCTACTTAAGTCTCTACCAGCCTGCTTGAGGAAGTGTCACTGAGAGTGTGTAGAGAGGCCCTGTGAGCTCTGGCTGTTTTTGTTTGTTGGCTGTTGGTAATGTCTCTCTGCTATGGAGCTATGGAAGTGAGCCATCTTCAGCAGTGACTTATTCCCCTGGAATAAGTAAGCCTGACATGAGCTCTTTCCTATCTTAAGTTATTTCTGGTAGGGTGTTTTCCCAGCAGTGAGAAAGATACTGAAATAAAATTTGTACATAGGAGTGGAGTTGTTGCTGCAATGAATCTGACCATGTGAATTTTGGTCTTTTGTAATGTGTTGTGGGAGGAATGTGAAAGGATTTGGTAGTTTGCAATGGAGAATCCCTGCAGTGCTATAAGCAGAGCTGGATGGGCTATTCTTGTGACAGTTTGAAAGTTCTAAATGCAGAGAGAATTGTGGACTGTGAAAACTTGGCTTATGGACTGGTAAAGGGAAAAGAGAACTTTATTGGAACTGGACTACTGGCATAAAGGCTGACTGCATTCTTCTTTCCACATCCAGAGAGTTTGAATTTTAAAATAATAGATTTCTGTGCTTGGTGGAAATATAGGACAGAAAGATATTACAGATATATATTTTATCATAGGAAAAATTCAAGCAAGTTTGAAGTTCCTGGCATAGAGAATAGTTTTATTCTAAGTTTCAATTTATAAGTTGATTACCACCATTAAGGGTGGGTGAACTTCTTTGTGTTCAGATAATGGAAATGCCCTGAGGGTACTATCAACCCATGGGAGGCTCAAATGAATAATACAAGTTCTTTTGCAAGGAGTAGTCTTGAAGGAAGAATTCTAAAGGAATATGTTGTTCATTAAGGTCAAGATTTATTCCCCTCACCCCATTTATAAATTTGGCTACTGTTCACCTGGTACTGAATTTGAAAGCTTGAAAAATGCTGGAAAAAAAGAGCCCTTGAATGTACAACATGATGTTACATTTTGGAAATGGCCCCTGGGCAAAGTGAAGCATAGAGACCTACATAAGGCTATTGCATGGAACTATGAAGACAAGCCTTTGTTTTTGGTATAGGTCTGAAGATGTTTTGGGTATACCAGGAATGTGGAATGGCTGCTGTAGAGAGCTGCAGGATTGGATGTCCAGCTGGAAGGGAAGAATTGAAATCCAGACTCCATTACTAGTTATGGATGTTTTACTTATAACTGCAGATGTTTGATGTTTTCCAATTGGTTATTGTTTTTTGCATCAGTCCAGCCTCTTTGTTACACTTCCCCCACCATAGGAATGTTTACTCTGTGTCATTATGTGTTATAAATAACTTGCATTTTCATTTGTAAAGGGCTCACATTTAAGAGAGAGTCATATATCTCGGATGAGGCTTAATACTTTTAAACATTGTTAAAGTTGGTAAAGACCATGATGGGGAACTTTGAAGTCAGAGTGAGTACAATTTGCATTGTAAAGTGAGTCCATGGAGGCCAGGGGCAGCTTGTGTGGTTGTCATGTTAATGCATGTCCCTCATAGCCCCAGGGAGTTTCAACTAAGGTTATGCTTCTTACTTCAATCTCCAGCAGCTTGCTGGAGGACATGTCACTGGGGTGGATCCTTTAGTCCTTCCCTAAGGTGTGTACAGAGCCTGTTGGAGCTTTGGCTATTTGTGCCTGCTGGCTGTTAGTGGTGTCTCTCAGCTATGTGTGTATGGAAATGAGCCAGATTTGTCCACTGTGAAATTGACTCCTCTGGATGCTGTAAGCCTAAAATAAACCTTTTCTTCCATAGACTGCTTCTGGTCAGGTGTCCCCCCAGCAATGAAAAAATAAGTACAAGAAGGGACTACAGTTCAAGTTCTCTGTAAATGTTATCATTGTCATTACTACTATCATTCTCAACAAAATAGTGTTTTTTTCTTCTTTTCTTACCAAATGAATTATGAAGGGGAATAGGAAGGTCTGGCTCACAGAGTATCAAGGAGAAAATGTAAGGAGTTAATGTTCTTATGCACCTGAACCAAATCTGAGTTTACATGTTCATAATTCCTAGAGTTTTGATAAAATGATATAAAGTTATTTCTGTCTACATATAATATCTACATATTACTGAATAACAAATGACCCCTAACACTTCAAGTGAAACACATTCACTATCTCATAATTTCTATGAATCAAGAAATTGAAATACACCTTCGCCAGTGTTTCTTTTGCAGTGTGTTAAAGGCTAGGGTAGGCTCTCATGTGAAGGCTTGGGTGGTAAAGCATCATTTCCAAGGCCACTTCAGTAGCTGTTGGCTAGCTTTGGTTCCTCAAGTGTTACTGGACTCTCACTATCTTTCTTTGCTAACTTTCATCTGCAGTCTGCCCTTAGTTCCTTGCCACACAAGCTTCTCCATGATTAATTTTGTTTTACCAAAGTCAACAAGAGAGAGTGAGCCAAAGAGATGAAAGTCAGTCTTCTGCAAAGGAACCACAGACATGGAATAACTTCATTTTCTAGTTGCCTTATCAGCAGGGTACTGGCTATTCAAGATCATAATAAGAAGCCAATGTGAGAAGAGGGAATTTTGGACTTTGGGAACCATTTTGGACTTTCCATCTCTTGCCTTCAAGCTTTTTCTTATTGTTCTTTTATCACTACCTCTCTACCTTATCATATACTTGTGTCTTTAAATTTTGGGGTATGTGCATGAGTGAATGTGTGCATGTGTGTTCATGTGTGTGCAGGCTCATGCGTATTGGCAGGTGCACATGTACATTTGTGTGCTGGCCTGTGGAGGCTAGAGGACAGCCTCAAGTGTTGTCCCTCAGATGCCACCTGCCTTTTCTCTATGGGTCTCTTATTGGGCTGGAGGTCACCCACAAAGCTAGACTGGCTGGCAAGCAAGCCTCAGGAATCTACCTGATTCTGCCTCTCCAGTGCTGGGATTACAAATACATGTCACCATTCCTGGCTTTTTTCTTTTAAATGTATATTCTGGGATTAAAAGGATTTTCATATTTGCCTGGTAAGCACTTTACTATCCCCTATTTGTGCCTTTCTATCTTTCTGTTTGTCCAGCTGTTTAGTTAGTTTTACTCTTAGCTAAAACTAGATTAATCTCTGTATTCTGTGCTTAATACCTGTACTTTACAGCCTTCTCTAAAATTAAAACATAGCAAATTCTCAGTAGATGTATTATGCTTCAATTTAAATTTAATGCATACAAAACACTTTAACATAATTATATTAGTTGTATGTAAATGTAAATATTATAGTTATCTTTAATTTTTCATATACATTTATGATAATGCTAGCTATATAACAAGTGTTTTGCTAATAAATGTAAATTTGAATATTTCATTTGCCTAATGTGGGAAAATGCTTGAAATCATTTCATTGGGAATTCAGAGCTGCCTAACTTGCTGTCTAAAAAATATTCATGGGCTGGGGAGATGGCTTATCAGTTAAGACATTTGCTTGTGAGGGCCAAGGACCCTGGTTCAATTCCCCAGGACCCATGTTAGCACAAGGGGGCGCATTTGTTTGGAGTTTGTAGTGGCTGAGGGCTCTGGAACACCCATTCTTTTTCTTCCTCTCTGCCTCTTCCTCTGTCTCTCTCTCTCAAGTAAATAAATAAAATATTTAAAAAATTCTTTAAAAAATGTTCATGAAGTTGGGAAACCTATCTCTGAGCAAACAAAAATGCATCAGTGTTCTTGTGCAGGGAGATTTTCTTGCTTTTTCAGTTTATTTCTTTGAGCTGATGTGGTAATTATTGGTTACACATGTTTAAGCTTTATCTTAATGTCAGATGTATTTATATTTACAAACGACAATTTACAATGGTGTGTGGCAGCAGGGATGGTGAAAGTAATAAAGCACTGATGGAGAAGGTGATTAATACATCCACAGAGCATCACAGGCTTGCCGAGAAAACATTCCCAGTGTGTAACTCACACCTTCAACTCAACTCACTGCTAAGTAAGGGATGCTGAATAATGTCAATTAACCTTGTTTCCAAAGGTCCACATCTCTGCTAAAGTTTAGACCTCTTGTTCCTCTTGGCTGTAATATCTCCTCTAGCTTTTTTTCTGGTGACTCTCACTAGTCCTCCCACAAGTTCATATCTGAAGTATTGCCTGCCTGTTGAAAAAGTCAATCTTCTTTGTCCAGTTGCTCCCCATCACACTTATTTTTTATATGCGAGTGCCTTCTCAACATTTCATTTTATTTCTACAAAAATAGGAAATTTTCATAACTATTTTAAAATTAAAATCCAATGCACAAAATAATCAATAAGTTGGACCTTATTAAAACTAAAGACTTCTCTACAAATGAGCATGTCAAGCTAATGAGAAGATATGCCACAGACTAGAAAAAAAAATAATGCAAAAGGCACACCTAATAAAGGACTGTTGGTCAAAACATATGAACTTGGGCCTGGGGATATGGCACAGAAACTAAATATACTTGCTTGCAAGCCTGCTGGCCATATTTCAATTCTACACAGCAATCACATAAAGTCAGGTGCAAAATAGTGCACACATCTTTTATGCCCTTGTACCTATGGCAATGGGAGGTAGAGTCAGGATAATCCAGAAGCTCAGAGTACAGCTAGACTGGTGCAGAAAAGCATCAACAAGAGAGACCCTGACTCAGAAGAAGAAGATGGACACCTTGAGGCTGTCCTTTGACCTCCACATGTGCATGTGTGTGTCCATGTACACACACACACACACACACACACACACACACACACACAATAATATGTTTGAACTCTTAAAATTTAATGGTAAGAAAACAAATGCCTTATTTAGATCTTACTGGAAACCTCATCAAAGAAGATATGAAGATGTCAAATACAATCTATGAAAAGATGCCCCATGTCATCTATTTTAATGGTTTGTATTGCCAATTTGACAGGATCTAGAATCACCTGTGAGGAATTATCATTTTCTTGTTAATTGAAGTGGGAAATGAGAGCAACCCAGATGAGATGTCCTTTGGTATACACATGAGTAGACTGTGGTTTTTCCAGACTACATACCATGTTGAAAACTAAAAGTAAAAAAGCTCTCAAGTCACAAAACTACATGGAGAAAGCTTGCATATACATTAGTAAGAGAAAGAATCCAATCTGAAAAGGCTACATACTATAGGCTTCAACTATGTAATATTCTCCACAAGTCAAAACTGTAGAGACTTTAAGATGATGATTAGTGGGGGTGAAAACAGAGACCAGGAATGAACAGGGGGAAGGAACACTGAGGATTTTTATGACCGTAAAAATACTCTATGATATAATAAATAACAATGGGTTCATATCATTACCCTTTTGTCTAAACTAATATAATATATAGGAGTGTCCCTTCATATACACTGTGGGCTTTGGTTATGTTTTATAAGTCCACCACTATAATATAACCCTCTGGTGGATATGCTGATGGTGGTGGAAGGTTATCCATATGTGGAAGTGGGACCTACATGGGGAATTTCTGTACTTTCCTCTGAATTTATCCCTAAATGTAAAAATGCTATAAAAGAGCATTTAAAACATAACACAAGTGAACATACATTTATAAGAAAGAAAGTAGACCATAATGATGGACACTTCCTTATGCACTCACTAACAATAATCAGTCTTTGTGACTCTGATCCTTCTGCCAGGTGTCTTAATGTTTTGTTGAGGAAGGTTTTAAGAACAAACACTGAGAAAGGAAGTAGTGCAGGGACTCTGTTGTGCCCATTACCCAGAACTTTGTTGTTGATATTTTGCCAAAGTAACTTTTATCTTTAATCACCCCCAAGTTGCTTTATTTTGCTGGAGATTTTTAAAGCAAATCCCAAAGACCTTATTATTCTTCTTGCAAATACCACAGTGCACATCTTTAAAGATAATTATTTCTAACATAATCTCAACACCATTTTTTGGTCTTTAAAATGTCATTTTGTAGTCAATATGTTTGAATAAGGATATGCTTGTCTACATGTTGAGCTATGTCTCTTGCACTGCATGATATTTATGCCCTATAATGTTGCCCATAATATTGTTTGTTCAAGACCTTATTTTTACTTTAGAATTTTCTACATTGCAAATTTAAGCAATTGTTTATTTCTGGTGTTGTTTAACTCATTCCTTTCTTTTAAGGATTCCTCACTTTTTTGTTTGTTTTGGACTTGTTTAAGAGAAATAGTGAAGTGCATTGAGTTCATCTTCAAAATAATGTTTTCAATGCATAAAAGAAAATATATAGGGACAATGAAAGAAAGTATATCAAGATATAGTCATCAAAATATTTTAAAATGTAGTAATGTGCATGTTCATTTTTAGGGGCAAAAATGTAGTGAAGAGTCTAATCAGCTATCATATTTCCAAGTAGATTGAACATAAGTATTTTGAAGTATTTACATCATTGTTATGTGATGTAAATACATTGCAAGGTGCATCATCAAAATTATAGGAAGTTATTCTATGAAGTGTTGCTTGTATTCATAGTTTAAGAAAATGGTAATTTTTATTTGTAGCATACTTTTTTAGCACAGGCGCATTCTTTTTGTCTATACCAGTTTATAATACCCTGAACTCTCCTACTCATGAGTTTACCTCAAGCACACAGGAAGTCCTCTTTACTTCTTATAACATCACATCAGAACTTATGTCTGGTTGTATGACTTCTAGTCAAGGTTAATCAGCATAGTCAATGGCTGTTAGTCTAATTTGTTTATGACAATTTTCATACCAACCTCTATGGTTAGTTTTAGGATCCATTGTCTAGGTGTATTCCTTTAGAGATGTATGAAAAGTACTTTTGTTTGTCATTCTGCCCACCTTTATTATATGTAATATTTTCAAAAACAATTTTCATTGCCATGAAATCTAGTTCATAGGATAAAAATATGATTAATACTTGGTTCTCATCAATTTTAGTGTAATATGCTTGTTGGTTTCTTAGCAATGCTGTAGTGAACAATGGGTTTCATTTGTTTACTTTATTAGTTTATTTATTGAGCATTTTTGCAAGCAAGTACCTTTAACTGCTGAGCCATATCTCCTATTTAGTATTTTTGTTTTCAGTTTGAAGAGCAATATGAATTCCAAGTGAAATATATTTTTTGAATAAAATTCAGTCATTTGCAGTCATTCCACTTGATGATCAAATTGTTTCATGTTAGGCTGACAAAAAATGCTTTATGTAGGCTTTTATGCCCTTTTGAAATGGCCCCATTATACTTAACTTGCTTTTGGGTGAGTAAAAAGTCCTATGTTTATACCTTGTCTGGATGTGAGATCCTTTCTTGGTGGTATGTCAGAGCTAAATCTAAGCATGGGGCATTTGGTTCTGGTTGCCATGCAGCCTACGTGTCATGAGTGGATACTGTTAGGGAATGTTGGTTTCCAACAGAAAGTTCAGCTTATAGACTTTCCATACATGTATCTATAATTAAATTGGTTGCATTATGCTGAGAATCATAAGTTATAAAGCCAGAAGCATAATGGCTTAGTTGTTACAACCTGAAGTAAACACACATTGTTGCAGTTTCTTTCTCATTGCTAGGACAAATACCCCATCAGAAGCAGTTTATAGGAGGAAAGGCTTTATTTTAGGCTTACAGAATTCAGGGGAAGTTCCATTAGGACAGAAGAAGCTGGCTTGCTTCCACAGGAGAGAGACACAACCAACAGCCAGCCCACATCAATAGCCAGAGCACCAATGGACTCTTTACACACTTTACCGCTGGATTAAATGGTCTGTCTCCAGTGATGCCTCCTCCAGCAGGCTTCTTGAGACTCAAATTGCAAGCTAAGTCTTAAACAAAAATACCTCAGGGGGCTGAGAGATTGCTTAGTGGTTAAAGTTCTTGCCTGCAAAACCTAAGGACTCAGGTTTGATTCCCAAGTTATCATGTAAGCTAGATGCACAGGGTGGCACATGCATCTGGAGTTCATTTGTAGTGGGTAGCGGCCCCTGCATGCCCATTCTTTCACTCCCCCCTTACTATCTCAAGTAAATAAAAAATATAAAAAATACCTCAGGCTATGGGGAACATACATTCACATTCATACCATCTCACACAGAATTTTCAAAATAATAATACCAGTATTTAAGGCAAAAAAGGCCCTTAAATTTATCTTAATGGTTTTCTGTAAAATGTTTGGAATTTATTTTTCTAATTATGTAATGTGCAAATATTGTATTTTGAGGGTAGTTGAATTTTTTCTCTATTTAGTTACTTCAACATTTTGATACATAGCTATATATATATTTTTTAGTTTGCATATAGTTTTATGTGATAATTTTGGTCTTTCTTTTTTGATTTTTGAAAGTAGAAGATTTGTGTGCATTCACAGCTTAATCTTATAAAATAAGATATATATGGACTCTATCCTTGGCTTCTTGATCTTATTTCTTTCTTCTCCCTATAGCTGCCCACTTTACTTTTTGATGAATCTTTTCAGTATTTCTTAGTGAAAGGTGATATTATCTATTTATATTCCTCCCCTTTATATGCAAGAACTATAAACACTACTGATCCCATTCCTTTATCCATTCTATAAAATGTGTTTCTTTACATGCACAGTACTGACCTCACTGCTTAGTTACACCACAGCTTGTCAAAGGGCTCCCTACTGATTGTCCAGTCTTGTTTTAGGTTTTATTTCTAATCATTATAATGTAATGAATAGAAGAAATAGAATTACATGTTCAAATTCAAGAATTTATAACTTCCTAGATTTGAATCTCCAGCCTATGGTAGAATCACAGGCAACTTCGCATTGTGAGAAAATTCTTAGAAATAAGATAGGTGAAAATGTCAATCCAGCTCTTGCTAGACCCCTGACTTCTGCGAGCTACCATTTCCTCTTGGCTAAAACTCAACAGTAAGACCTACTTCTCACTGCTATTAGGATTTATAGAGACCAAGTGTGATAATATATGCAAAACAGGTAGCAGAAATTCTGACCTGAAATGTGTACCTGTAAGGTTGTAGCAATTGTTATTCATTTTACTAATTGGCTCCAAAGAAGACAGAATTCCTGACAGATGTAAATCCCTTATTTTAACTAAATTATTATTATTTTTTGTTAGAAGAGTTCATTATTCCTCTTCTGCCAGCAGTGCAGCTGTGAGGACATCTGAGAGAGAAGGGGTAGTGTTCCTCTATACGTGAAATACGATGCCCATGAACATGTTTAGAAGTGATCCTTGGGCTGGAGAGATGGCTTAGTTGTTAAGGCATTTGCCTGCAAAGCCAAAGGACCTCAGTCCGATTCCCCAGTACCCATGTAAGCCAGATGCCCAAGGGGGCACATGTATCTGGAGTTCGTTTTCATTGGCTGTAGGCCCTGGCTCCCCCATTCTCTCTCTCACCCCCTCTCTCAAATAAATAAATAATAAATAAAAAAAAATTTAAAAAGACATTAGCAATAAATGAAAAATAAACTATTTATAAAAAGTGATCCTTTAACCTAGGTGCATTTCAGATTTTTATTAAAATAGAGGCATGTAAAAGGGAGTGTGGTTCACCTCGAAAGAGGTCATAGGATGGCAGGTTTATTTCTGAGTGGCTCCTCCAACCGAAGTCTCCTGCATATCAACATGCTCACCTCCCCTTGGTATGCCTTGTTGGTATGCTTTCTGTTTTTTTGGTTATGCCCAAACAGGCCTGTCTAGGAGTTTCTATGTGAAGCAGAATATTAGTGTTTCTAAGACTGCTTGTCCACAATCTTTATCTAAAACTGATCCCTACTAGACTTTTCCTCCTGGTTCTCCAGTAAAAAGAAAGAAGAAGAGGGAATCACTGAAGAACTAGTCTTTGAATCCTTGAGGGAAAAGTTTTGAGCAGTTCTTAGAAAAAAATGTATGAATTAGAACACAGAGAGTAGAAGGAAGACCTGGCAATGATGTCTTGAGCTCCACTGAACAGAAAAGAGGCTTCAGAGTTAGAGACTTGCTGAAGAAGTTTTGTTGGGGGTAGACTTTGGGGTGCTATAGGTGAATGGGCTCTGACTACAGCCTCATCTTTCAGAGCCTCAGCTGTATATGGTAAAATCATGTTAGTCTAAACACTGCCATGAAGACCCACTGAGGTCCTCAATATGCTGTGCTTGGAAAAGACTAGGAGGCTAGAAAATTCTGCTTTGCTATTGACTCCTTTGTGGTGGTATGAATCAGATGTTCTCCATATACTCATGTCTTATGAATGTTTGGTCCCCAGCTGATGGCAATTTGGGAAATGAAGACTTGCTGGAGGAGAAGTGTTCTTGGAGGTAGGCTTTGGGGTATTTTAGCCACCTCTCCCATTGACAGAGGTCAGGTCACTCTCTTGCTGCCATTTTCCACCCACTGTGGCAAGAGATGAGGTCAAGCTTCTGCTCTACCATCCTTTCCCCCGCCATCACAAGGCTTCCCCTCAAAAATAAATGTAAGCCAAAATAATCTTTTCCTTCCATCAGGTGCTTTTTTTTAAGTTTTGTGTCTCAGCAATACCAAGGCAACTATAATGCCCCTTTTCAAGTATTTATTCCATTGCATCTTATAAATTATTATGTTGATGTAATATGATTAGTACTTGTAAAAACAGTAATAACTGACTTTCATTGGGTAGCTACTAAGTACCTAGTATAGGCATGAATTATCAAACAAGTAATAGCTTTGTGTTATCAGTGATATTACCTTTAATTTTTACATAAAACATGCAGGATTCTGTTGACGTATCTTATCCATGGCCACATGAAATCCTATGGCTGTCCCATAAGTAATCTTTTGTGTGGATTAGAAAAAGATATTCCCCTTGGTCTTGATTCCAAGAGCAGTGATTTGGCAAGTTGAGTGGAGAATGAATTCACTCCCTACACACCCTTTCTTGTTTTGTCAACCTTTTGCAGTGCTGAATTTCTATAAATATGCACACAATCCCCAGTCACGTGCTTAGTTATGACCAAGCTGACATTCATATTCTTACTATATCCTTTCCCATGTACCTGGAAGTTTGTCTTTTTCTGTTTATTTGCTTTCCATTTTCCCTGGATTTTCTCTCTCTTTTTTTTTAGCTTTTTTAATTTAATTTTTATTAACATTTTCCATGATTATAAAAAAAAAAATCCCATGGTAATACCCTCCCTCTCCCCCTTCCCTGGATTTTCTTTCCCAACTGGTATCCTGAGTCAAATTTCTACATGCAAGTACCACTATGATATGAACCCCTATTGTCTACCTACAAACCTGGCACTAAATGGGCTTTCTAAGTAAAGACCCACTCAGAATTCTTTTAAGTTACTGCATCTAGCTCCCTTGAATTAAAAATAAGCCTTAAGATGTTCCTACTTGAGCAATAGTCCATGACCATTATGAAAGTAATCAACTGCATGCTCTATGATTGGATTTGAAGCCCACTACATGAGATAAAACTCATGTTGTGTACTGAAAACCCAATAAAAAAAATCCCTGTGGCTATGAAGGTTCATAGTCCCCCAGTAGGAAGCTGCTACTGTTGTTTTTCTAAAGGAATATCATCTAATTGTCCTTAAATATTTATTTGTATGTGCAGAGATCATTGCTGCTCTCACCTTTGGTCTTTTTCCACATGACAGTGATTCCTCGGGGAGACCCAAAATTTATCAAAGGTTTGGCTGTAAGTGATTACCCACTCATTGACAAATCTATCATGCCTCCCTTGTCTCAGGAAACATTGAATTCTATATGGGGACAGAAAGAATGTAAGAGCCAGAGGATAGGGAGGATTTTTTTTTTCATAATGCATTATTTATTTATTTATTTATTTGCAGAGAGAGAGAGAGAGACATAATGGGAGTTCTAGGGATTCCAGCCACTGAAAACAGACTCAAGATGCATGCACCACTTTGTGCATGTGATTTATATGGGTACTGGGGAATCAAACTTGGGTTGTTAGGCTCTGAAGGCAAGTACCTTAACAGCTGAGCCATCTCTCTAGCCCGGGAGGAGTGTTTTGAAATGCTGTCTTCTGGACATGAAATTGCCATTGCATTTCTGATCTCATAGTGACTGTCATTACCTACATAAAACCTGCATAACATTGGGCCAATCAACTTCTCATCATAAATGACGGAGGAAGGCAAATGAAGACATCAAAATACTAGAGGAGCTAGTTGGATGGAGGAAGGGGTTCAGTGGAAAGGGGAGAGGGAATGAGGACAAAATAAGATAAAAATAAGGAATTGTCATCAAAATTCACTGTTTACATTCATAAAAAATTTAAAACACAAGCCTTTATTGTCTTCCCAGTTGCTTTCTGTCTCTAGCAAGATGCTTTGCATAGACTAATCCTTTCCCTGAGACATTTCAGAATTGCTATCCAGGCGCAATCATTATATGCTAACACTAGAGGGCAGCAAGAGATTACACATTGCTTATTTTCAGCTTGCTTTTCCTGGTCACAAGCTACCTTGTCTCAGGGAAGTCACGATCAATGCTGACTGCCCCTCACCCCTGCCAAAGAGAGTATGACCTTCCTCAGATGATTTCTCCTAAAGACATATCTCCTGTAATTCCACTTTGTGGGATGACAGGATCCTATGGGATCATGGGTGTAAAAATCTCACATTTAATTCTCAGGAGAATTGAATAAGGAATTAGAATTCCGATGTTACTGAAAGTGGAGAAGTGAAGTGACTTCATTATGGTTTGAAACCAGGTGGTATGACTCAGTGTTTTGGGGATTGTGTTCACTTCTATCCTGATCTACTTGACAAGTTTAAAACATGTGACTTAAAGGAAGATTTATAGACTCAAACATGCACAAGAACTAAATAATGGAGGGATGAAGTTCAAGAAGGGACAGAGCAAATGACTCTTGTAGATACTTTTGGCATCCTATCATTGGATATTCTCCCTTAATTTCTAGTTCTCACTGGTCCCTCCAATAATAACATTTTAAAAATGAGACAATGGTACCTTGGAGAGAGAATATAATAACTGGCTAAGGTTGCTAGCGGGAAGATGTAGAAGCCAGAATTCCAGATTAGGTACAAAGCTGTGTTCTTTTTGCTTGTGCCCACAGTGTAGCCAGAGTAGGTGAGATCAGGAGATCATTTGTTTGACAGTTTTGTAAGCCCACCTTATTGATTTTGGAATCTTCATTGTCATCTGTCTTTCTGTTCCACAAATATGACTACACACACAAACACAAATTCTAAAACACATAAATCTCAAAAGCCACTGAAATGCTCCACGGGGACTTCCATTTTGAATTTTATTTTCTTTTTGACAATTGCATGTATGTATATTATGCCTTTTGATTATATTCACCTTTTAATTTTCACCCCACCCACTCCTGCTAAAAATACCCTTTTCCCCCCAGGTCTGTTACTCCTGCTAACCCCCGTCTTTCCCACTAGTTCTTTTCCTACTTTAACTCTCTCTCTTTCTCTCTTTATTGAGGCCTCCTGAGTTTAATTGGGGCTGCTGGCATGAGAAAGGTGGGGACTTATTTACAGCAGCATGGGCAGTTTGCCACGGTTAAACCAATGACTCTCCTCACTCCAACAATCAGCCACTAACTGCCAATTGTTCCTTCTAGGTGGGTGAGGCCTCACGACCCCTCCTCCACCCATGATAGAATGTTGATGGGCTCAATCTTGTGTAACAGCTTCTGGGAATTCGTAAGTGTAATGGTGCCCAGAAGAAATCGTTCCATAGCATTCCTCCCCATCCTCCAGCTCTTATATTATTTCTATGACCTCCTCCACCATGCCCTTGAGCTCTGGATGTGATAATATAGATATCCTATTTATGAATGAGTACATAATAGCTATTTATTCTAGCACTTTGGCCAAATGGTCATCTTGACATTAATATCTGCTGTCTACAAAAAGAAAATTCTCTGACAGAGGGTGAGGACAGCATTCATTTGTAGGCATAAACAGAAACACTTAGAGAACAGTTTGACAACATTCCACTTCACATAACACCAGTATTAGGTTCCTCTCTGTGGCCTATGACCTCCCCAGCCATAGTATTTGGACCAAGTTTAAGGTGCCAAGCCTGAATTCCTTTCTGTGGAATGGGACTCAAATCCAAGCAAAAAGTGTTCGGTTACTCACATAAAATCATGCCACTATTACACATTACCAATGTGGTCAGTTGGTTGTGGAGTACACTGCGACCCCAGCTGGGTAAGACTGGGGATGACTTTTCTCCCAACAGCTTTCATAGATCTTCTTACCCTGTGAATGCTGGACAGCAGGGAGGAAGCTTCAACTGAAGTATATGGAGTCTTCAACAACAGGGGCTTATTGTATAGTTTTAGTAAGCAACCAAGTACAATTAAAATATCTTGTATTATTTTAGGGGTTGCTGTGACCTTCCTAACCAACATCTATCTCATAGGGAAGCATCTCATGCCAGCACTGGGATTTTCACTTAATGACTTACAGCTTCTGGGAGAAGAGTGTTATCTGTTCATGTAGGATGTCTTCATTCAAACTCATTGCTCTAATTTTTGTTTTTGTTTTTTCTAACCACACCTGGCTGAAATTGTACTTTTATTTACCTTGTAAAATAGTATGTTTCCGTATATCTTTTTGATATATCGTTAGCTTTAGTTAACCTTTCCCACCATTCGCTTTCCCTCCATTTTTAAAAATATTTTTTGTTCATTTTTATTTATTTATTTGAAAGTGACAGAGAGAGAGAGGGAGAGAAAGACAGATAGAAAGGGAATGGGCGTGCCAGGGCTTCCGGCCACTGCAAACGAACTCCAGACGCATGCGCCCCCTTGTGCATCTGGCTAATGTGGATCTTGTGGAAACGAGCCTCGAACCAGGGTCCTTAGGCTTCACAGGCAAACATTTAACCGCTAAGCCATCTCTCCAGCCCTCCCCCCACTTTTATTTAAATTCCTTCACTACTCTCCCATTCATTTTCATATCACATGTGTCCTACTATTCCCCTTCCCCAAACCAATGCCTCCCTTCCCTTCTGTGTCCCCTTTAAAACTCTCTGACCTCTGCAGATACTCAATTTAATTTAAACACACAAATTAAAAAAAAAAAAATTGAAGCTAGTATCTGTATAAGAGAGAGAAGTGATGTTCAATTTTAGGGCCTGGGTTACTTCACTCAGTGTAGTATTTTCTCTTTTTTTCTATTTCTTTCAAATTATAATTCTGTTTTTTTTTCCTTATAACTTAGCAGAATTAATTTTTATTTTATTTTTACCTCATGTTTATTATCCACTTATTAATTGGTGGACATTTAGGCTTTTTTTTTTTTTTTCCATTTTCTAGCTATTGTGAATAGAGACACAGGCATCCTGACATCTCATAGTAAGCTTTGGAGAGCTTTGGATATATGCTCAAGAATATCATTGCTGGGTCATATGGTAGCTCTGTTTTTAACTGTTTAAGAAACCTCTGTGATGAGGTATTCATTCTCTTAGCTACTTGGTAAATCTTAGTATGACTTACAAGTAGAAATCAGGCTATATTACTACAACTAAGGCATCCAAATAACATAAACTCTGGGTTTGGTTATGATGCTTAGGATGAGAAATTCCCTTGATGGGAAGCTAGTCTAGATTAAACAGAATTTATCCTCCATGTAGCTGGAAGGCTAAAGAGGTTCCATAACATAAGAAGTGTCCACAAAAGAGTTGGAGGATGATTTGAGGGTGAATGATACTTTTTGTTGGATTTTTGTACAAGTGACTGTGGTAGTTTGAATTTATGTCCCCAGATACGTGCAAATGTTTTATTAAAGCTGAAACATGCCTTTCCAGCCACCTGGCTGGAAAAGGTGTCACTGTGGGTGGATTCTGGGATCCAGTCCTAAGGTGTTACTGGTAGGGGTAGGGATCTAAATTGGAGCCTAAGGTGTTTAGAGTGAGCTCTTCCTGGATTCCCTGCTGTTGGATTATTGATCTGGTGCTTGCTTCTGGTGGTGCTGGTGGTGGTTTCTTCTCTCTACTTGGATCTGTGAAAGGGGGGCTGCCTCTTCTGCCATTGTGGAGCTCCCCCTGGATCTGTTAGCAGGAAATCAATTCATTACTCCCATGAACTGTTTCTGGTTTGGGGGTTCATCCCAGCAGTCTGGCGCTGACTATGACACTGACCTTTAAAACTCTTTCCACTCCTGAAAACCTACTAGCCTATGGAAGTAGATGGGGCACCTTGGAGGTGTTACCTTGGGGGTAGCAGGTGTTTGCAACAGGCAGGAGTGAAATAATTGGTGCTAAACATTTTCCTGAGGGAACTACGTAGTGAAAGAAGAGGTTGTACTATGTAGAAATAGCTAGCCTTGAGACTAAGTATGGCCCTGAGGAAGATACTTCTGTTATTGCACATGAGTAAAATGCCGTGAAGAACTTCCTTTTAGCCGGGTGTGGTGGCTCATGCCTTTAATCCCAGCACTCAGGAGGCAGAGGTAGGAGGATTGCCATGAGTTCAAGGCCACCCTGAGAGTACAGAGTTAATTCCAGATCAGCCTGGACCAGAGTGAGACCCTACCTCGAAAAACCAAAAAAAAAAAAAAAAAAGAACTTCCTTTTGAGCCATGGTTATAAATTAAATAGTGGGTTTTTATAGTTTGACAGATATTATACAATTATAACAATAAAAGGAAAAAGTTATCAGATTTATATTCATTCACTTAGATATTTATCTTTAGGCTCTAGGCATGATACAATGAGTCCTGCATTGAGAAAAATTCTCATTAAAACTAGCCATAGTCCTTGTTCTTATGGGGTTCGCAGCCACTAAATGACACTTAAATGACAAAGGTGATAAGCACTGTTATGATGTCAATGGTTCATTTGGTTTTAGAAATTGGGAATAGTCAAAATATACTCTTTGAATCTATGGTTGTATGTGCATGTGTTTATTGGTTCCCATACTCCTTTTATTTGCATTCATTGAAGTAATGCTTCTCTAGCTGATGAAAATTATAGCCAGTCTTATCTAATCTATTATTACTTGTAAAATAGACAGTCTTCCTGACACTTTGCATTGCTAACACAGTTCTCATCAACAGCTTAGCACATACCATCTGAAAGTAGCAAATGTCTTAAGTTTAACTAGTTAATTTGCCTTTGTCGGTGAGGGTATATATATAGAGAGAGCACGGCTGACATTCTGTTTGTCGACCTTGCATTTCTTCACCCTCCCATTTCTCAATCAATGCAGAATGATGAGAATTAGGCTGGTCAGACTTACCCTGGTATCCTCTTACCTGTCTCTTCTTTTCCTTTTACCAGATGAGTTTGTTGTTGTTGTTTTGAGGTAGGGTCTTACTCTAGCCCAGACTGACCTGGAATTCACTATGTAGTCTCAGAGTGGCCTTGACCTCACAGTGATTCTCCTACCTCTGCCTCCCAAGTGCTGGGATTAAAGGTGTGTGCCACCATGCCCGGCTTCCCAGATGAATTTTGAAGCTGGCACTTTCTATAGGGAACATTTGAAAGTGGTTTTACAGTGATGTCCATTGTTAGGGACTTTCCCCAAGACTGCCTAGGACATAGTGATTTCTCTTTCTCTCTCTTTCTCTCTTTTTCTGGCTGGTACAAATCCCTCCACTTATTATTGTTCTGGTTGTTCATGTCACAAAAGTTCACTGATGGCACACCTTTGATTTCAACAGAATTCTTGAGAAGGACTCAACAGCATTGTAAGATAGCTTTCTCTGGTCCAGGGAAAACATGAACATGATTCTCTCTGAGCCTCTCTGAAAGTCCATGTTAACCCTCTTGCAGCCTCTTTCTGTTCTTCCCACACAGCCTGTAGGGCTGTTTCAAGTGCAGGTAGACTCTGACTCATCATTTCCCCAGTTTCTGGATAACAGGCTTCTCACAAAATATGTGGTTAGACGATAAAATACTCACTCCCAAATATGCCACATGGGATACCAATCATGGTAATAGTTGTCTCCAAGGAAAATCTCCCGCTTTTCATTTGGAGGTCTTTTTACTTCCTTATTCTTGCTGAGGTTTCTAGAGTTATGAAACTAGTTAAGATTCATCTCCTTCGTAAATTCTATTTCAAGGGGCTTGACTGTAGAATTTAACTTCCATTGTGTCTTGGCATCTAAAGAGAAGTTTTATTTTATTGTTTTTTAAAAATTAATTTTGTTTATTTAGCTATTTGAGAGAGAGAGTGCAAGTGAGTGAAAGAGAGAGAGAGAAGGAGAGAACATGGGAGCGCCAAGGCCTCCAGCCCTGCAAATAAACTCTAGACATGTAGCACCTTCTGCATCTGGCTAACATGGGTCCTGGGGAATTGAATCTGGGTCCTTTGGCTTTGCAGGCCACCTCTCCAGTCTCATTTTATTTATTTATTTATTTTTTGAGGTAGGTTCTTTCTCTAGCCTAGACTCACCTGGAACTTACTATGTAGTCTCTGGCTGTTCTTAGCTTCCTGAGTGCTGGGATTAAAGGCATGTACCACCACACCCAGCTGAGAAATTTTAATTTTAACATTTAGCTACATCAGTAACCATATGATTATAACAATCACAGCAGCAACAGCAAACAACTCATATCAATTGAGTGCCTAACCTGGGCCAGGTTCAGTGTTCACACTGACTCTGTTATTTTTGTATTGTCACTTATAAAGGGCATACTGATGACACTGGTCTGTGTGAGACCTTGCATTGACATTTCGGCTGCCTGTTTTTCCCTTTGTTAAGAATATTTGTGTGGGTCAGGTCTCAGAGCAACTGCTTTCCTTCAACAGAACACAATAACTCTTCCTAAGAAATGATCCCATTTCAGTAATTCCTGGGAGGCCATTGCTGCAAGAAAGGCCACTCTTTAGGATATAAAAATCTCACCGTCTCCCTTAATGTTTCTAATTTGAGCCCCTCTGGTCCCTGTGGAGCTTTAAATGCTTCAAGTGTGAGCCTTTTGCCAAAGCAAGCCTGTCTGACTAGGGAGGCAGCGCCCAGCACTGTTGCCGAATACTGAACAAACATGAGCGCAGCTCTAGCTCTCCCAGAAGCCCTTAGTCTAAGGCCTTTGTTTTGTTTTCTGTATGAGGGCAAATGGTGCCATCGCCTCCTGCCGAAAGCCCTGGCTGCCCTCCCAACAAGGAGTTGTCACTTCAACTGAGCCCTTTTTTTTTTTTTTTTTTTTTTTTTTGTGGCAACAAAATAATACCCAGCAGGAATTTGGGAGGAGAAAAAAGAGAGTTCAGTTGGCAGACTCTCAGATGAATGGGTTGTAGTGTCATTGGAACTGAATTGGGCTTCAAACCAGACATGGTCTTATTTTGGAAGCATTGTTCAGAGGGATGGGAAATGTGAACAGAGGATAAGTCTCATCAAAAATACACTTTATCCTTAGCCTCCTAAAGACAGACAGCCTGTTTTAACCCCACCTCCGATTTCCTCAATGGCAAGGTTCTACATGCAAACCTAGAAGAGGCCAGAACAAATGGAAAATCCATCAGGTTTTTTCATTTGTTGACTCTCCATTGAGGAAATCATTCCATTTCTACTTCAAGAAGATGTATCTTAACTGCAAGCTTTGATTGCTTTTTATACTTGTAATTCCCAAGTGTTGACCATCTTACTAGTGAGAGCATTTGGTGAGATAGCACAGTGACCAGGACATGCAAGTATACTATTGAAAATGTTTTTGAAGCTAGATATGATGGTACAGTCTCATAACCCTAGAGACTTGAAATACTGAGGCAGGAGGATTACAAGTTCTAAGTCTTCCTTACTTATAGAATGAGTTCAAGGATAGCCTGAGCAAGTTAGTGAGACTCTATTTCAAAACAGAAAGTAAAAAGAATGCTTATGGTAGAATGTTTGTCTAACAGGAGTAAAATTTAGGATCAATTCCTAGAACTAAAAAAATAACTAAATCTTGAAAGCCTACTGTGGTCTCGAAACTATGTGGGCGGGGGGGGGGGGCGTAGTCATTGGGAAAACTGGAGACTGTCTTTGCCTTCACTGACCTTATGATTTTAAGACAGGGAGACAAAAATCAATTTTCTCAGAGGCTCTGTAATATAATAAGAAAGCTTAACACACATTGATGTGGTGGAATATTCAAGGAAAGATTTTTTTAAGGAGCTTGTGTCTGAGGGAATATCTGAAACATGAGTGGGTAAATCATCCAGGAGAAGTCTGGGACTGAGAGTGGGATGGAAGGAAGCATTTTGTAAAGGCCTAAGTTATCTGCCAGGACAGAGAGAGAGAGAGAGAGAGAGAGACAGACAGACAAAGGGTGTATGTAAGGAAATTAAAGGTCATTGCAGCTGAAAATAGGACAAGTAGGTGGGATAGGAGGTCATTGTGGAGAAGCCATGGATTATCTAGATTCCACATTGTGCACCACCTTAAAAGTTCTGATCTTTATCACAAGAATATTAAAATATCATGAGAGAGTTTTAAGCAGGAGAGGCTGATAGAGTTGGCCTTTTGGAGAGATGACTAGCCACAGGGTGTGGCTGGGTCAGGAGCATAGCTTTCACAACTGTAATGTCTACAGAGGAATAATTAATAAATGGCTAATGGTCTTCCATGTTGTAACTCTCATCTAGATCATAAAATAGGCATGACACACAACCTTTAAGAAAAGAATCACTGTTAATAAATCTGCATGGGACCCAGAGATAAGTCTATGCTCTCCCTGTTTTAGTCTCAGGCCCTATACCTGTTAAGCTAAAGGTTGGCTCAGATGACTGCTGAGTACCCAACCTCCTTTGGTTAAAGCCAGACCTTTTGTTAGCCATACGCTACTGTGATTGTGCAGTTTTAAGCCTGGGTAATCAGCTTTTCACCTCACTTAAAAAAGGTAAAGATTTATTGATTGAAACAGAGAAGCAAAGGTCTATTGATAATTTTATTGCTAAATGGATAATACTATCTTTAACTAAATGCCTAGAAATGTTTGTTTGGCCAAGTATTTTTTTTTTTCTTTTCTTATTTATTTATTTATTTTGAGGCAAGACCAATAGATTGGCCTTTTTTGGGGGGGGGGGAGGGAGTGGGAGAGTGAAGGAGGGAAAGAGAGAGAATTGGTACAATAGGGCCCCCAGCCACTGCAATTGAATGCCAGACACATGCACCCTTTTGTGCCCATGTGTGACATTGTGTGCTTATGTCACTGTGTGTCTGGCTTACCTACACCTGGATAGTTGAACATGAGTCCTTAAGCTTCGCAAGGAAATACCTTATCTGCTAAGCTATCTGTCCAGTCCCAAGGAAATTTGTATCACCATAACAGGGTTTTATTTCTTACTAACTAATTTGCATTCATATGGAAAATTGCTATTGGGGGAGGAGATGATGTTCGTATCTTAAAATTTAAGACACATAGTCTAGAATGGTGGTATCTGAGAGGTTGAAGTAGGAGGACCATGAGTTCAAGGCCAGCCTGAACAACACAAAGAGGGCCTGCCTCAAAAGCAGCCAGTAAACAAGCAAATGCACTTGCCTAGCAAGCTCAAAGCCCTGGCCTCAGTCTCCAGATCTGTAACAACTAAATAAATCAAAGATAAGACAATTTTAGTTCAGGCAATGAATTCATCATTTACTCACTGTATAGTCTTGGCAAGTCCTTTTCCTTCTGTGAGGTACACTTTCTCCTTATTTAAAGTGGAAGGGTTATTCTTCAATAGCACTTTCAAATGTGTATAATTTCACTTGTTTAGTTTAGAGTTTGGTAGAAAAGATATCCTATGTTATATACATATTTTTTTTTTTTCGCTTTGGAGCATCCCAGTCTAAATATCTTGATGATTTGTTTGTTCTCAAAGCTTTTATTGCTTTATCCACTACATCATACTGCTATATTCCTGTGTGACCGCTGTTGAGTCCAGTGATGTGAGATGAAGTGTTCTCTGTTCTCTGATTGAACTAGGGCTACCAGCAGGGGTTGCTAGCTTTTTTTCTACAAAGGAGTAAATAGCACACATTTTAGTCCTTGTGTGCCTGAGAGTCTTTATCCAAGTACTCGCCATTGGTTGCACATAGCAGTTAATGAATAACCCTTTCCTGAACAATTTTATTTACAAAACCAGAAAGTGGGATGACTTTGTCCCATGGATCATAGTTTATTGACCTCTAGGCCAGCGTATGGACTGATTCTTGCTATCTGTATAGCTTCCTAGCTTTATATTTATTTATTTTTCCCAAATTTCTGTTCTCTTTTAAGTTTGAAGTCACCCTTCTCCAAAACTCTCTGGCCTGCAGTTCTAAAAGTTGTCATCATCCTCTTCCTTTGACAACTCTGTGTAGAAGCTATCTCCATCACCCCAGCTGCTGGGATGACTTTTTCACAGCCTTGTTTTGTTTTTCTTGGTAACTACCCTTCTTTAATCCCTCTGAAGGAATGGCTAGCTGGAACTGGCCTTGTCTTCCTCCCCCGGAGCCTTTGATCTGATGCTCATAAGCATTTGCTGACAGCCAGACAGAAAAGGTGGAGCCCAGATCCCAGGCCTGAGGGCCCAGAGAGTAATGAATGAAGGCTGCGTTTATTTGTATTTCTAATTGGCAAGCCCATTTCCAGATTAGCTGCATGTCACTGCAAGCTGAGAGCAAAAGCACGAGAAAACTCTCACTTCTCCTTCTGACCTCAGTGCCTAGGGTCCATGTGTCCTCTGAGGTAGGTGCTTAGCTTAATATCACCAGGCTTGGTAGAAGATACCATCTGGACCAAGCTCTGTCCTTTAATCTAGGGTGCCACTGTTTCACACTTAGACTGTTCTCTGTATGTGTTAGATGGCACCATTCTCATAATATACAATGTAAACCCACTGGGTTATGCTAATCACTTTGTACTTTTAAGCTTTTTGATATACCATCAGCCATTTATTTTTTTTAATGAAATTTTATATAGAAGACAAGTCTCTTAAATAAATAAAATGTAACTCCCATTAGAAGCTGACACAGGATTGAGCACCTGCCTATGCATTTCCCTCTTGCCCTATGCAAACAGGTGCTGAGGTATTTTGTAAGATTTCTAGAATTCTTAAGAATTTGAGAGTGTCCAAACTAGATCATATATGTAGTTGTCACAGTTGAGAGACCTGTAAGCTCCTTTCAGTGGGTGACATGAGCACTGTTCTTCAAAAGTTGGTAATATTGCTTGAGAAGTCAGGATAAAATGGGAAAAGAAAGATAACTTACAGCAAGACCTCCCAAGTAGAGTATTCAGATAAGAGCAGCTGGGATAATAAGGAAAGACCTTCTGAAGAAGGTAAGATGGAAGAGAAGCATTAGTGGATATACTAGGTTTGAAGAGGAAGAGGAGAAAGATTGAACAAGGTGAGCAAAACACCAGAAATAGGAAATAGTAGTTGCATAGATCAACAACACATAGATTGGAGTGTGAATGACTAACTCCTCAGAGTTCACATGAAAGAACAGGAAGAGAAAGAGGTTGCCAAGGGAACAGATGAGCACAGAAAGAAAAAAATAATAAAATAAGGTCAATTTCACATAATCTTATATCTCTCTATCTCATCTACCACTTTACAGATCCATTTGGGTTCTCAATCCCATTTCAGAGAATTAACAATTTGTGCTGAACTTTACCAGGCTTCTTCATGATTGTCATTTCAAGAAGATATTTAGTGTAAGTGGGAGGACAAGACAATGTCACAGTCTACTCCATGGCCTCTTAGGCCGGTGGTCTTTTCAAAGCGCCATGAACAAGTAGCCTTGCCATCTTTGTACTTTTCCAACAGATACCAGCTTCTCAGTACACTTCTTTGTGGGTTCAAGAATCTGGTCATTTGAATGATACTGAAATGACTTCTGCTTATTTTGTACCTCTGCAGAGACCACAGAGCTGGGCAGCAAGAAGGAGCTCAAGTCCATGCCTTTCATCACCTACCTCTCAGGTCTACTGACAGCCCAGATGCTGTCAGATGACCAACTCATCTCAGGCGTGGAGATCCGCTGTGAGGAAAAGGGTCGCTGCCCCTCCACCTGTCACCTTTGTCGCCGGCCAGGCAAGGAGCAGCTAAGCCCTACACCAGTGCTGCTGGAAATTAACCGTGTGGTACCACTTTACACTCTCATCCAGGACAATGGAACAAAGGAGGTGAGCTTTCCTGGCCCACTGCCAAGACACACCTGACCAACCCTCCTTACTCCTGCCCTTGCCCTGAGGACCCTTTGTCCATGGGCATCCGAAGTAGCAGCAACAGCAATGGCAACATGGTGATTTGGGGCAGGGATTTGTTTCTCATTATACTCTAAATGCTTCTATAGCTTGATAACATGAGCTGCAATTATGAGGAAATCCTTAAATCTCAGTATGTTTTTAATACAACGTATATTCTTTTATTATTTGTATGAGTTGACAATACATGTTTCTGATTGATGAGTGGCTTTACTATAAGCAGAGGTAGTTCAGGGACTTGGGCTGTACTGTTTTGTGTACCAGTAACCTGACTTCTCCAAGATCATAGTGGAAGAATAAAGAACATTCAGGGTTGCATGGAAAAGCTTTAAATGGGCCAAGTTAAAAGGTGCATAGTGTCAATTCCAATTCTACAGTTATAAACCAGGTATTGTCTACACCTGTCTGCAATTAAGACAGAGAATTTTATTTTCAGAAGTCATGATTTTGTTGAAAGACAACCAAAGATGGCCTCATTACTTCCAAGTCTATGACTTACTTATCAATATTGCTTTGATTAACATGAAATTGATGACATTTGTCCATTCTAGTTTCAAAATGTTTCTACATGGTTCTTCCTAATGCATGTCCATATTACAACTGAGCAAGTCTCACAGATATTAAATGACTTTCTCCCAGTTGTCTTCTTCATCATTTACATGCTTAACTAGGAAATGATATCTCTATACTTCCTGTTATCAGTTTCGTGATTTATAATTTGTACCATATGGGGACTTGAAGGGCTCATAGAAATTACTGAGCTCCCTGATTTATGAACTTGTGCTCATGGAGCACATTTAAAAACACAACCTTCTAGGAATTCAGATGTATAGAACCAGGAAGAGTGGTGCCACTATTTCACTGAGGAAGAGGAAAACAGATAAGGCATGTTCTATCTGGTCCTTACTTTACCTTCTGTGGAAAATCCTAGACAGCTCTGGACCCCCAAAGAATTCAATATGCTACACCACTGAATCTAATAGAACTCTATGTAGCATGTATCCTTGCTACAGCACCCTCCTGGGAAAAGTAGTAGAAGCTGGCAAAGGGTCAGATATAGCTTCATAGAGGAAAAAAGGAGGGGTGAAAATAAGGAGGTAGATAGAGGTCCATGAAGATTCTAGAAGTAATTTCCTGTAACTATGACCAAGAGATGGAGGAAAACCCAGACAGGATGAAATGAGTTAGGAAGAGTCTGATCATTTAGAATATTGTAACGCAGCTCATGCAGCTTGGGCCTTATTTTTAAGGAAATGCAATAATTGATGAAAATATGTAATAAGCAAAAGCTTGATGAAATTAGGCTTGTTTTTATAGAAGAAGCCCTTGATAAGCCACCCAAATTACCATCAATAGAAGAATAAATAATGCAGGTTTTTTTTCTCATGCAGTAGACACTATAGCATCCCGAATTAATGAATGAGAGTGACATCTATCAATATTAAATGAAAAAAAAGTGGAAATAATATGCTTGTATAGTACTTTACCTTTTCTTTTTTGAAAGATAAAGCACAATTATTTATTCCTTAAGTTCACTACCTTTTATGATTGACTACAGATATGGTCAAGCTATATATAAAAGGAAGCAAGGAATCAATGACATTAGAAATGATGATAACCTTGTGCTGTTACACTGTGAAATGACATGGTAGAGTATATGTTACACATAAATAGTCAGTTTCCCAGTTTATATTTTTGGTGGTGGATATGTTAGAGTCTACTAAGAATTAAAACTGGGCTGAAGAGATGGCTCAGCAGTTAAGGTGCTTGCCTGCAAAGCCTAACAGCCCGTGTTTGGTTCTCTAGAACCCATGTAAAGCCAAGTGCAGAAAGTGGCACATGCATTTGGAGTTCGTTTGCAGGAGTTGGAGAGCATGGCATGCCCTTTCACTCTTTCACTGTTTCTTTCGGCTTACAAATAAATAATTTTTTTTTTATTTTGGTTTTTTGAGGTAGGATCTTGATCTAGCTCAGGCTGACCTGGAATTCACTATGTAGTCTTAGGGTAGCCTCAAACTCATGGTGATCCTCCTACCTCTGCCTCCTGAGTGCTGGGATTAAAGGCATGTACAACCATGCCCAAAAATTGAAATTTTTTTTGTTAACGGATTCAGTGAAGGGGGATTTGTGAAGGGCAGAGGAAGCATTATGAGGGGATTATGGTCATGGTATCTTGTCAAAGGAATAAATAAAATATTTCTAAAAATTAAAACCAAACTAATTACTTATTATGGAAAGCATAAAAGCAATTTGACCACATGGTGATGGGCTTGAGTTCAGAAGTAAGCGTCACAAATTGTCTGATTCTGTGGTATCCAAACTACTGAAATCAATATCTGAACTATGCTAATGACTTCATGTCACTGGCTGCAGGCAGATGGTGGAGACGCAAGGTTAGAGCTACCTGTGAAGATCTTTCAGCTTCAAATGCTTAACACAGACGTTCTAACCAGGGTGTTTTAGCAAAGAGAAGAAAATCAGCATGCTTGTGTCTTTCTCTTTGAGACTTTAAGGCTATGAATATACCAGTTACTACCCTAGTGGCTACCTGGCTAGGCCTCACATTCCTCATCCATGGTGTGACACAAGATAAACTAAGCCATAGGACTTTTACATCGTATTTTTTTTTTAATTTATTTATTTGAGAGCGACAGAGAGAGAGAGAAAGACAGATAGAGGGGGAGAGAGAGAATGGGCGCGCCAGGGCTTCCAGCCTCTGCAAACGAACTCCAGACGCGTGCGCCCCCTTGTGCATCTGGCTAACGTGGGACCTGGGGAACCGAGCCTTGAACCGGGGTCCTTAGGCTTCACAGGCAAGCGCTTAACCGCTAAGCCATCTCTCCAGCCCTACATCATATTCTTGACACATACCTGGCAGATGAGAAGGTAACTATAGAACCAGATTCCTGTATATGTTTGAACTGTATGCCACCTTTACTCAGCATGACTGAAACTTTTGATAGTTTGGAAATCCAGTGAAAGTATTTTTAAAATATTTATTTATAGTTATGTTTGTCTTATTATTAATTATTATTATCACCCACTTATTTTGTATAGCTATATCACATGTTGGTGCCCTCTTTTCCCTTATCTCTGCCCCATTCTACTGGGGACTCTCCTCAGTGGGGTTGCAAGTATCCCTAAAGGCACTTTATGGTATATCTGGGAGTCAAAATTGCAAGTAGTCACTAGATGTCAGTGTTTTCCTTGGAGGACACTTTGGTGGGTCAAAGCACTAGTCATTCCTTCATTAATTCAGCAAGTATATTTGAGTATCTGTGCTTTAGTACTGTGTTAGAAC
Source organism: Jaculus jaculus (assembly GCF_020740685.1). Lineage (NCBI taxonomy): Eukaryota > Metazoa > Chordata > Mammalia > Rodentia > Dipodidae > Jaculus > Jaculus jaculus. The sequence goes on from NC_059102.1 coordinate 138,630,732, forward strand.
CTGAGAAATGAATAGTGGTACAAACATTTTTTACAATTTCTTCCTAATATAACCCAAGCCATCATACATGATAGATAAGCAGTCTATCACTGAACTACAGCCTCTACTGTCACATGTTCTTTGTGGTCATAGAGCTTACAGCATGTAGAAAGGAAGATACTCATGATGTAGTCATACAAAGTGAAGCCAGATGTGCAGAGTATCAAGGACATGTCTAGACTGGTGGGCTGAAAGTGTATGTCAAAGGGCCTTCTGGGGTCAGAAAAGCCTTCTCTGAGGAAGCATCATCTTAATGGAGTTCTGGGAGCCAGAATATTAAGTAAATATGCAGAACTATGTTTGGTGGAGGAGGAAAGACATGAAAATATTCCAAGTAGAAGTCCCAGTTCTTGCAAAGGCTTGAAGAATGAACAAACACAGTCTCTTTGAGAAACTGAATTGCAATTGAATTTGTGAAGCTGAGATCAAACCTGCAGTGGGGGTCCATGAACAATGCCGTGGATTGCTCAGGCAGAGCTCTCACAGCTACAGCCCCAGAGTAGTGGGGAACCTTGGGAAGGTGAGGGCAGATGCACAGACAAGGGCACTGTCCTCTTAGGCTCATGTACTTTTCCTCCTAATACTGTCATAATGTTGCAACTGGTTGACTAGATATGGCTTCCTGTAAGTTCTAGTCTCTTCTGTCCCTCGCTGAACCAAGTGGGAAGTCTGTGTAAAGTGTCAAGGCATCCTAAAGGCCTGGTGCATCAGCTAATTCAAAGGACCCACATTTTAGTGGGACTGTAGGGAAGAGTACAGATGTATATCTGGAAATGAACTTAGAGGAGCCCTTGTTGGTCACCCAACAGGCTGGAATGCAGAAAAATGGCCACCCTTATTTTGTCCATTGTTTTTCTATTTCAAACCCCTCATGAACCCCCTTTCCATAGCTTCTCCATCTGTCTGCCATTTCTGCATGCTGAGGAGAGGCCATGAGAATGAAATACAGAAAGCCCTTTATCTGGAGTTAAGAGGCCCTGGACAAGTTCTTTTACCCTTTGGGAACCCGTCTTTTCCTACCTGAAAAAAATGAGATAGGCTGAATGAAGTATTGCTTTTTCTAAACTTCTTACAAGAAGCTCTGTCTTGATGCTGGGGAAATTGATAAGCAGATAAGAGGCCTTTCTATGAAAGCATGTAGACCTGAGAGGGCCCAAGTTTAATCCTTTGCACCCATGTAAAAATGGGACATGGTCACATATGCCAGTAATTCCAGTCCTTTCTGGGTAGAGACCAGACATTTCCTGGGACTTCCTGGTCAGCCAAACTTAATGAAAACAATATTTCAGGTTCAGTGAGAGATTCAGTCTCAAGGAAACAATGCAGGAATATGGTAGAAATAGACGCCTGATCTTCGTCTTCTTCTTCTTCTTCTTCTTCTTTTTTTTTTTTTTTTTTTTTACTGTTTAAGCATTTTTTAAATTAGTTTTCTATTCTGCAAGTACAGGCAGTTTGGTACCATTATTAGGCTCCCCATTGGCCCCTCCTTGTTGAGGTATATGGGTCGTGCATTGTGGAGTTAGGCCACAGTTATGGGTAGGATAAATGTCTCTGCATATCATGATGCAACATGTGGCTCTGACATTCTTTCTGCCCCCTCTTCCGCAAAATTTCCCTGAGCCATGTTGGGTTCATTTTTGGTCTGCTTCAGTGATGAGGTGTTGGGGGCCTCTGAGGCTCTGGCTCTCTGGTTTGGTAGGAGTTGATTTTTCTCTGTGTTGGTCTCCTTCTCCCTTGTGTTGGTATCCTGTTCATCAGGAAAACAGCACCCTTGCTTGTTTTACCAATTTTCCTTAGTTTCAGCTGGGGCCCTTTTGAGGTATGATGGGGTGTCTCTCTCCTTAGGATCTGCATCTATCTGAAAAAGAGAAGCAGATTCTCCAACGGAGAGTAAGTTAGCACCAGGACAGATGAGATAACCCTTACTTTTTTATAGAGAGTTTGATAGGTATAGGCCCTCTTGTAGCCCATGATTGGTGGTAGCTTGATATTGGAGAGTGGTCTTATGTTTGGATATGGCTCTGATTTGTTTCCCAGCTCCACCTATGGGTCTTGTACCACTGAGGGGATCAGTTAGCCGAATGAAGAGCAGTTGGTTCCCCACCATGGCTGTGTGCCACTATTGCACTTGTAGACACCTGATATTCTTTGCTGGCCTTCACATGTATGCATAGATACAGGCATCTGCACACACACATGCATACATGCATTATATATACATACATGCCACAAACACCACATCACGTATACTACACACACACACACACACACACACACACACACACACACACACACACACAACACACCCCACAACATAAAAATAAGAATAAAATAACTTTGTCTTTGTAGAAGTAGGTTGTGTGAACTTCAAGCTACTACCTTGCTCATTGTGTGATGCTTAAAACATTTGCAAACCTCAGTTTCCATGTCTGTCAAAGGTGATCTCCTACTTTCTACTTCTGGGGGAATCCAATGAGGGAATGATTGTGTGGGGCCCAGCAGGTAACAGACAAAGGTTACCTGTGATGCTTATAAAAATGTTTCTTTTTCTAGGCTTCCTTTAGTGCATCCTCTTTTACGTAGTACTTGCTGACAGTGTTAATGCCCAAAGCTCATTCTGTTTTAGAGTTGAATCTTGTATGGGAGAGGCCATTGGTTGACTCAAAGGGCAAATTATAAGTAGGGTATGCTTGGGAGCATTTGTTTTTCACTTCATACACGTTGCTGGAACTCATATTCAGTATATAAAGAATACCACTGTTGTTGTTAGACCTGAATGCGAAGAATTCCTTCTACAGACCAATCATTCCAGAATGGAGGTCAGTTCTATGTGATAAGAAATACTGAGTCAATGCCTGAACAGCATTTTATGGCACAAGCCAGCGAGTAACAGGAGGGCAGAATGAATGGCCTGAGTTAGTGGGGGTAGTTATGGCCTCTGGTTTTGTATGAAAGCCAGCATAAGCTCTGGATGGCTTGCGGCCATTAGACATCAACTCCTTTATTAGTTGCAGTTTCCTTGGATCCATTCTACAAAATGTGTAGAAAACAGTGTTGCTCTCTGTCTTAGCAGGAAAGGAGCCTCTAATTACATTGTGTACTGTGCTTTAGCAAGCAAAGCAGGAAACACATCTTTGTGATGGAGAACTTGATTAATGCATATTTCTCTTCCCTCCACCTGTCAAAGGGCCCTTACACAACCCAGAGCCAGAAAACTTGGCTCAGCACAACTGATACTTAAATTAAATGGACAATATTTTGTGTGGTTTCTAGTTTAGCCTGTAGCTGAAGCAGAGTCACCAGGCAAAGAAGAAAGATGACTGTCATGGTGAAGAGCCAGACAGCTAGATTTTAATCCTACCTTTGCTATTTACTATCAATCTAACTTTTCATTTACTCATTTGTAGAGTTAGAACTATAGTATTTATCCTGTCCATTTCAGGGTCTGTAGTTTTGTTGGGGACTAGGCAATTGGAACCCCAGGAATCAGAACTAGGCTCTCTTCATTGTAAAATAGACTTGGATGTGCTTCTATGGTCTTATGCTGATCTCTATTCATCTGTGTGAGTAGCTTTTGGTATGTCATAATTTCAGAACAAAGTTTTAAGCAGAATATGAAGGAGATATTTTCAGGGTGGACAGGCATCCAATGACCTACAATTTATTTTTCATTTCGAAACAATATTGGCTTTACTTCTTTTTTTTTTTTTCCTGACTCTCTGAATAGGATTTAATGGGCGCAAAATATTAGCAAGAATTGACAATTGAAATTGCATAAAATTAAAACTATACTGCAACAACAAAACAATTCACAAGGAAGAGAAACAGGAGAAACATCTACCAGATACTCATCAAAAAGAATTAATATCCAGAATATATAATGAACTCAAAATATTGAACACCCAAAGAACAAATAATCCACATAATCCGAAGACAAATGAACTGAATAGTCACTTCAAAAGATAGACAAATGACAATAAATACATGAAAAAAATGTTCAACATCCTTAGTCATCCAAGAAATGGAAATTAATCGTACATATTTATATCTTACTCCAATCAGAATTGTTATCATTATGGCAGTGGGAAAAGAACAAATGGCTGGAGAGATGGCTCAGCAGTTCAGGTGCTTGCCTGCAAAGCCCAATAACCTAGGTTCAATTCCCCAGAACCCACGTAAACCAGATAAACAAAGTGGCACATGCATCTGGAGTTTGTTTGCAGCAGCTGGAGGCCCTAGTGTGCCCATTCTTTCTCTCCCCTTCTACCTTTCTCTCTCTCTTTTCTTGCAGATAAATAAAATAATTAAAAAGGAAATGTCAGTGAGGAAGACGGGAGAGCATTTCTTTTCTTATAATTTTTTAAGAATATACTTCATATGGACACATCACATGTTAGTACCATCATTTCTCCCCTCCCTGCCCCATTGCACTGAGGGCCACCTTGTGTATTGCTGGTATTCCCCATGGGCATGTGGGTTATGAGTCGTGAGAGCAGGAGTTACAAGGGAGGGGGACAATGCCTCTTGGTATGCTGTCCCAAATTGTGGCTCTTAAAATCTTTCTGCCCCTCTTCTGCAAAATTCCCTGGTGAGTGTGTTTCAACACTATTCCAGTGAAAAGCTCTCCACCTACAAAGCCAAAGGACCCAGGTTTGATTCCCCAGGATCCACATAAGCCAGATGCACAAGGTGTCTCATGCCTCTGGACTTTGTTTGCAGTGGCTAGAGGCCCTGGCATACCCCTCGCTCTCCCACTTTCAAAAAAAAAATGAAAGTAACAATATTAAAAAGGGTCTATTTTATATAGTTTTCTGTCTCTAAACTATTTCAGAGCTGGATGATTCATCTCTAGTCCTTGGATTTCACTCTTCCCAATCCTGGGAGCATTTTTCTTTTCATTTGGCCCTAGGAAGAGTCATCTATTATTCTAGCCTTGCCACCGGTGTTTGACCTTCCTGCAGCTCTCTCTTCCAGGAAGACATGTTTGCTCTATTTTCATTTCTTACCTCAAACTGAGAAGAGAATTCCATGTGATTGCTTTTTTTTTTTTTTTTAAGAGGCAGGCATTTTAAAAATTTATTTATTTACTTTGGTTATTTTTTTCTTTTTATAATTATTTTATTTATTTATTTATTTTTTAATTTAATTTATTAGGTTTTTTTTTCATCAAATACAGGCAGTTTGGTACCATTGTTTAGTGATTGCTTTTTAAAAAGAGATTAGCAAACCAATTTCTTCGGCATCAGGCAGCACCACCACCGTCACTGTGCTCCCACCACTACCATTATCACCACAGCAATGACTTCTGCAGTTACCGTGTCTACCGTAGCAGACAGATTCAGGCTCGCTGAGATGCACTTCTGGACCAGGCACTGTTATGGAGGAAGGGACATTTATTGAAGCCTACAGATCCAGGGGAAGTTCCATAAATGGCAGAAGAAGCTGGCCTGCCTTCACAGGCTCAAGCAGAGAGAGAGAAGCACAAGCCAAAAGCCACATAGCACAGCACACTTCAGGAACTCCACGTAGGCACACTTTGCATATCTTTAGATTGAAATCTGAAACCCACCACCACACCTAAAGATCCACACAGTGACATTGCCTCCAGCCAGGTGGCTGCAGAATGCAAACTACAAACAAACAACTGAATCTATTGGGGGCATCTCTTCTATTCACACCACCACATCTACAATCACTTTCCCAGCACCACCACAACTACTACCATCATCACCACCACCTTCACCATAACAGGGTCTACAGTCCTCATCACCACTGGACTACCACCCAACATAATGAAAACTATCACTATCACCAACATCATCCCTACGACAATCACTGTTCCATCAACACCACCACCATCACTGTCACTACTACTGTCACCACAATGAGCACCACCAGCACCACAAGAGTGACTACTACCATCACGACCATTATCATCACTTATCACCACAGCCACCACCATCATCGCTATGACCATCACCCCCGCTACAGTGATGGTACCCGAATCACTGTTCCACCACTACCACAATGACCACTGTGTTTGTTGCCACCACCACCACAATGACTACTCCATTATCACCACCACCACCACCACCACAATAACATCTGCATTCCCACCACCACCATCACTGATCACCATGGTAATGATTGCTGTATCACTACCACTGTGACTACCATGACCCCAAATACCCACTACTATAACCATTACCACAGCCATGGCCACTTTCCATTGCCACTACAATCATCACTGGATCATCACTATCATTGCTACTAATACCACCACCACTGTGATCATTATTACCCACTGGTCTTGCCACAGTGACCACCACCATCACTTTGGCACTATCCTCAGCAGTACAATGGCAACCGTGACCATTTACTTTGATTACCACCACCAGGAAGTATAATACAGAAGAAAATAAGATACACATTGTGTCTTCAAGGATCTCACACTCTAATGGATGAGGCAGAAGTCACATAGGTGGCCATAATTACTTGCATATTTCTTAGTTTTAAATACTGCAATAATCACTCCGTGACTGTTAAAAAGTGAAGAGAGAAACTTTAAGAGAAAGAATCCAGGAGATAATTTTAGGCAAGTGAAGGTAGATATGAGCAGGTGTCTCAAGTGCTTGAGACAAGTTAGATTTGATGTTTTATCTCATTTAATCATGCAACAATTTCTGAGAGACACACTATTATTATTTCTCTATAATAGATATGGCTGAACAGAGAAGCTTGATCTGAGTTTTGTAAAATAGCAAACATAGCCTAGAACAGAGCCAAATCCAGCCTGTTGCCTGTTTTTAGTAAATAAAGTTTATGAAGCTTAGCTGCACACATTCACCATGATGTCCAGTGGAGCTTTCACATTGCAGTGGTAGAGATGAGTAGTAGCCACAGAAAAACAGGACAGAGACCAAAACTGAAACCAGCTCATCTCACGTTCTCAGAAATGAAACAGAAAGAATGGTATGTCAAATTATGACATGTCAAAGATGCATAATAGAAGAAAAAAGTCTTAAGAATAAATCCAATGCCAACTGTGTTTTTGGCATTTAAAAAGTATGTCATGTGTATTAATATATGATTTCACATTGCATATCCCCACAGTACATTTGAGGTATGCAATATGATGTTAATTTCATAAATTAGAAAACAAAACCCTGAGATGTAGACAGTAAATAAATTATCCAAGATCATGTAGCCAGTGAATTGACAGATGAGATTTGACACCCCCAAAAATTTGAATCTAAAAATTACAATTTGTCATTCTTGCAATAGGTTTAAAAGAGTTAGAAAAGATAAAACTAGAAAAGTATTGGGACAGGGGAGATGGCCCAGGAATTAAAAGCTAATAGCATGCCAACCTGGATTTTATTTTCTGGTACGCACATAAAACCAGATGCACAAGTGGTGCATGTATCTGCAGTTTGTTTGCAGAGGCAATAGGCCCGAACACATCCATTTTTTTCTCTCTCTCATAGAAAGAAAAAAAAAAAAAAACAAACTAGAAGTATGTTATATGGAAGGCTGAGTTGTGGGCAATTTGAAGTGCTATCTTGAAGGATATGGTAAGGTGTAGGGGAGGCCTATAAGATATTGGATCAAGGAGAAGTGGAGATAGAAGTGAAGGTGAACCTGACCATTACAGTAATATTGAAAGTGAACTTTGGAGGCAAGGGCTATTAATGTGAGGTCTGTGCATCCTTGATTTTAAAGCATCTTTTGATGTCCATCCTCCAAAATTTCACAAAGAATTATGTATTTTTTAGTTGTATCTACCTGCTCTGAAGAACAAATCCATGATATTAACAACTTTTCTGAATGTTATTGATCCACATATGAATTACTCATATAAGAGGGTCAGTTATTTGAAAAGATTCATGAAGAAGTTCATTTATGAGATGTTTGGAGAGAATGGTAATCCCATTCAAGTAATTTCAATAAATATTGACTAAGGGTCTCTTAGGGGCCTTATGTTGTTCTGAGCACTTGGGACATAAAAATGAGCAAATTAGGCATATATCCTTGCCATCCGGGCACTTCCTTTCTAACAGAATATGTTTGAGAGAAAGAAAGTGAGAAGTTTAGTAAATAACAAAAGATGGAGGAAAACAGTAAGTGCAGAAGAGATGATGATTGTTTAGGGATGACAGAGGTCTGGATCTCAGAGCGTCTAAAGAGGACCAGATTCATTTACACGGTAGGTTGGAGGAAGTGTTCATTAGAAGTGCAAGGACTCACAAGGCAGCTCAGTTGGAAAGGTGCTTACTATATAAGCATGAGAAGCTAAGTTATCTATACATGTAAAGAAAAAACCAGGACATCTTGGTACTTGCTTGTAATACCAGTGCTGAGGAGGTAGAGATAGGTGGATCTTGGACTCACTGGCCAGCCAATCTATTCTGCTTATAAACTTCAGACCAATAAGAAACCCCATTTCAAAAAAAGTGCATCATGGCTGGGAATATATCTCAGCAGTTAGAAACACTTGCTCACAAAGCCTGCTGGCCCTGGATCAGTTCCCAAGCTAACTACATATGCCAGAAGTAAAAGTGATGCAGGCATCATACACATAAACATACGCACATGCACACATGTGGACACGTGAGCACCCCCCCACACAGAAATAAAAATTTAGTAATTTTAAAAGTTGGATAGTATCTGAGGAATGACAGATGAGGTTGTCCTCTAGCCTACACACACACACACACACACACACACACACATCACCCCATACATAAAGTTGCACATGCACACACAAGCATAAAATGCAGCTTCCTGACCTCCCACAGGTGGTACTGATCCTCTTGGGGCTGGTGCTGAGAATATGGCCTTTCTCAAGCTTCTGAGGTCTTTCTGTCTCTGCTCTTGAGCTCTACACAAAATTTGAGCTCTGCTCAAAATTTTGGTTCATATATTTTTGTGATTTTTAAATTTCTATTGGGAATCTCTAATCACTTGTTTAGAGATTAAGAAAGTAAAGTGCTTCATATAATCTATCTTAAATCTTCTCTGTGACTGCGGACCACTTCTTTTCCATGACATTCTGAGAAGGAGGTGAGCTGGCATAGATGTCAGACTGTCAGGCAATCCTCGAGGAAGGAAAGATCAAACAAAAGTGGGGGGGGGGGGATTCCACTTATTACTTAACAAACTCATGGTCAGTTACAAAAGAGGTACTTTATACTTGGCTTGCCTACTTGCAGAACTGGAAAGTGGAGCTTTTATGGGACCAGAAGACTACTATATTCAACAAGATATACACGACAGAGTTTTAGCAAATGCAAACATTTTTTCACTCCAGAGAGTAGGGTATTTTTGCTGGTACATTGAATTCATTATTAAATGTAAGAAGAAATGTAATGGCAGAGTATCTTCCCGTGTATGTCTTACATTCACAAATGTTTACTGTGCACTGCAGTGGTGACAGGAGCTAAAATACGTGACGCACTTTCCTCACTAAACCCGGTCAGCAACTTTGCACACCGTGTGTTGCCATCAGCTCTCTGTCCTCACTATGCAAATAGGGCCTTGAGAAATTAAATCGTTTGTCCCACACTTCTACACGTAGCAGTTTGTACAGGTAGGGCTTGTCCTGAGCATTCGATTTCTTCCTGCTGTTGGTTCTCTCTAGCACTTGTTTCTCTTTAGCTTTAAAATAAAGTGTAATAAATAGAAGCCAAATGTGCACAAAATCCACCATCTTTGTATGTTCCTCTCACCACCTTTGCATTTTTTTCTTTTAAAACTTATTTAATTGAAAGAGAGAGAGAATGGGCACACCACTGCAAACAAACTCCAGGCGCATGTGCCACATTTTGCACCTGGCTTACCTGGTACTGGGAAATCAAATCTCAGTACTTAGCCTTCATAGGCAAGCACTTTAACTTCTGAGCCATCTCTCCAGCACTGCATTTTTTTTTCTTTAGTGACCAACATTCTTTGCCGTTTACGTTGATTCATCTTGGTTCTCTCAGGAATGGTCCTCATCCCTATGTGAAAGATTATGTTATGTCCTCTTGTATTCCCTACCAAGCTCTCTGCTCCATGTACCATGCAAGATGCCTTTGTCTTCATGGGGATTTCTATCTTATTACTCTAAGGCCAAGCAGATGAACATGATTTCCATCTTTCCTTCCTGAATACATGTCTCCATCTATCATCTGTTAAAAATTTCTCTAGATTTTTCTTCTTAGGGACTTACAGGGTATCTTCTTTTATATAACCTTATCTGAGTATTTTCCTGTGTTGTTGCAGTGGTCTAATTCTAGCCCAGGCTGACCTGGAATTCACTATGTAGTCCCAGACTGGCCTTGAACTCATAGCAGTCCTTCTACCTCTGTCTCCTAAGTGCTTGGATTAAAGGTGTGAGCCACCATACTGGACAACTTTTTATTGTTTAGTTTTTTGAGTTCTTTGTAAATTTTAGGTATTAAACTTCTGTCTGATATATAGCTGCTGAAGATTTTATCCCATTTTGCAGGTTGTCTGTTGAATCTGTTGATGGTTTGCTATCCGTACAATATCATTTTTACTTTCATTATATCCTAGTGATTGAGTGTTTGTCTAATTCCCTGGGCTACTTGGATTTATTCAGAGAAATCTTTCCCTACACCTATATTTTGGAGAGTTTTTCCTACTTTTTTCTTCCAGTTGATTTTTCCTTTAAGACATTTAGTTCTTATATTGCGGTCTTTGATCCATTTGGAGTAACTCTAGTGTAGGGTGGGAGAAAAGGGTGTAGGTTCATTCTTCTATATGTGACTATAGTTTTTTCAGTACCATTTGTTGAAAATTCTATCTTTACTCCAGTGTGAATTTTTTGCTCTTTTGTTAAAGATCAGGTAACTGTGGTAACAAGAACTGATACCTGGATCTTCTATTCTATTCCATTGATCTATGTCTCTCTTAGTGCTGGTACCAGTCTGTTTTTATTACTATGGCTTTATTGTATGCCTTGAACTCTAGTAAGAAGATACCACCAGAGGTATTTCTTTGTCAGAAAATGTTTTTGGCTATATTAGGCCATTTGTGCCTCCATATGAATTTTGAGACTATTTATTTTAGGTTTGTGAAGAATGCTGCTGGAATTGTGCTTGAATTTGTATGTGGTTTTTGTAGGATAGCCATTTTCAAGATATTAAAATCAATTCTTCCCATCCACAAGCATGGAAGCCTTTCCAATTTCTTGTATCTTCTCCCATTATTTTTTCTAAGTTCTCTTTTATTTAAAAAATATTTATTTGAGAGAGAAAGGGGGACAGGAAGATAAATAGAGAGAATGGGCATGTCAAGGCCTATAGCCTCTGCAAACTAACTCCAGACTCATGTACCACTTGTGCATCTGGCTTACGTGAGTACTGCAGAATCGAATCAAACCTGGGTCCTTAGGTTTCACAGGCAAGTGCCTTAACTGCTAAACCATCTCTCCAGTCCTCTATATTGTATTTATGTTTCTATTATATTGGTCTTTGACTTCCTTGGTTAGGGATATTCCAATATATTTAAATTTTTGTGGTTATTTTAATGGGGACTTCTTCCCCAATTTCTGTCTTTGTATGCTTGTTGTTGCTATTTACAGAGGCTACTGATTTTTTTGTTGTTGTTGTTGAAGTAGGGTTTCACTCTGATCCAAGCTAACCTGGAATTCACTGTGTATTCTCAGGCTGGCCTTGAACTCACGGCAATCCTCTTACTTCTGCCTCCTGTGTGCTGTGATTAAAGGATTGTACTACCATGACCAGCAAGGCTATTGATATTTTAAAACATATTTTTCTTCATTTGTAAGGAGGTGGGGGGAATGGGTGCATTAGAGCATTTTTCCACTTTGAACAAACTCTAGATATTTGCACCATTTTGTACATCTGTCTTTGTGTGAGTACAGGGGGATTGAACCAGGCTATCAGGCTTTGCAAGGAAGCAACTTTAACCACAGAGAAATCTCTCTAGCCCAAGGCTACTGATTTTTATATGTTGATTTCATATCCTGACACTTTGCTGAAATAATTTATCACTTTAGGATTTTTTGGTGGGCGGGGTCTTCCAGATCACTTATTATAGAATTGTATCATCTACAATAGGGCTAGTTTGCCTTCTTCTTTTCCAGCTAATTTTTCTCTTTTATTTCTTTTCTTGGCTTATTGCTTGAGCTAAGACTTGAAGTACTACATTGAAGAACAGTGGTGAGGAGTGGGTACCCCTGTCTTTTCCCGGACCTTAATGGGAATTTTTTAAATCTTTCCTCACTTAAAATGATATGGACTTTAGGTCTGGTATATGTAGCTCTTAATATTTTGAAATATGAACCTCTATCTCTAGTCTCTTCAGTGTTTCAATAATAAAGGGAAGTTATATTTTGTCATAGGCATCTATTGAAATTACCATGTGGTTCCTGTCGTCATGTCTATTTACATGATAAATTTGTGCCCTTTGATTTCCATATGTTGAACTATCCCTGCATCCTTGGGATGAAACCTATCTGATTGAAGTGAATGATACTTTTCATGTGTTCTTATATTCCATTTACAAGAACTGTATTGAGAATTTTCTTTGCACCTAAATTCACTGGGAATATTGGTCTCCAGTTCATTGCTGTTGTTAGGTCTCTGTCTGGTCTTAGAATTAGTACAGTGCTGGTTTCATAGAAGGAATCAGGGAGCTTTACCTCCTTTGCAATTGTGTGGAATAATTTGAGAAGTGGTGGTTTTTGTTCTTCCATACAGGTGTAGAAGAATCTGACAGTGAATTGAATCCTTCTGGGCCTGGAAGTTATCCCCCCACCCCCGTGGGTGGGGGTGCTGTTAATTCCATTTCTTCCAGATTTCTGTTTTCTGAAATATAGGTTTTGGAAATGTTCCAATGATTCTACTCATTTCATTGATACCTGTTGTAGCACCCTTTTTATTTCTAATCTTATTGATTTGAATCTTTTTTCTATTGATCAAATTTTTCCAGGTGTTTATCAATCATATTTATTTTTTTGAAGACCTAGCTCTTTATTTCACCTATTTTTAAAATTGTTTTACTGAATTTCCTATTCATTGATTTCTGTTCTGATCTTTCTTGTATCTTTCTATCTATAGTTTTTGTATCTGTATTGTTTTTGTTTTTCTTATTTATTTATTTATGAGAGGGAAGGAGTGAGTGAGAAAAAGAAAGAGAGAAAAGGAGAGGGAGAGGGAGAGGGGGAAAGAGAGAGAGATTGAGAGAGAGAGAGAGAGAGAGAGAGAGAGAGGGAAACAAGAATGGGATACCAGGGATTCCAGCTACTGCAAACTGCAAATGAACTCCAGATACATGTGCCACCTTGTGCATCTGGCTTATGTGGGTCTTGAGGAATTGAACCAAGCTCCTTTGGCTTTGCAGACAAGCACCTTAACCGCTAAGCCATCTCTCCAGTCACTGTTCTTGTTTGTCTAGTGCCTTCAGGTGAACTGTTAAGTTATTAACATGAGATCTCTCTATCTTTGTAATGTAGGCATTTAGTGCCACAAACTTTCCTTTTAGGGTGGCCTTTCCTCTTAAGACTGTCCCATAAGTTTTAGTATGTTGTGTTTTCATCCTCATTCAGTTTTAGAAATTTATTTAATTCCATTTTTATTTCTTTACCAACTCATTTATCATGAGTTGATCAGTCTCCAGGCATTTCTGTATTTTTTGTTGTTTCTCTTGTTGATTTCTAACTTGATTGCATTGTGGTCAGATATAATGCAGGGAGTTATGTCAATTTTTTTTTCTGATTTTGTGGAGACATGCTTTATGTCCTAGTATTTGATCTATTTTAGAGAAATTTCAATGAGCTACAGAGAAGAATTTATATTCTGTGTCATGTTTCTTAAGTCTAGTTTATCTGTGGTTTTCTTTGACTCTGTTCTTTCTCACTGTTAATTTTCTGCTTGAATTATTTGCATATTGATAACAGCAGGGCATTAAAGTCTCCTACTATAATTGTATTGGGGATTATTTCTGGTTTATTGTCTTATAGATTTTGCTTTATGAAATTTGGTGCACCTATATTTGGTGCATGTAAGTTTATGATTGTGCTATCATCTTGCCAGATTGCTCTGAAGATGAGTAAGAAGTGGGCTTCCATATCTCTTTTGATTTCTTTTATTTTAAAGTATATTTTTCAGATATTAGTATAACCCCAACTGATTCTTTTTTTTTTGTTTGTTTGTTTGCTTCAAAATCACTTTCCATCCTTAAGGTTGTGCCTATTTTTATTTTTAATATATTTTATTTATTATTTGAGTAAAAGAGGGAGAGAGAGAGAGAGAGAGAGAATGGGTGTAGTGGGACCTCGAGCCTGCAAATGAATTTCAGATGTATGCACCCCCTTGTACATCTGGCTTACATGTATCCTGGAGAGTCGAACTGGGATCCTTTGGCTTTGCAGGCAAATGCCTTAACTGCTAAGCCAACTCTCCAGCCAAGTTTGTGCCTATTTTCAATAGCAAGGTTTTTGGTTTTGTACAACCACATCTTGCAAGAAGCAGTGGAGTTTATGTTTGAATAGTCCCAATTTTTAAATGACTTGTTCAGTGACCTCCAGAGTCACCTATCTCCTTCACTGAAGGAGCACATTTCCTGCCATTGAATTAAAATATTTTCTTATGCTTCAGGGGATAGATTAATGAGATTAGAGAATGAACCAACTTTTGCTTTATTTGGTTCCACCATTATGTATAATATAGTGTCTTTCATATAAGTTCAACAAATATATTGAAAGGAGAACAAATGAGTGAAGAGTCAAAACATTGCAATGATATGTTTACATTGTTAATTTAATGGGTACTGACTATGTTAATCACCTCCATAACTGTATAACTATATAAATGTCCATTTTTATTTTGTGAATAAGGAAACTTAGAATCAGAGACAATAGGCAATCGTACCTTGAGGCCTCATAGGGTTGGAAAATGCCAGAGCTAAGACTGGGATTTCTTTTCCTTCTGTCCCATATCTACTCATTCATCACACTGCCATCATCTATTTGAAGGTGTCAAAGACTATCCCAATCTACTAAGTCCTAGGATTCCAAGAACAGAGCAAGCTTCAAGGTTCATCCCTGCTGAAGTTAGTCCTTTTCACAGGGGCCCATCCTTTTTGATCATTAGGCAACTTCAGTCAGCAATAATACTAAGGGCCCAGAGAGAATTAATAGATAACCCAACTCTCTCTCTGTCTCTCTCTCTCTCTTTCTATTTCTCTCTAAGAAAGAGAAATAAAACTTTATTCCAGATGTTCTTCCCTACTCATCAAGCACATGCCATTGAAAGTAGCATGAGTTTGTAGTTACACAATATTCATTCTAAGTAGTGCTTTTTCTGATCAACAGTTACATCATTACCAGCATTTTTAAGCAAAAAGTTCCAACCATAAATTTATATTTTAGGAAGAGGAGGAAAAGACCATGAGTTTCATTTCTTTTTGTCTCCTGATTATACCATTTTGGTGGAACACTGTTATATTTTAGCATCTGATACTCATCCCAAACTTAATTTTGTTTAAAAAAGCATAATAGATACAAAGTTAATAGCATGATGGAGCTCCTTATACCCATCACTGAGTTTCTTCGACTCATCTTAAGCCTGTGTTGTGAGCTCTTTAAATATATTTCCCAAATGTCCAAATAATTTCAAGAACTACCTCAAGCAGTAGGTGATTTCATGTGTAAAAGTTTAAGATCATATTTCTAAGAGCTAAACATTAAAATGCCTCAACATCATACCAATTTTCTCACATTAACAGATTTACCTCTATATAATTAAACCCAGACATTGTCCAGTTTATAGGATTGCCTTATATGTTTATTTTGTTTGTTCATTCAAATTGTCATATAAAAAAAGTTAAAATATTGTGGCTGGCTATTAAGTGAATCTCTTGTAACCTATATGTTCTCTCTCTCACGCTTTCTTGTTTTCAGAATATTGCATGAAAACACAGTTATTTATCCTCTAGGATTCTTCACAGCCTGCATTATTCTGTTTGCATCTCCATTGCACCATTTAACACTCTCCTTTAGCCTTGTATTTCTTATAGTTGGTAATTAAGTTTATGGGCTTGGCCACACCTATGTTTTTTTTAAAACATTTAATAAATTTTCTTTGTTTTTGACAATCTAGTTAAACCACTATTAATACAAAGACCATGTTGATAAAATATAAGAACTTTTTTCTTTTTTTGCTTTTTTGTAGTTAAGAGTCTGTTCATATTGATTCAGATCAAACTTGCCATTAAATCCCAGCTGTTTCCCTTCTTGTATATGGCTTTTGGCCACCAAGTCTGGGTGTAGTTTCCGAGGTTATTGTATTGAATAAATTCAATATTTAATTACCTGCTGAGCCTTGTGCCTGCAATGTAATAAATGCTAAGTGAGAACAAACTGTTCCTTGACTTGGGCTTTCTACTTTCTTTCCTTCTGCTGTGTCCTCCTTTCTCCTTGTCTTTCTCTGCCTTATATTATTATCTGATTACCAACCATGCTCATGATGAAGAAAAGCATAGAATTCCCTCGATATCTATGCAAACTTTTGTTTATTGCTAGATTCTTTACTATTCTGTCCTGAGATTGTTTCTGAGTATCTCCTGGAATGGCTTGTTTGATGATGCTTACAAAGACTATTCCCTCTGGGCATGGTGACCCATTCTTGTAATCTCAGTGACAGCCTGGAGCTACAGAGGAAGTTCCAGGTCAGCACTGGTAGAGTAAGACCTTGTAGAACAAACTGGGGAATAAACAAAACAACACTGTTTCCTTAGTACTAGAGGTTTTTTTTTGTTTTCCCTTCTGCTGACTCAAAATATTTTCCTATATATTTCCTGTTCATGTTTCGTATTTCATTTTCAACACTCAACTGAGCAACTCTTAGTTACTGAACAAGTAGACAAGACATACGTCTTGGAATCAGAAAAATGAGAGTTTATATATCAGCTTTGCCACAAAGTTTGTGTAGCTTTTAGAATATTTGAATATTTAATTTTTTTTAAAAATTTTTTATTTATTTATTTGAGAGCGACAGACACAGAGAGAAAGACAGATAGAGGGAGAGAGAGAATGGGCACGCCAGGGCTTCCAGCCTCTGCAAACGAACTCCAGACGCGTGCGCCCCCTTGTGCATCTGGCTAACGTGGGACCTGGGGAACCGAGCCTCGAACAGGGGTCCTTAGGCTTCACAGGCAAGCGCTTAACCGCTAAGCCATCTCTCCAGCCCTGAATATTTAATTTTTTAAACTTATGCTTTATCATTAGTAAAATAGCTTTAGTAAAGTCTGCCTTATAGAACTGTCTTTCAAAGTAACTGAGATAACTCACACAATGTGCTTAGTGATAATCTTGACATATAAAAGAATGACAACAAAGTTAATCTTCTGTCTTGGTTTTATTTATTTATTTATTAAGAGAGAGGGAGAGAGTGAGCACCAGGGCCTCTAGCCACTGATCACGAACTCCAGATCTAGGTGCCACCACCTTCATCTGGCTTGAGAGTCACACTTTTACTATATAGTCCTGGTTGGCTTCAAACTCAAAATTCCCTTGCCTTTCCCCTGGAACTGAGGAGTTACAGGTATGATGTACCACACACAGCAGGGTACATCGCTTAACATAGTTATTTTGGGGATTCATTTTGAACATGAACTTGGGAGGGAACGCTGTTGTTGAAACCATAGTAGATAATCATAGTTCAATTATTCTGATGCTTTTGTTAAAGGAACTCTAGCATAACTACGTCCTTTCTAATGTTTAATATATGATTTATAGAAATGGAGACTACAACATATGTTGACTCCTGCAGTTTACTACAGAGTAAAGGACAGAAGCTATATCTCTTGCCTTTGGACATTTGGGCTTGCCATAAGTCAAAATAACTAATTCTTTATTGCTATAAACAAAGTTGATATTTGTAGCAGACAGCTTCTTCAGATTTGCTGAGATAAATTTCCAGACCAAGTACAGTTATGGAAGGAAATGATTTATTGAATCTTAAAGATCCAGGGGAAGTTCCATAAAGGCAGGAGTTGGCTACCTTTTAGAAGACCAAGGAGAGAGAGCGAGAAAGAAAGCCACACCACAGAGCACACTTTAGGAAGTCTAAGTGGAACTAGGCACTCTGCATATCTTTAGATTGGAATTTCAACATACTACCTCACCTTAAGATCCTCCCAGTGATACCTCTTCCTGCCAAACTACAAACTAATCCAAACCACAAACTAATAAAACACTTAATATAGAGGGGGCCATCTATTAAAAATATTGCATTCCACCCCAGCACCCAGTAGATGCAAGACCATCACACATTATAAATTGTATTCAGTTCAATTGCAAAGGTCTACCACAGTCTTGAGCAACTTAAGATATTTCCAAAGTCCCAAGTGTCCTCTGTGATTTAAGATGTTCTCTTATCTGTGAGTCCTATAAAATCAAACAAGTTAAATTCTTTCAACATATAAATGCCCAGAGTAAATTTTCAACTGGTATAAGGCATAGAAAGGAGTCACTAGAACAATACAAACTCAAGAACCATCAAGCAAACATCAGACTTTTAGAGTTCACATCAAGTGACTGGAAGTTTCTGGATTTTCCAGTTCTTCCTCGCCAGCTGGGCTGAATAGCTGGGGAAAACTTCCATCCCTAGCCAACAGCCTCCATGGTAACCTTTGGACATTTCTGGCATATCCAAAACATCTTCGGGTCTCCATAAAAACCATGGTCCATCTTGCAAAGGCTGTTCTAGCCTGTTTATGAGGGTCATCACGCCCTGTCTATATGCCTTGTCTCAGCAGTGGCTTCTGAAAATGTGTGCGTTTCATGACCACTCCATACATTTTCATGCTTTCAAAACCAATACCAACTGTTCAGGACACAGCCATATTCTTTTTTTTTTAAATTTTTATTAGCATTTTCCATGATTATAAAAAAATGTTCCATGGTAATTCCCTCCTCCCCCCACTTTCTCCTTTGAAATTCCATTCTCCATCATATTACCTCCCCATCTCAATCATTGTACTTACATATATACAATATCAACCTTTTAAGTACCCTCCTCCCTTCCTTTCTCTTCCCTTTTGTTGTGCCACGACCCCTGACCAGGAGCCAAGACCCCCAGTCACCCAGGAGTCACCTAGAGGACCGCCACAGAAGCCGAGACACTCGAATGTAAAAGCAACAGGTTTCTTTTAATGTCAAGCTTAAGCAGGGACTCAATCCACACAGACCGACGCAGCGGGAGTGGGAGAGAGCCTCGACCTTCTAAAAGTAGGGGTTTATAAAGGAAAAGAGTGGGAAGGGGGCAAAAGGGTTATATCACATAGCATCTTTTAAAATGATTGGTTCCAAGAAGGCGCGCGCGGGAACATTTCTAGTTGCTCATTTCTGGTCAGCAGACTGCTTGCAGATCCTATCTTTTGCAATGGGCCGGAGGCCCCCAGAGCTAAGTATTCTGGAATGTCCTGTTGAGCAAGCGAGCATGAGTTACAGAAGCAAAGGTCGGCACTTTAATCAGTTAGTTCCTTATCTGAGCCGAGCCCGGGATCCTCCTTTGTTCACAATGGTTTGTCCTACAATGGCAGTGTCATTGTTTAATTAGTTACGTGTTATTTCTTTCTGGTCTCTCATTTCCCCCTCTCTATGTGTCTTGGGGAGCCTATCTAGGGTCCCTATTTGAGTGTTTAAATATTTCCTCTATCTATGTTGGTTGTCACTGGTTGGTAGGAGTAATTTCTTTGTACCATCAATTGGATGGTGCCTAGCCGTTGTTTCATAAACTGTACCAGCTTATTTAAAATACAGGGGCCAAAAGTAAGCAATAGAAGTAGGATGAGTAGGGGTCCTAGGAGGGTGGATATCAAGGTAGTGAACCAGGGGGAGCGATTGAACCATGATTCAAACCATCCTTCTTGAAGTATGCATTCACGTTGCCGCTTCTCTAATCCCTCCCTTATTTTAGTCATTGATTTTTAATTACTCCAGAATGATCAACATAGAAGCAACATTCTTCTCCTAAAGCTTGACATAGTCCCCCTTGTTGTAGAAGGAGTAAATCTAAACCCCTTCTATTTTGAAGAACTACCTCCGCTAGGGAAGTGAGTGACTCTTGTAAATGGGAGATTGACTTCTCTAATTCTTGGATGTCTGAGTCTATTGCTATTCTGAGGTCAGTGTACTGTTGGTTCTGAGTCACTATGGAAGCTATTCCCGTTCCTGCTCCTGCAAGTCCCAAACCTAGTAGTAAACTAACAGTTAGGGCGGTAATCGGCTCTCTCTTTGTTCTGATTAAGTCTACACCCAGATAGCGGTTCATCTCTTCAGCTGAGTAGTAGGTTATTTTAGGGATTAATCGTACCTGAACACAGGAATCCTCAGCAGTGGTTAGCACGGCTGCATTAATGCAGGGTGTGAGCCCTGTATTGCAAACCCACCAAGAGTCTTTAGAAGGAATAAGATAGGAGGAAGAGGCATTGAGAAAAATGGTCTGATCACATAAAGGAGAGGGAATTGAGTTAGATTGGGCACCAGTGACACATAGTCCTTGTCCAGATACCTGTTGGAGGGTAAGTTTTATATTTCTTGGCTGTTGCCATCTGCATTTGTTTATATCTGATGATACATTATATGAATCAGAGACTGCGACCCCTTCATAAAATGGGGGCCTCGCATTATAGCATAACCAACAGGATTCGGTGAGATCAGGTCTAGAGGAGTTAAGGAAACGATAGGTAGAGTCTAAGAGTGAGAGAAGAGGGTTGTGTTCTTCTTCTTGCATTAAATCCCTGCTAGGGTTTCTTTCTATGTCTTCTGCAGGCCTCCCTGGAGGTTTTTGTGTTGTCATTTTATAGGCTTGTGATGGGGGGGATGGGGCTTTGAAGGAGGTAGGGTCCTGGTGTTATTATGTGGGGCAAGGGGTTTGACTGGTGCGGCTTGAGTTAAAGCCTTATTGGGCCCTATAGCCTGGGGTGGCTGTAGGGGTGTAATTTTTAAGAGAATGGTGAACAGGACTCCATTGTTATATCCTGACTGGTAGAGTCGCAATCCCCAAGTAATCCCTGCATCCCATTTTGTCTCCTTTTTTCCTGTTTCAGTAAAGGAAACAACAATGGGATTACATGTAGGTTGCCTCGGGGTACATTGAGTGGCCTTGCTCCTTTGGATCTTAATGAGGCTCGAGGGGGATGGCTTTACCCAAGAACAAGTCCCAGTCTGTTCACACCCCCATGCTTTACAATAAAAATCTGCTTCTCCCCCACATTTTGAGATTTTCCTCCTATCCGTGGGGACTGGACATACATAAAAGCAGGTGTCCTGTAAGGTTTGCATGGCAGTATGAGTTCCACATCCTGGGATTCCTATCCTGCCTTGGTGATGGGGGTCCTGTTTAAAAAGGGCACATAAGTCTAAAGTCAGATTGGGCCACCAAGTTCCGGGGGGATGTGTTTCCCAAGTTTGCATTACCACCTGTTTGGAACTAGGGGTGATGATCTGCCAGAAAATGTTATGTGGGAGATGAGGGTTTCTAGCAGCCCAGCAAACCTGGCTATTAATTAAGCAAACAGTAAGTAACAGTATCAGTACTTGTTTCAATTTGGGTCTTTCCGGTGGAGGCGGAACTTCAGTGGGTCCTCTGGGTCGGGATGGCTCGTCCATGTGTCTCCAGCTTGCCAGGGAAGTGGCTTTACGTGGGTCCAATGGATCCATGAAGTGATGCCATCTACCTTTATGGCTGTGGGAGTGGTCATCAGCACGATGTAGGGGCCTTTCCATCTGGGTTCTAAGGACCTCCGTTGGTATCTTCTGATGAGTACTTTGTCTCCTGGTTGGAACCTGTGGGGTTTTGGGGGAGCAACAGTCTCATATACAGCCCTTCAATGTGGCCAGATCTCTTTGTGAGTGAGCTGTAAACGCTTTAAAGAGCGAATTAGGTCCTGGTCATCCATTTGTTCTAGAAGGTCAATTTGGAGGCTTGGGATAATAGGAGGCGGCACTCCAAACATTATCTCAAAAGGGGTCAGACACATATGATATGGGGAGTTCCGAACTCGGAACAAAGCAAAGGGAAGGAGAGACACCCAGTCAGCGCTGGTCTTTAAAGCTAATTTAGTCAAGGTCTCTTTTAGAGTTCTATTCATTCTTTCTACCTGTCCTGAACTCTGAGGGCAATAAGCACAGTGCAACTTCCAATTGGCCCCCAGTGCAGTGGCTATTCCCTGACTTACCTGAGATATGAAAGCTGGTCCGTTGTCTGAACCTAGAGAGATTGGGAAGCCATACCTGGGCAATATCTCTTCTAGTATCTTCTTAGCAACCACCTGCACAGTCTCTGTTTTTGTAGGGAAGGCTTCTACCCAGCCTGAAAATGTATCTATAAACACTAGGAGATACTTATATGCTGTTTTTCCAGTCCTAATTTCAGTAAAGTCTAATTCCCAATAGGCTCCTGGTCTGGTTCCTCTCAGTCTGGTTCCTGGATTGGAGGGAAGAGCTGTAGCATTAGTCATACAACAAGGCTGGCAATTAGATACAATTTGCTCAATGATCTGACTGGCATTTTTTATTTTGAGGTGGGAGTTACGCAGTAACTCCTGCATCCGCTTGATTCCTAGATGGGAAGAATGGTGGATCTTTTTTAGAATTCTCTGTCCCAATCTTTGAGGTAGAATCAGGCGGCCATCCTCTGTTTTCCACCAGTCATCAGACTGTTGGGGTCCTTTTAATTGTTTAATCCATGTTAAGTCTTCTGAGGTGTATTTTGGAACGTCTGGAAGTTTTCTGCCTCCGGGGTCTACCAGGACAGGGGCTATCCTAGTTGCCAGGGCCACACGTTTGGCTGTCTGGTCAGCTAAGTTGTTTCCTTGGGGAATTAGTCCGTCCCCTTTTTGGTGTCCTGAACAGTGAATGATAGCCACCTGTGTAGGGCCCCAGAGGGCTTGGAGCAGATCTAGGATCTCTTGCTTGTTTTTAATGTTTTTTCCTTCAGCTATCAAGAGCCCCCTCTCTCTGTATATTGTTCCATGGACATGTGCCATAGCAAATGCGTAACGGCTGTCCGTATATATGTTTAGTTTTTTATTAGCCCCTAGTTGTAAGGCTTTGGTGAGGGCTATAAGTTCTGCCTTTTGGGCTGATGTGCCTGCTGGAAGAGACTCTGCCCAAATGACATCTGTCCCCGACGTGACTGCAGCCCCCGCGTACCTGTGTCCATCCTGGATGAAGCTGCTGCCATCTGTAAACCAGGTTACTTCAGCGTCTTTGAGGGGGGTGTCCTTGAGATCTGGCCTTACGCTGTACACGTGAGCCAGTATCTCCACACAGTCATGGAGACGCATCTCCAAGTCCGGATCAGGCAACAGAGTGGCGGGGTTTAGAGTAATGGGCGTCTGGAAAGTTATTCTGGCTGGATTCAGGAGCAGAGTCTGATAGTGGACCATGCGGGCATTGCTGAGCCAGTGGTCCGGCGGTTGCTTTAGCACTCCCTCAATGGCGTGAGGGGTGGCAACCATAAGGTTTTGTCCCAAAGTCAGCTTGTCTGCACCCTTGACTAGAAGGGCTGTGGCAGCTATAATCCTCAGACATGGGGGCCACCCTGCTGCTACAGTGTCCAGTTTCTTTGACAAGTAGGCAACAGGGCGCCGCCAGGGTCCTAAGCTTTGGGCGAGGACTCCCTTTGCTATCCCATTATGTTCATCTATGAAGAGCATAAATGGCTTAGTCACATCAGGGAGGCTTAGGGCCGGGGCTTCTAGAAGGCGTACCTTTAAGTCATCAAAAGCTTGTTGGTGATGATCTGTCCATTGGAAAGGCTGGTTTTCCTTGGTGGCTTCATATAGAGGTTTTGCCAGTTCCGCGAATCCAGGGATCCACAGACGGCAGAAGCCTGCTGTGCCAAGGAATTCTCTAACTTGTCTGGGTGAGGTTGGTGTTGGGATCCGGAGAACAGTCTCTTTCCGGGCATCTGACAGGCAGCGTTGCCCATCCCGGAGGATGTATCCTAGGTATGTCACCCGCTGCTTGCAGATCTGGGCCTTTTTAGCAGAGGCCCGGTATCCCAGATTGCCCAACGTCTGTAGGAGGTCTCTGGTTCCCACCAGGCATATCTCTTGGCTGACTGCTCCTATTAAAAGATCATCCACATATTGTAACAGAGTAAGTCCTGGGTTACATACCCGGAAGTTTGAGAGATCTTCATGTAAAGCCTCATCGAAGATTGTAGGAGAGTTTTTGAATCCTTGAGGCAGCCGAGTCCAGGTGAGTTGGCCGTTGATTCCAATGTCTGGATCATGCCATTCAAAAGCAAAGTATGGTTGGCTCTGTGGGGATAAGGGTAGGCTAAAGAACGCATCTTTTAAGTCCAGGACAGTATACCAAATGAGCTGAAGTGTTAGGCTTCCCAACAAAGTATAAGGATTAGGAACTGTTGGGTGGATATCCATTGTTCTTTTATTTACTTCCCTCAGATCCTAGACTGTGCGGTAGTCATTTGAGTTAGGCTTTTTCACTGGTAGGAGGGGAGTGTTCCAAGCTGACTGGACTGACTTTAGGACCCCCAACTGGAGGAGCCGTCTGATGTGGGGGGTGATCCCCTGTTTGGCCTCCATTGGCATTGGATATTGTCGTACCCTAACTGGTGTGGCTCTGGGTTTTAGTTCCACCAGTATGGGGGGCCTGTGTTGTGCATATCCCATCCCACCAGTTTCTGCCCAAGCTTGCGGATATTCCATCAACCAGGAAGAATCTAAAAGATCCCCCTCCTTTGCATGTTTTTGGAAAAGCCTGTATTCTTCTGTTAGATTGGTGGTTATAAGAATTTGGGCTATTGTAGCCTTTAATTTGGGTGAAGATCCACCCATGGCAGAAACTTGTGCCCCCTGTTCTGAAAAGGATATCTGGGCTTTCATTTTAGATAACAAGTCACGTTCCAACAATGGATATGGACATTCAGGTATGACCAGGAAGGAGTGGGTCACCTGGTTGGTGCCTAAATTAACAGTCCTCCTAGTTGTCCATTGGTAAGGTTTGGTGCCTGTGGCTCCCTGGACCCAGGTAGTTTTCTTTGTCATGGGCCCCTCTGCTTGTAATAGTACCGAATTTTCTGCCCCAGTGTCCACCATAAAAGTTATTTTCTTCCCCTCCACATCAAGGGTTAGCCTGGGCTCAGGGAGGGGAACTGAGCCCTGTCCCCCTCAGTCACTGTCTTCTTTACTGGCTGCCAGGATATTAGTCCGTTGTTTATTTTTGGGACAATCTCGGACCCAATGTCCTTCCTCCTTACAGTATGCACATTGATTCTTTCTTACCTTAGATTTTGTTCCTTCCCCATTGTCTCCCTTCCAATGGGGTCTCCTCATGCAAGTGGTGTCCTGGGTGGTGAGATTTCCAGTGGCAGCCAGAATTTCCTTAAGATCTTGATGATGCTTGGTCTGTTGTAGTTCTAAGATCTTAGTTAAATTTCTTTCCTGTCTCCTTTCTCGTTTAATTTCTTTTTCCTCTATGCTTTCTCTTTTATCAAAGACCTTTTCTGCCACTGCTACTAAGTCCCTAATATTTTTCTCTCCCAACCTTTCTAATGACTGTAACTTTTTCTTAATATCAGGGGCGGCCTGATTAATAAAAGCAAACATGACAGTGGTAGCCGCTTCCCCTGACTCAGGCTCATATGGAGTGTATCTGCAGAAGGCTTCTTGGAGTCTTTCTAGGTAAGCGGCTGGACTCTCATCTGGTCCCTGTCTGACATCATATACCTTGGACATATTGGCAGGCTTTCTTGCTGCTGCCCTGAGACCTGCTAACAGAGTCCGGTGATAGATCAGGAGTCTCTCCCTACCTTGTGCCGTATTGTAGTCCCAGGTGGGGCGGGTAGTCGGGAAACTGCCATTTATTATGGCAGGGTCGGTGGTGGGATCTCCTGTAGGCCCTGGAACGAGTTTGCGGGCACTTTCAATGATCCTGCCTCGCTCCTCAGTGGTGAACAAAACCTGTAGGAGCTGCTGACAATCATCCCAGGTGGGCTGGTGGGTGAAGAGCACAGTTTCTAACAGATTAGTCAGTCCCCTAGGATTCTCAGAGAAGGGAGCATTCTGAGAACGCCAGTTGTACAGGTCACTGGTGGCAAAAGGCCAATAGTGAAAGGGCTGATTCCCATCCGCATCAATGGGTCCAGCAGGGCGGAGCGGTAGAGCCACTGTCTGGTCAGGGACTTGTGGGGTAGCTGCCCTCCGGCTCCGTGTAGCCTGAGCTGGTCCCTGTGGATTTGGAGGCAGGCTGGCTGGGGCTGGGGCCTCTAATGGAGGTTGGGGAGGATTAGGGTTGGGAAGAGGTACATAGAGGGGAGGGAAGATGTCGATTTCCTCGTTTCCTCCTGTGAGGATGGGGGCCGTCACCTCTGCAGTGGGTTTGGTTTCTCTTTTAGGGGAGGTGGCCAACACCTGTGAAGAAAGGGGTAGGGGAGGAAGGAAGGGCTTTATCCAAGGAAGAGGTTCTTCTATCAAATTTCTCCAGGTCGCAATATAAGGAATTTGGTCAGGGTGTCCACTCCTAGGACGAAAAACAATTTTTTCAACTTCTAATATGGTATTCATGTGAAAAGTTCCCTCTGGTGGCCATCCTACATTAAAGGTGGGCCACTCAGAGGTACAGAGCATGATCCATTTGCCTTTCTTAACAGCTATTCCGTTCTCTCGGGCGACACTTTTGACATCCTTCCAGTGTGCCAGACAGAGTCCTAGAGGAGAAGAAGGTGTCTGTCCCATGTTATAAACGTCCAGGGAAAAGCGTCCGTAGGATCAGGGTGAACGTAACACACAGACATACAAGTACAACACAAACACAGAGGGCCCAATAGAGAGTTATATGCACTTCAGAGCTAAATTCAAATCCGTGATGGCCAAATGAGTCTGTGTCCTTAAGAGACAGCTCAACAATACCAAACACAATACAAATGGGAGCTGGTCTCCCCAAATCCGTGATGGCCAAACGAGTCTGTGTCCTTAAGGGACGGCTCAACAATACCAAACACGGTACGAATGGGAGCTGGTCTCCTCAGTAGGTTGGCTCTGTCCTCCAGGACCGGGTCCTTACTCAAATGAGGGGGCAAGACGTCTCAAGCCTCCTCCAGGTCTGCCCTTACGGTGCATCCACCAGGGACATAAGACCTGTCCAAAATTATAGGACTACAAATGCCATGAATGTGGCTTGCCAGCAAACTGAAAGTAAAAGGGAAGAAAAAGAAAAGGAAAAGGAGCGCTCAGTTACTCACCCGGCCGGTCAGAGAAGAAACCTTCGGGGTCTTGGGTTCGCTGGGGGTCTCTAGGGATCCCGGGCGAGCCCCCAAGATGTTGTGCCACGACCCCTGTCCAGGAGCCAAGACCCCCAGTCACCCAGGAGTCACCTAGAGGACCGCCACAGAAGCCGAGACACTCGAATGTAAAAGCAACAGGTTTCTTTTAATGTCAAGCTTAAGCAGGGACTCAATCCACACAGACCGACGCAGCGGGAGTGGGAGAGAGCCTCGACCTTCTAAAAGTAGGGGTTTATAAAGGAAAAGAGTGGGAAGGGGGCAAAAGGGTTATATCACATAGCATCTTTTAAAATGATTGGTTCCAAGAAGGCGTGCGCGGGAACATTTCTAGTTGCTCATTTCTGGTCAGCAGACTGCTTGCAGATCCTATCTTTTGCAATTTTGCAATGGGCCGGAGGCCCCCAGAGCTAAGTATTTCTGGAATGTCCTGTTGAGCAAGCGAGCATGAGTTACAGAAGCAAAGGTCGGCACTTTAATCAGTTAGTTCCTTATCTGAGCCGAGCCCGGGATCCTCCTTTGTTCACAATGGTTTGTCCTACAATGGCAGTGTCATTGTTTAATTAGTTACGTGTTATTTCTTTCTGGTCTCTCACCTTTATGTCTCCTTTTTAACTTACTGGCCTCTGCTAGTAAGTATTTTCATTCTCATGCAGAAGCCCAGTCATCTGTAGCTAGGACCCACATATGAGAGAGAACATGTGGCACTTGGCTTTTTAGGCCTGGGTTACCTCACTTAGTATAATCCTTTCCAGGTCCATCCATTTTTCTGCAAATTTCATAACTTCATTTTTCTTTACTGCTGAGTAGAACTCCATTGTATAAATGTGCCACATCTTCATTATCCACTCATCAGTTGAGGGACATCTAGGCTGGTTCCATTTCCCAGCTCTTATAAATTGAGCAGCAATAAACATGGTTGAGCACGTACTTCTAAGGAAATGAGATGAGTCCTTTGGATATATGCCTAGGAGTGCTATAGCTGGGTCATATGGTAGATCGATCTTTAGCTGTTTTAGGAATCTCCACACTGATTTCCATACTGGCTGGACCCGATTGCATTCCCACCAGCAGTGTAGAAGGGTTCCTCTTTTTCCACATCCCCGCCAACATTTATGATCATTTGTTTTCATGATGGTGGCCAATCTGACAGGAGTGAGATGGAATCTCAATGTAGTTTTAATCTGCATTTCCCTGATGACTAGTGACTTAGAACATCTTTTTAGATGCTTATATGCCATTCGTATTTCTTCCTTTGAGAATGCTCTATTTAGCTCCATAGCCCATTTTTTGATTGGCTTGTTTGATTCCTTATTATTTAACTTTTTGAGTTCTTTGTATATCCTAGATATTAATCCTCTATCAGATATATAGCTGGCGAAGATTTTTTTTCCCATTCTGTAGGTTGCCTCTTTGCTTTTTTCACTGTGTCCTATGCAGTGCAAAATCTTTGTAATTTCACGAGGTCCCAGTGATTAATCTGTGGTTTTATTGCCTGAGCAATTGGGGTTGTATTCAGAAAGTCTTTGCCAAGACCAATATGTTGGAGGGTTTCCGCTACTTTTTCCTCTAGCAGTTTCAGAGTTTCAGGTCTGATGTTAAGGTCTTTAATCCATTTGGATTTAATTCTTGTGCATGGTGAGAGAGAAGAATCTGTTTTCAGCCTTCTGCACATATATATGCAGTTTTCTCAACACCACTTGCTGAAGAGGCTGTCTTTTCTCCAATGAGTATTTTTGGCATTTTTATCGAATATCAGGTGGCTGTAGCTACTTGGGCTTACATCTGGGTCCTCTATTCTGTTCCACTGATCTACATGTCTGTTTTTGTGCCAGTACCATGCTGTTTTTGTTACTATGGCTCTGAAGTATAGGTTAAAATCAGGTATGATGATACCACCAGCCTTATTTTTGTTGCTCAGTATTGTTTTAGATATTCGAGGTTTTTTGTGATTCCAAATGAATTTTTGAATTGTTTTTTCGTACACAGCCATATTCTTAATTCAGGGGTGAAATAAAGTGTAACCTTGAAAAGCAGGTTCCTTCTCCACTCAACTCTTTCCAAGAGAGTTTGCATTTCTATCGTAGTGTTTCCTCAGGCAACCTTTCCCTGATTTTAATGTATGCAGTTAGGCCATCTTCCTTAAGATTGCTAATGTGTTTGAAAATAGCAGCTTCAGTAGCCTAATACCAGTCTCAGTGTCTGTAATTTGGGGACATTTATTTTACCCATAACTGTGGGCTAACTCCACAATGCACGACCCACATACCTCAGCAAGGAGGGGCCAATGGGGAGGGGGTTAGTTCATTACAAATTTAACCTTGATAAAACTTTCTGGGTCTTAGCATAAGAACACAGTCAGCACTTATACCAGTAGCCCAGTTCTACAGTCTTTCCTTCCCCTTAGAAAGCTCAAAAGCCAAGCCTTCAAGTTAATAAGCCAAGCCTCCAAGTTCAATGCTGTCTGCACTTCACCTTCTCAAACTGTCAAACTTGGCTTACCACTCCAGAAGGCATCTTCAGTTTTAAGCACTAAGTCCATATCCATTTCTCCAAAACAAAAGTTTCAAAAGACTAAAATCCACTGAATTCATCTCACCCCATATTCTGGTACCAATTTCTGTAGCAGACAGTTTCAGGTTCCCTGAGTTGAACTTCCAGACTAGGCACAGTTATGGAAGGAAGGTATTTATTGAAGCTTACAGATCCAGGGTAAATTCCATAATGGCAGAAGAAGTTGGCCCCTTCTTAGAAGACCAAGGAGAGAGACAGAGAGAGAAAGAGAGAAAACCACACACAGAAATCAGAGCAAACTTTAGGAAATCCAGGTGGAATTAGCCACTCTGCATATCTTTAAATTGGAATTTGTAATTTCAAACCCACCACCACACTTTAAGATACTCCCAGTGACACCTCCTCCAGCCAGGTGGCTGCAGATCTAAACTAAAAACTAATAAACACTGAATATATCAGAGGCCACCTATTGAAACTGCCACAGTATTCAAAACATGATTGTTTGTGCTGCTCAACTCACTCCAGCATCATGAGATCCTCACACTACATTTTAATACAAATAAACCCTTTTCTCATTAAGGAGCCTTCATTGGATTCTGCAACCTTCCTGGCACTCGCTGTCCACTTATTTACCTTTCCTTATTATTATAACTTCGCTATCACTTTTTATTCTCTTCTTAGTCCATTACAAGTTAGGTTCTGATGTGTATAATAGGAGGGAAAATGAAGACCTCTAAACAGAAGAGAGACCATTTGGAAAGAAATGGTTCAGTGGAAAGGCTATTGGGGAGGGAAAAAGAAGAAGGGTGGCAGGCTGGAGAGATGGCTTAGTGGTTAAGGTGCTTGCATGTGAAGCCTAAGGGCCCAGGTTCAATTTTCCAGTACCCATGTAAGCCAAATGCACAAGGTGGCACATGCATCTGGAGTTTGTTTGCAGTGGCTAGAGGTCTTAATGCACCCATTCTCTCTCTCTCACTGTTTCTCTCTCATACTCTCTTTAAAATAAATAAATAAAATATTTTTAAAGGGAGGGCAGTAGGAGGGGATTATGATCATAGTATATTATTTGTATATAGAGGTTGTCAAATCATTTGAAAATGAAGGTAGATTCTGTCCTACCACCCAAGTAAAATCTAAGTAAGATTAAAAAATATTTGTATGTGTGTGTGGGTATGTGTATATATAGATAAGCCTGGGTGTCTTGCCATTGCAAATGAACACCACCAGATGCTTGGACCACTTTTTGTATCCTGCTTTAAGAGGATGATTGCGGAACTGAACTTGGGCTTTGGAAGCAAGCATCTTTAACCACTGAAGCATCTCTCTAACTCCCATATGAAATTTTTATTGAAAAAAAAAAAAAAACCTCAGGAATGACCTGTTATTAGTTCAGTCTCAAACCATCTTCCTCATTTTTTGAAAATGTACACCCACTCTCCGAATAGGTTAGACTTATATCCTTAAACAGTAGCTTACTTTAATGAATTTGTGTAGTTTTTCAATTTGGAAATCATGTATACACAGAGATTTACAAACTGGAAAAAACAACAGCTTGAAAATATTAATTAAAAATTAAGAAAAAACTGATTTTTAAAAACTCTGATTTTAGAAACAAGTCCAATGAAATATTTATAATGGAAGCTTGCTGCAATCTGAATCCTGTTTTGTTTTGTTTATTTTTCATCACTGAATCTTTTCAAAATTCACATAGGGCAACCAGTAATGGAAGTACAACTGCTTAACATTGTTGCATAGGGATCGATGTCGGTAAGGCTGTTATCAGTCTCCTTAACCCCAGTGCTTCCTTGGTTACTGTTTCTCAAATGTCAATGTGACACTGTCCAATGTGAATGGAGTTCACAGTAGAGGTAAAATTGTGCAGAGACATCAATGTAAACATAGGTAGGTTTATTCATTTCATTTTTTCCTTGAAAGTTTTAGGTATATTGAAGGTAGACATACTTGTTGGTGAGATTTTGATTTTAGGGGAGCTAGCAACATAACCTAGAAAGAATACTAGTTTTAGAGCCAACCGGAATCCAGCTTTGAAGTCCATATTTATGCTTACCTGTTGGATGGTATTTCACATTAGAGCTCTGCCTTCTCACCTGTAAGATAAGGGCAATAAAGTGACCTACTGCACAGGGTTCCTAGATATAATATGTAGGTGATGGGCTTAAAGCATTAAGTACACCAATCAGATATAGGTTCAAGTTCTCTTTGGCCACATACTATGAAGAAATGACTTAACTTCTGGAATCTCAGTGATATGATAATGACATTGAACTCACAGAGGTGCTAGACTAAATAAGATTATGCTATAAAGCATTTAACAAAGACCTTGTATAATTGAGTACTTGATACATGTTGGCTGCAACGTTTTTCTTCTCCTTATTCATGCTTCTTCTTCCCCTTCTACTCTTTCTTTTTATCCTGCTGTTCTCTGCTCTTGTTTCTGACCAAAGCATCTAGTGTAAAATAGGTGTGTAATCAAAAAACAATTGTCTTAGGCTGGAGAGTGGCTTAGATGTTAAGGTGCTTGCCTGCAAAGCCTAAGGACCCATGTTGGACTCTCTAGATCCCAAATTAGCCAGACACACAAAGGTGAGCCAAGTGCAAGGTCACACATGCCCACTAGGTGGCACAAGAGTCTGGAGTTTGATTGCATTGTCTGAGGTCCTCTTTCTCTCTCTGTCTCTATAAAAAGTTATCTTAACTTCATAGATCACTTATTAAAAACAACAACAACAAAAACTAACCAATAGTTAGTTGGAAACAAGGGAAATCATTCTCCCTCAGAAGCAAAGATGATATCTCTGATAGATGTTCCACTGACATGCTTTTCCATTTGAAAACAATAAACACACTAAAATAATTTGAGATGAGTGTAGGCATGTCTAGAATAACTAATATTTGTAAATAAATGTGTGTAACTCCTTTTAATTACTAAATTCACTGTTATGCTTTGGTCTAAAGAGTATTCATATCAAGAGCTTACTCGGTATTTAATTAACAAATGTGTGTATGTATGTCCAAAACCAAATAGACCTGGCATTGTTTTAAGGTATTTTATAATTGATTCATATAGTGGTTCATGTTGAGTTAAAGAAGTAAAAGCAAATTATTTTACTTTATTTTATTTATTTGAGAGCGACAGACACAGAGAGAAAGACAGATAGAGGGAGAGAGAGAGAATGGGCGCGCCAGGGCTTCCAGCCTCTGCAAACGAACTCCAGACGCGTGCGCCCCCTTGTGCATCTGGCTAATGTGGGACCTGGGGAACCGAGCCTCAAACCGGGGTCCTTAGGCTTCACAGGCAAGCGCTTAACTGCTAAGCCATCTCTCCAGCCCTAAAAGCAAATTTTAATGTGAAAAAAAAAAAAATCAGCACTTTGGCAGGCCGAGAGCTGAAGCAGCTTGCTTAGTGATAACGTTAGGATTTTAACCTAGAAATCTTATTCTGATGGTCTTATTCTTAATCTCCATGTTCTGCTATGCCTCTAGTATATGCAACACCTTATTCTTTGTTAAGTGATATGGATATCTCAAATTTCCATGGTGGGAATATGTTTATAATTAATTTGTTGAGTATCTCCAGTTTTAGTTCTCTTAGTCAAATTCCAAAGGCTTCCTTTCAAAGATCAAGATAAGCTCAGTATGGGTCTAGAATAAGAATGACTCCTCTGTCCTCAGAATTTTCTTTCTCTGCCTCTCACTCTTAATGTCAGTCGTGGAAGAGCCATCAGCAGAATAGCTTTCTTCCTGCTATTCTTCCTCCAGGAACACACGCCTACCAGAAAATGAGGTTCACAGTGACTGCAGAAGGAATACGTTGCCACTAACTTGAGTATATTTAGTGACCTAGGCTCCATGTTTGTAGACAAATCATCCTCTTGAAATCTTCCCACTCATTGCTTATCTCCAGATGTTCTTAGCGCAAGGGAGAAGCGCGACTATCTGTCAAAGGATATAGAAGATAGGTCTGGTGTATTGGGTGGAGTGAGGATCCTTGGCTAATGGCTTCTCTTGGGAAAAGGACATGTATTCCATCCAGTTTTCCTCTTCCAGGACTGAGTGGGCCAGAAACAATGCCTTGTCAGAGACAGGCTTAGAGAAGGAGTCACTCTCTGAAGAACTTGGATATGTCCAAAACTAAGAAGCCTTTGGCAGTTCAAGGTTGCAGGGCAAGATGCCTTGGGAAGATGACTCACAGTTAGATGGATGAGGCTACTGCTATGGCTGTGTCTTCTCCCTGGAGTTATAACCGATGTCTTCTATTGTTCATAATTGCTCTGCTCTTCATCACTTTCACAATTGCTATCAGTTCAGTGACAGGAAGGACAAATGGTCTGGAGATATTTTATAGCAATGTCAGCACAAGCTATTTCCCCGATGACTTAGAAGGTCTACTAAGATCACAGTTTACATTCAATGAGACCTTAGTCTTCTGTTCCTCAGACATCACCACTCATGCATTCAATACTTGTTCATATGACAAAAATGTATGGCATGCTTATTTCTGGTACTATAAAAATAATGTAAAGAATTTATACCCCAACAAAAAGGGAACTCAAATAAATACAAGAAAATATGGATAACTAGTAGATGTATTATTTAAGGTACAATAGGGGCATTCCATTTTTTCTGGAAAATACAGAAGGGTGGCCAGAGAAAATTCCAGTTTTAGTATGTCTAAAAGAATAAATTTGTTTTGATCAAAAGTATAATGAGGGCCCGACAGATGGCTTAGCACTTAAGGAATTTTCCTGCAAAGCCAAAAGGTCTCGGTTTGACTCTCCAAGACCCACATAAGCCAGATGCACAAGGTAGCTCATGCATGTGGAGTTAGTTTGCAGTAGCTGGAGGTCTTGGTGTGCCCATTCTCTCTCTCTCAAATAAATAAGTAAATTATATTAATAAAAAATAAAAATGTCCAGAACCCTCATTGCATAGCAAGATATTGGAGGTTTAGAGATGGCACACTCAGACTTAACCACGGATGAACAGTTACTGATGGAGTAAGAGAGACTCTTTCCATGGAGTCTCTGGGCTGGTGGGGAGTTATTTTCTAATGTTTTACTTAGTTATTTACAAGCAGACAGAAATAGAGAGAAGTGAGACACAGATTGTGGGTACACCAGGGCCTCTAGCCATTGCAAATGAACTCCAGAGGCCTCTACTACTTTGTGAATCTTGCTTTACATGGGTACTGGGGAATTGACCCAGGTCATTAGGCTTTGCAGGCAAGTCTCCAGCCCCTGGTGGGGAGTTTTGTGTTCAACCTAGAATCTAGCCACAACATGAAAAAGAGTTCTGTATCTCCATATTACATATAGAAAGAAACGTTGGTAAATGCTGTATTTTACATATTCTTTCTCAGGATTATACAGAGATACTTAGCATACTAATGACTTTAAAAGTATTATGCAGAGCAATATATTTAGCTTTGTTTGAGATTTTGCAGATTTGTTTGACCACAGAAATAACCTCCATGCCCATTCTGATGTAAAAAAAAACAACATGCTCAGTTAATATTCCATTGAATTCAGGTCCCTGAAATATATATTGGAATGTTTTCTTAGCCAATAAAGACTTGGAAATTACCAGAACAATTTGCTTATATTTTATGGAAATAAATAATGCACCTTAAAAGTTACCTGTCCTCATTTTGAGGAGCAATGACCAAGATAGAGCAGAGGATTGAGTGTTGGATGTTTGGAAAGACATGTTTGATCACAGGTACCTCAAATTATTTAACAAAATCAAAATTCTTTCAAGTATTACATGAAGACAGTGTAACCTAAACTATAAATACTGGCTATGTGGGGAAGGAAAAGAGCCCAAACTCCTTAGGGTCTCATGCCCATTCTCTGTATAATGGGAATAATAAGAGTACACAATTCGTGGTGTGGCTGTAACAATTAAATGGCTTCCTATATGTCCGATACTGGATATTGCATCTGGCATATAAAAATGGTCAAACAATGCTTGATATTGTTTTTAATGTATCTAAATCTAGTATTTCATTCTATATGAGATGAATGGGAGCTGAAATATGAGACTAGTTGACTAGTAAAATAAGTCATTGCTTGAAGATGATATGACCTTACTAGATTGCTTCTGAACATCTTGAGAAGACAGCTGACAGAGGCCCATGTGGGTGTCTCAATGGGTTGTGTATTTATTTATCTGATATTTTTTTCATTAGCAGAAATAAGTGTGGCGAGCCAGAGTTTTGGTTTGCTCTAAATTGCTTCCTCTTGTTGCCTAGATTAAGAAGTTCTTCTGCTGGGCTCTCATCATTTAGAGGAGAATAACTGGAAAACTGGTTTGTCTTGACAAGGGAAATTAGGCATCATTTCTATTATTTATAGAACCATCAATTTAGTTGCACAATTTCTTATATAGGAAATAGATCCTTACAGGTTGGTATTTACTCATTGAGTAGAGGGATCTTAGAATGGCAATAGATGATTAGAAGAAGCCAAGGGAAAAACTTGGGATTTCCAGCTAAAGTCCAAAATAGACTCTACTGAGTTTAACTACATGAGACTGAGACTGTATTTTTCTCACTCTTGACCTGCTCATCTGTTAAGATTTTCCACAGACAGTAAGAACTACTGCATGTACATATTTTTGGGAAGTTCATAGAGTACCAGCTTATCATATTACATCCATGGACAGAAAGCAGAAAGAATTCACTACTGGAATTCAGCTTACTTTTTTTATGTTTTTTTTTTTCTTTTTACTTATTCTGGGTTCCTAATACTGGCATAGTGCCACCCACATTCAGGGTGAAACTTCCTCTCTTAAACCACTATATAAATGCTCTTGGCAATGTGCCCAGAGGTGTCTTAGGTGAATTCAAATCCAGTTACATTATTAATGAATGTTAAGCATCACAATGGCCAATTGCATTTGTCTCATATTTATAATTCCTGGTATGTTGTCTTATCCCAGTTCACTAACAAGTATCTATGTTCAGAATTTTATCCTGTGTTCACTCTTTTCCTTGGAGCTGGGGACACAGAGGTGAATCACATGTATAACCTTGACTAGGGGATTTCAACACGTGGTAGGTGAGAAGGACAACTTATCAAATTGCAAGGAGATGTTAATTTTACAAAGCTTGAAAAAGATAAAATTAAAGAATATCTCTCAGGTATGGCAAGGTTTTCAGTGTGCCAAGAGAGTTTAGCCAAGAGGAGGAAGTAAGTAAAGGACATTTCAAAGAAAAAACACAGTGGTGGGGGGAAGTATGGTGATGAAATAGTGCAGTTATCTAAGAAGTTGGAATGTACTGGTCATAGAGTGTGAGCAATAGGGGTTAGAAGGGAGAAGAGACATGAGATGATGAAAACGGACATCACATGTCAAGTTAACTTGCAGAAGCTTTGACCAGAAGGCAGTGGGAATTTGGAAGAGATGTAAGAAGACAGGGAAGCAGTGATGTTTGAGAAAGCTACAGGGGGATATGATGGAGTAGCAGAAACTGAAGCTTGGAGACCAATCCAGGGGCCATGACAACTACCTGAACAAGAAGCAGGGATAACAGAGGGGCCAGGAGAAGCACTTGTTTTGAGACAGAAAGAAGACCTCAGATTGGGTCCCAGTTTTCTGACTGTAAGACCAAATTAACATGTGTGACAGAAGTAGTTTTGGAGTAGAAGAGGGTCACGTGCACATATTTTCTTCACTTTTACCAAATATGAATTAATTTGTTTGATTCTGAATTATATATGAACTTTTAATTCATTTCACCAAGTATTGAGTGATTTATATTACATGTGAGGATCTGAAATAGAGCCAGTGCTTAAAAAGCTAATAATTGTTTTGTCATCAGAATGATTTTCCCTTCCTTATTTTGTATGGGTTGGGCAGCTATATAACCAAACAGTATTTCTGTAAAGATAACAAAATCCATGATGCTTAGAATGAGGATTTTAGGACATGTTTTGGAGACTTACAGACCATAACCATTTCACTATCAAAAATAACTGACAGTGTTGGCACATGAGACTCATTTTCAGTAAAAGAAATATAGTCACTAAAAGTATAGATCATGGAATTTAATTTATAGACTCAATGGCATTTCTATGTATATCATTCAAAATACCTTAATGAAATACAGGCTGTATACTTAAAGTTTAAGATTCCTAAGACATTGTCATAATTGTTAGAGCTGAAAAAGTTCCCTTTTTTTTGGTATTCCCATAGCCTCCTATTGTGTATTACTTCATGTACAACATTTGAACCATAGTAATCTTAATTATTTGTGTGTCTTTACCATTAAACCACAAGTCCTTTGAAGCTAGCTACTGGGTCTTATTTAGCCCCCTTAAATTTCAGACAGCACATGGTAAGGAGTAAGAAGTTCAGTGAATGTTTATTGAACTTAATTCAACCCTTAGTAATACATCTTCTGCCCCTTCAATTTGCAGATGGGAAATTGAAGCTTAGACAGAGAAATCACTTATGCAAGTTCAAATAGGAAAGAAACAATATTGTCAGGAATAAATCCTGCTTTATTTTGATTGCTTAACATTTTTGTGGCTGTTTTACTCCTCCTGCTTAACTTGGTTTACTAACTAATTAGCTAAAACTTGGAAGTACTTATAAGTTCTGGAAAGGCAACCCCCTTTTTTTTGTTATGAAAACCAATGGTCATGTGAATGTTGATCCCCCTCAAAAGCTAAGAGTCAGAATGCTTCCAGTGCAAAATTTCACTGCCCTTGGAGAATGCACACAGAAGCGCGCACACACGTACATGCACGCGCGCGCGCGCACACACACACACACACACGCACACACACACACACACACACATATGATCCAAACCAGAGCAGCTGCAAGGATATTTTGGATGAAATCTCAGCATTTATTGTTTCTGTGTGACCTGAAAAGGTCAGGAATACAGCATTCAAATGGACTTTAATCCACTAAGTTCCTCCCTTTTCAATGTACTTCTGTAAACAGGGATGGGAAACCCAGCTCTGAGGGTAATTTTGAGAATTAACTGGAAGAGTAGTTTCATCACTAAGTTTCTCTATCACTTTGGGGCAGCCAACTAGCCTCCATGGGCCACTGTATTAGCATCTGTAAATGGATTAGATTAGATGATTTGCAGACTTGAGTTCTGTGAAGCTGGAACATTCTATCATTCTCCTCCCTTGGGGTCTAATTGGACTCTAGATGGAGTGTTGCAAGGACTGAAGACGTAAAGAAGAGTGATCCTGCGCTGACACAAAGCTGGCCTCTGCTGCCTTGCAAGGGCTCCCTGTTTGATGTCAGCCTTTTATCAGTGTGTTTGTGCTCCGTCCAGAGTTGCCTGCCATTGCACCAGTCCCCATTCTGTTCCTCAGGGTTTTGGGGAAAAGCCAGTAGATGTGGAGACTCACAGGCAGGATTTCTTCCCAAGAACTGCCTGGATGGTGAAACTCACGAAGTCCAGGGAGATTTCCTGTTTTGTTTTCCACAAGCTCAAGTTCCTCTTGATTATAGACAGCACACACACACACACACACACACACACAAATAATAAAAAAAAAAACAGGATGTTCTTTCTTCATTTCTGGAGGCCATTTCAATCTTACCATGTGTGTCACTTTCCCCCATGGCCCTGGATCTCACTGTTAGAGTAATCAAGTCCTTAGCCCTGGCTGGAGAGGTCGCAGAATTGTAAGCTATGAGCAGTTACTTGTACGCACTGATTTCACTACGGGAGAACCTTCAAATGAAGAATTAAGAAGTCTGACAGGCAGTCTAACCTCATGCTGTCCCATCTGGTTTCTCTCCTTGTGACAATTCCTCCCTCTGTCACACTGGTAAGAAAAGGGACATTTTTTCCCATTGTAGATTTTGGCACATAGAAGGAACTGTATTCATACTGTCCCCTAGATTCTGGCCCCAATAATTTATCTGCAAATATTTCATGGAATGTGTTTATACTAAAAATAAATGATGAAATTTAAATTTAACTTATTTACTGGTGCTGGCAACTCTACTTGTAGTTAATCCTACTGGTCTGCATGATTGAACAGAAAAGATGAGCACTTTTGTCAATGATGAAGATACAGACTAGGATTATACTTCCATGATTTTCTTGGCGTGTGATCTTAGGCAAATTACCTCCCTGTTCTGATGGTGAGTTTTGTCATCTGTAAATGAGGGTCATGATATTTGATTCCCAAGACTGTTGTAAAGATTATATTTTCTATACCTTTAAAGAACCGTGAAGAGTGCAATTAGGTGCTTTATGATCACTTGCTTTTATTACAATCTTTTGGCTTTGTTTTAAATGTGTATGCATGTATGTATATATGTTTGTATGTACTTATGGGAAGGAGATCGAGTGAGATAGAAAGAGAACACAGAAACACCAGGGCCTCTTGCTGCTGCAAACAGCTTCCAGATGCATGTGTCATTTTGTTCATTACATGTCTTTACATGGGTACAGGGCATTCAAACTGGGATCAGCAAAGTTTGCAAAGAAGTGCCTTTAGCTATTGACTTATTGCCTTAGCCCCTATTTTGCCTTTCCTTAGGTATTTGCTAAACTCAAGAGAAATCAGGTAAAGGTGTTCATCCTGAAATTATAGGTAAGAGGATATGGCAGGAATAAAAACCACTGGAAGGAGTGTAAGGGAGGTTGACAGAAAGCCTTCTTGATATACATGTGACCCTAAGTCTGTGCAGCTTGGAGGAGTGAAGTAGGGAGAACCCAAGTCCCTGATATACAAAGATTCTATTCTTCAGTCTTTTGGATAATGAAAATGGGAAAAAAGTAACATCTGTGTAATCAAGTGTCCTTGGCAATAGGTAGCATACAACTTTAATTTGGAAAGCACATAGAAAGTAACAATTAGGGAGAAAAGGAAAGAAAGTTCACAGAATTGGCCCAGCACATACCTGACAAAGGAGTCACAGTAATCATTATCTAGAATCCTTATGATTTAAAGAGATCTGTCACATATTCTGAATCCCCACTGCCCTTAAATGCCACTGCAAATAGAGTGACCTAACCAGTATACTCAAACACTTAGCACATGTTGAAGATTTTCTGCACTTCAACCTAAGGGAGGGAAGGAAAATGAAAACAAAGACTTGAGACCTATCCTCAAATGGATTCTCTTTACTGTCTGATATTAATGATCAATTTTTAGTGACAATATTTATATATGAAATAATTGTGCTGAGCCTGTAAGGATGGTCATGGGAAGAAGGTGTGGCCCGTTTCTTGTCCTTCATGGGGTCAGTACTGTTGGGTAAAATAGGCAGATTGTGGTTGTAGGAGTGGCCTAGTCCTGTTCTAGTGTCCATAAATGAGCATCAATATGAGGCTTAAGAGAAAATTTCATTTGAGATCAAAGGGGTGAGAAGGAGTGCAAGGAGCAGAGTGCTTCAGAGTAAGAATAAGGTTTTTTTTTTTAAGACAATAAAATAAAGAACATTGCAATTAAATAGAAAGTGATCATCACTGAAAGCAAAAGTTGACAAAGCAAGGCCATCAGATTCACTCTAGTCTCCTGTCTTTGTAAATAAAATTTTACTGTAATATAGTTGTTCTTCCTGTTCATTTAAAGTATTGTCTGCGCCTCTTGCATCCCACAAAGGCAGTGTTAAGTAATTATGAGAGAAACCAACTGGCCACAAAATTGAAAATACTTATTCTCTGACTCTGCAGAGACCTCGCTTTATGTCTCCCAGCAGAGAGTACAGCTCGCATAGACAGGACTTCACCGTTGGTGGCAGTGTTAGTGGTTGCATGAGAGTGGAGAGTACTATACAAAGGACATACGAGTGGTGAGCAGTGAAACTAAGTGGTGGGCAGTCAGGAGCTAAAATCAGAATTTTCGATTTAGTCCCGAGGATTGTGGGAAACTTTTCAGGCTTTTAGGCAGGACAGTGAGATGTGACGATGCAGTGCTGTGAGGTGTTTAGTAGGGCTCCAGAACCAGTGATCAAATGCAATCAGGCATGCTCAGGGTAGTGCATCTGCAGACTGGTGCCAGGGACTAGACCTAAGCTCTGCTGTGTACTACCTGTGGACTTCAGTTGCTTGCTGTGTGCTTCAGTTTTCCATATGTAAGATAGGAGATGCTGCTCCTGATGATGAAGATGATGATATCCCTCAAATAGTGTTATCATGAAGGTGTAGTATGGTAATAGAGGTGGAATACCAGGGTCATGAGAAACTTTCAATTGATGCTCTAAGTATGTCTCAGATATTTGGGAATTCTGGGTAATGAATGTGTCAGGATGGGAGAATCTGGTGGTAAAGTGCCTGGGATTTAAGCAAGGATAATGCCTAATACCTCAGAATGTTTCTGCAAAGACCTCGTTGGAGACCATCACAGCCATCCACACACTTACTGTCAGTCCCTCCCCACCATTATTATCATCACACCTTCCGTCATTTTCTCTTTCAGGCCTTCAAAAGTGCACTGATGAGTTCCTACTGGTGCTCAGGGAAAGGGGACGTGATTGATGACTGGTGCAGGTGTGACCTCAGTGCCTTTGATGCCAGTGGACTTCCCAGCTGTAGCCCACTTCCGCAGCCGGTGTACGTATGTATGGTCACTCTTCTTTGGATATCCCTTTCCATTGGCTCACACTCCTGCATTGCCAAAAAGAAAGGCTATGATTTGTCCTGTTCCCAGGGCATCTAACCAGGCTGCTGCCATCTGTGGGCATGAAGGAGAGAGGTCTGGCAGAATTTAAATGTGGTACAGTGTAGATGCTGACATTGCAGTATGTGCTGTTTTAAAGATGTTGCCTGTCATCTATTATTCCTTCCTTCACTCATCCACTAGCAAAGGTTTGCTTAATAACTGGCTACTACCTTTTCATGCCCTTTTAGATGGTGGAGCTACTGAGGTAAATAAAGTACAGAAGCTCTTTTCAGGGACTTATTTTATTCACTTTCTAGTTCTGAGCACCTGCTGGGTGTCAGGCACTGCCTTTAGACAGTATCAGTGAGCAAGATGGGAACAGTGTGTCCATTTAGGAAGCTAGTGGTGAAGTGAGAGAGACAGATACCAAAAGCAACTAAGAATAGCTTAAAATTAAATCAGAAAGCCAAAGTAAAACAGAGAATTTGTCACTGAGAGACCGGTAGTAGTGGTATGCTTTAGGTGGAAGGGAGGGGAGTTAATCAGGAAAATCTCTTTGGAGAAATCTGAATTCCTATAGGAGTAGTCAGTCAGATAACATGTGGTAAGAATCATGATTCAGGCAGAGGAAATAGCATATGAGAAGGGTCTGATATAGAAACTTTATTTGAAGAAATGAAGGAAGTTTGTTTTGCATGGAGAAATGTGATTAAGCAGTAATGTGAAGAGAAGTGGAAAGGAGCCAATGCTGGGAAGCCAGAGTCCCGTAATAAACCTCTGTAGGGTGAGAAAAACCATACAGCATGATTGTCCTTTAAGATGTAGCGTTAAGCCGGGTATGGTGTAGCACACCTTTAATCCCAGCACTCGGGAGGCAGAGGTAGGAAGATCACCAGGAGTACAAGGCCATCCTGAGACTACATAGTGAGTTCCAGGTCAGCCTGGGCTAGAGTGAGACCCTACCTGGAAAAAATAACAAACAATACCCGCCTCAAGAAAAGCCAGCATTGGATGTTGGATTTTGGGAGGCTTGGCTTGGTATATGCAAGGTTATCATACGGCTGTGTCCTTGGATTGTTGTCTGATCTCCTGCAAGCCATTGTCCTCTTCTGGTCCCTGCAGCTCCATTTCATGAAATGAAGGAATCAGACTTTATTTTTGCTGTGGAATAATCCAAATCTGTCATTCAGTTTTTTTATTGATTTAAACAGTATTTACCCCAGTTTTCTTTTCTTCTCAATAAAATAGTGCTATATTTCTCTTTTAGAGACTTATGGGAACTAAAGAGTTTACTGATTTGTATGAAACTGCAGGGAATGGCAAAAAGATTAAATTCTCCTACATCTGAAATCACTGCTAATTTGTTTTTTAAAAGGAGTATCATTGAGAATGTATTTTTATACAAATAGAAAACTCACCAATGTCCATTGAGGACATACTGAGTACGTGAACTGATTTGCTGAATATTACATTAATCTTGCAAGGGGAGCTTTGTATCCCTGCTTGATGGATGAGAAACCCTGAGAAGTGAAATAATTTATCTAAGGCCACACACAGCTTGGATGATAGATGGAATAAAGATTAGAGCCAAGGTTGAAACCTTTGCATCATTTGACTCATGCAGTTCTTTAGGACCTTAGCTGATGCTAGCCGGCAAACAAGCGACATTTCCTATTATCCCCTGTAGGCTGCGGTTGTCCCCAACAGTGGAACCTTCCAGCACTGTGGTCTCCCTGGAGTGGGTAGATGTTCAGCCAGCAATTGGAACCAAGGTCTCTGACTATATTCTGCAGCACAAGAAAGTGGATGAATACACAGACACTGACCTCTACACAGGTATGCCTTTCCATTTGCCAGCATATTTGACAGAGAGAAACCAGATGCCCTTATGTCTATGTGAACTTGGCATTATATAGTCTGGGAAAGCACTTGGAAATTTCATTGCTCAGTGAATTTCTGGTGCCCATCCATATGTGCTTTTTGGTATGATTTTTGAATAAGAAACAGTAACAAATTGTCACTGGAAAGAGTTACTCTGACTTGGACCTTCAGTATAATATGTGACTTGAAAAGGATTCATTCTGGTGATAAATTGGCCTTTCTCTATGTGAGAAGGCTGGTAGGTCTTGGGTTTGAAAACTTCAGTCTGAAAATATATTTTGGGGGATGAAATGAAAAAATTTAAACAACTTTTTGAAATGAAATATATGGAAATAGTCTTCATTAAGTGAGCTAGGTTACAGAATTGTAAATATTTTAAGGCTTCAGAGCTTAGAGAAGGATGACTTTTAAGAGTGTTGCCTTGGCTGGGTGTGATGGCACACGCCTTTAATCCCAGTACTCGGGAGGCAGTGGTAGGAGAATTGCCATGAGTTCTAGGCCACTCTGAGACTATATAGTGAATTGTAGGTTAGCCTGGGCTAGAGCAAGACCCTACCTCAAAAAAAAAAAAAAAAAAAAAA
Source organism: Jaculus jaculus (assembly GCF_020740685.1). Taxonomy (NCBI): domain Eukaryota; kingdom Metazoa; phylum Chordata; class Mammalia; order Rodentia; family Dipodidae; genus Jaculus; species Jaculus jaculus. The sequence continues at coordinate 138,675,648 of NC_059102.1, forward strand.
AAAAGAGTGTTGCCTTTGAGTTGGTACCGAGAACATTGTATGTGAGTTCTCCTAAATCCCTGACACTTTGAAGAAGCTAAGCATTCAGCTGTGACCCAGTTTCTGGTCTCACATCTTCTGTTCTCAGTGAAGACTTTCTTTCAGTACATCTTCAACAGCTAGAATACCCCTGATAGGCATCTTCTTGTGCCATGCACTGAGTTATGTCCATTGTTTAGCATCTCACTCAATGGTTGCAGCTTTCAGATCAGGACACTGAAACTAACTCATGGCTATCTAGCTAGTGGTATTGCCACACATTCTTAGTTTTAACCCTGAACCCAGACTACATAACTGGAAGAATGAAAGAAGTATGTTATTTTTTTATTCAACCAACCATAAACACAAGAAGAAAAGGTGGGATCTCTCTTAAGTGTGGTTGAATTCTTAACACATCCCATGAAGTCTGACATCCACATGTTTGTAAAATGGTTACATAATGAAAGAATGAAAAAAAAAAAAAAAACCTCCTTAATAGTAGAAGTTGCACTAGGTGTGGTCTTGCATGCCTTTAACCTGAGCACTCAAGAAGCAGAGGTAGAAGGATTTCTGTGAGTTAAGGCCACCCTGAGACTACAGCAAAACCCTACCTTGAGACCCCCCCCCAAAAAAAGTGGAAGTTGAGTATTCAGCATTCAATGAGACATTCTATTGTACCCTCCAATAGCTCTGTGACTATAGGAGAAAAGGTGTGGAAAGAATGTAAGAGCCAAAAGATGGGGGGGGGGGAGTGTTTGGGAACACTGTCTTCCAGACATAAAGCAGTCATTCTATTCATGACCTTCTAATAGTTTTTGTTAGATGTACAAAACCTACATAATATTGGGCACATCAACAGGCTATCATGGATGATGAAGGAGGACAAATAATAATAACAATAATAATAATAATAATAATATCAAAATAGAAGAAGGACTACTTAGAAAGAAGAGGGTGTTCAGTGGAGGAGGATGGGTAATGGAGATTAAAGGACAGTGGTAGGAAGGGATTATATAAAATTTTAATAAAGATTTTCATTTAAGAAATAAAAAGACTATAAATTTGTTTTGAAAATGAAAATGGTTCTATCTACTTTTGTATGTTATTGGAGAAAACCATTCACAAGTAAAAGTGTTTTGCTTCTTAGACTTCCTTTGTTTTTTTCCTTTTTATTTTGTCTCTTCCTACTCTGTCTTTCTCACTTCCCTCCTTGGACCGTTTTTGCTTTGATTCCTTTAAAACTGGAAAGAATATGGTACAGTGAGGCCCAGGTTATGAGTAGTTGGAGAAGTCTCGTTGACTAGTATTTGAAAACTCAAGATGAGTGTGGCTGGCTTGGCATGCTATGGGTTGAAGCATAGGACAGGCCGCAGGGCCATCACTTTCATGAAGATCGTGGGGTAGCAATTGGGAATTTATTTGGCTTCATAATTTGAACTTTTTAAAATTCCTTCTAGCCTTTAACTCTATGTGTGTGTTGCCCATGTGCTTGTGTAGGACTATGTATCTAAACGTAAGTTTAAATGTATGTATATTTATGTTCATTTGACTGCACTATTCCTTTTATGTTAATGAGCTTTGCCGGTATCTGTGGATGGGGATGTGTGATAGTTTTATGTGTGCTTTTGTCCTTGTGAGAAGCTAGTTTATAATTGCAGAGGTTTGTAGAATGCAGTTACCAAGAGAAATGAAAGTCCTCCAAAGGGTGTGTTCACACTTTAGCAATAATGTTCCACATCTCTGCAGCACACTGTTCTTTTCAAATTAGAAAATAATAAAAACCATATAAAATAAGAATGACTCTTAACCTTCTTAAGCAGAAAAAGTGAGTCCCAGGGAGTTTCATGGCTTTCCCTAAGGCCCACATTTCATATGGCCGAGCCAAGCTTTGCAAGTAGATCTGCCTTTCTCTAAGAACAGGGTGAGCTCTTACACGTCCTTCCACATCTATGTCAGAACTCAAGAGTTGCTTTTTATGCAAAAAGCTTTTTCATTCTCTTAGGAAATGTAGTTTCCCTATCCTTTCATCATAGCACACTCCTTCTTTCTACATCTTCATTGGAATACTCTACATGTTGCTCCAAAGTCCTTCCTCTAACATCGGTAGAACATCCCACAGAATGCGCAGATCCTCAGAGTTCATTTAGTTTATCCTCTTTATCATTTCAACTCATCTCTCCAAGTCTAGCTCACTTGAGTGCATACCTCCAGCCTTGAAAAACTCAGTTCCTCATAAAGTTTTCTATGTAAGACTATGTCATCTAGAAATGAAGAATATAATTAGACTGTTCCTTTTTTAATATGGACTTTTAAAAATTGTTTTTTTTCTTATCTAATTGCTTTGGCATACACTTTCACATACTATTCAGTTATTAAAAATGATAAGAGTGGGGTTTTTTGGGGGGTTCTCTAATCTTAGGCTGAAAACCCCTCAGACTTTCACTGTGAAGCATGATACTAGCTAATTTTTTGTGGTCCCTTTGTTAGGTTGGAGAGAGCTTTTAATCCTACCTTTCTGAGAAGTTTTTTTTTAGACATCTTTTGTGTCTTCTGAAATATTCATATAATTATCTTTGTTAGCTTTTTCTTTTATTTATCTAAGCAGAAATAGAGAGAGAGAGAGGGAGAGAGAGACAGAGAGAGAGAGAGAGAGAGAGAGGAAATGGGTATGCCACTGCAGATGAACTCCAGATGCATGTACTTCATTGTGAATCTGGCTTATGTGGGTTCTGGGAAATCAAACCTGGGACATCAGGCTTTGCCAGAAAATGTCTCTACCTGCTGAGCCATCTATTCAACCCCAAGTTATTTATTTTTATGTTTTCCTTTCTTTCTTTCTTTCTTTCTTTCTTTCTTTCTTTCTTTCTTTCTTTCTTTTTTTTTTACAAGATATGTTTAAGAATTTGTATCTGTGATCCTAAGAGATTTTTATCTGTATATTTCCTTTCATACACTGTTTCTGTCTTTTTTTTTTTTTTTTTGCTCAGGGTTATTATAGTTTCCTGATATGATTACTTTTTGAGGCAGTCTCACTTTAGCTCAGGATGACCTAGAACTCATGGTGTCCCTACCTCAGCCTCCAATTCTTTAGCAGACAGTTTCAGTTTTGCTGAGATAAACTTCCAGACCAGGCACAGTTATGAAAGGAAGAGATTTATTGAAGCTTACAGATCCAGGGAAGTTCCATAATGGGAGATGAAACTGGCCTGCTTTCACAGGACCAAGCACAGAAAGAAGCACAAGCCTAAAAGCCAAAAGCCACACAGCACAGCACACTTCAGGAACTCCAGCTAGGCAACTTTGCATATCTTTAGATTGAAATCTCAAACCCACCACCACACCTTAAGATCCACCCAGTTGACACCCCTTCCAGCCAGGTGGCTGTAGATGCAAACTAAAAACTAATAAAACAGTGAACATGTTGGGGGCCATCTATTCAAACTACCACAAGTTCTAAGTCAGATTTTGATGGGTGTAGCCTCTGTTTTGGCCAAAGACTATTGGGAGCTTCTCATTGGAGTCCATGATATTGGTCTCCATAGAGTTCTGAGTTGGGTCCCAGTTCCAGTTATGGTTTCATTTCCACTGAGCAATTCACTTATCTAATCAGAGTCACTGGTTACCCATATAGGCTAGATGCCACTATTACACAGGTCAAATTACATTTTTTATTATTTCCTTTGTTTTGCTTACTTTGGGTTTAGCTTGCCATTTTGTTTTCTTACATTTTATATTTTTAAGCTGCTAGCTAAAGTTACTGATTTGAGAAACTCTTGGTAATGTTTGTTGGCATTCCCAGAAATTACTGCCTTAAGAGTCTCTCAAAGATTTTCTGAAAATATATTTTAATTTCACTCATCTCCAAATACTTTCTAATTGCCCTTTATTTATTTATTTTTTTGACTCATGAGTTATTAAGCAACATGTTACTTTGGTTCTAAATATTTGAGGATTTTTTTTTCAGATATATATTTAAGAATTTAAATTCAATACACTGTAGCCAGAGAATATACTTTTTTGACTTGATGAATCCAAATTTTATTGATACTTGTTTTATACTCTAGAGTGTGAGCTATATTTATATTCACTTTTCACTTTAAAAGCATGTATATTTCTATTTATTAGTGAGTTTTATATAAATGCAAATTAAATCTAGTTGACTTGTGGAGTTGCTCAAATTCTCTAAAGCCATTCTGCTTTTTCTGTTTCTTGTATTTATGAGCAATATCGAATCTCTGACTATAATTGTGGACATATTTATTTCTCCTGAAGTTCTAACTTAGTTTTAATTTATGTATGCTAAATTTATGTTATTAAATCTACAGACACTGAAAATTTTCTATGCTTTTGCTGAATTGATTCCTTTATTGATATAAGATAGTCTTCTATATCCTTGAGAATTTTTTTTTCCCTCTTTAAGTCTACTTTGGCTCATATTTGCCACTAGTTTCCTCTGATTAGCTTTATAGTCTATCATTTTCCACTATTTTTTCTTTAACACTATGTTTACTCTCATATTTAAAGTATATCTCTTTATCTCTATCCCCTACCCCCCCCCCCCCAAGGCTCAGGGTTAATTATGGAAAAGGTGGCGGAAGAAGGTTAGAAGTAAATGGAGGGTAGCACTCACTACAATGCCACCTTCCAGACATAAAATGGTCTGGATATCCATGACTTTTCAGTGTCAGGCACTACTTACATAAGACCCTAATAATAGGAAGAAAAGATGATGATATCAAAATACAAGAGATATATTGAGAGGGGAGAGGATATCATGGACGGTGAATTTGTGAGGGGAAGGTGGGAATGGAGAGGGAATTATCATGGTTTATTGTCTATAATTATGGAAGCTGTCAATAAAAAAGCCACAAAAATAAAGTATGTCTCTGGTGGATGGAATATCATTGTGTGTTTGTCTTTCTGTGATTATCCAGTTTGACATTCTTCTCTATAGACTGGTAGTTTCAGACCATTTATACTTAATGTGAAATTGGTATGGCTTGGTTCAAGTTTATTCTCTTGTTAATTGTTTACTATTGTCCCATTTGTATTTTTTTTTCTTTTACATCTTCTTTTAAATTGTTTTTGTGATCTCAAGATATCTCTTCTGTTGGCTTAATAGCTGTAACTCTTCTGCTCTTCTGATAGTTACCCTAGGGATACAATATGAATATTTAACATTTCATAGTGTCCCTTTACATTGCCTTATACCATGTCATATACAGTATAAGAAGAACCTTAAGATAATATGCTTTGTTTTCCGAGCCCATCTGCTTTTTAATTTATATCTATGTTAAAAATTCAAAATGAATTTTTATTATTTTTCCTTAGTTAATTGACTTTTATAGATCTTTTTGTTTTGTTTTTCAATGAAAGGTCTCATTCCAGTTCAGGCTGACCTAGAATTCACTCTGTATTCTCAGGGTGGCCTCAAACTCAACGGTGATCCTTCTACCTCTGTCTTCCGGGTGCTGAGATTAAAAGTGGGTACCACCACACCTGGCTGACTTTTATAGATTTTTTAAAAATAAGTTTTTTACACCAAACAATGTAGATACATTTTTGCTGTGCTTTTCTTTGAGTCCTGCCTATATTTTCCTACAGTATTAATTTATTTTTCCTTGATGGACTTTTTTTTTCTTTACTGCTTCTCATATTTCTTTGCAATCAGTGGTGTGTTCTTTCAGACTTTCTGTTGAAAGACATTGTGGCTGGGTATATATATCTAGGTGGTCAAATGTGTATCCCCCTAACTTGAGCAAATTTCTGCTTTTTAAAAAAATATTTATTTATTTATTTATTTATGAGAGAGAGAACCTACTACTACAAAGAACTCCAGATACATAGACAACTTTGTGTACCTGGCTTTAGGTGAGTACTGGGGAGTTAATCATAGCCCATCAGGCTTTGCAAGCATCTGCCTTTAACCTCTGAGCTTATTTGCATTATTCCAGGTAAGAACTGTGCCCTTACTGAAAGCATGCTCTTCCTGTTGATTCATACTCTTATTTCTCCTGGCTGCTTCTAACATTCTCTTTCTTATTTGGCACTTACTGAACTTTTTTTGATTCACTACTTTGTAATTTTATCACCTTTGGAAAACATTTTGACCATTATTCTGTCATTTTCTTCCTCCCTATTTTTCTCTCTTCCAAGAAGTCCAATCATATGTATTCAGCTATGTCAATTTATCACTCCCCTCAGTGATAATCGCTTTTAAAACCTTTCTTTTCTTTTCTCTTCTTTTCTTTTTGGTTTATTGGATTACTGCTAATATTGTCTTTAACACCTTCTGTAAAATTTTATCTATTTTTAATTCTACCCACTGAATATTTTTCATCTTGGACATTATAATGTTCATCCCTTAGAAGTTTCTGTTTGACTTATATACTCAGTATCTTCTTGGCTTATTTTGTTTTGTTGAGACACACTCTCCCTGGAAATCATGGTCTTTCTGTTCAGTCAGTCTCCTTACTCCTGAAGATGCAGACATGCATCTCTTTACCTGAGCCACATTGCAATGTTTTTGACATGTGAAATATAGTTACAATAACTTCAAATGTCCTTGTTTGTTAATCTTATCATCTGTATGAGTTTTGGGTCAGTTTATTCATTTATTTTTTCTCCTCATTATACATTTCCTTTTTCTGCTTCACTTTTTGTTTTTTGTTTTTTCGAGGTTGGGTCTCTCTCTAGCCCAAGCTGTCCTGAAATTCACTATGTAGTCTCAGGCTGGCCTCAGACTCACAGTGATCTTCTACTTCTGCCTCCTGAGTGCTTGGGTTAAAGGCATGCGCCACCATGCCCTGCTCATGCATCATTTTGAATAATAATTTTTTATTGTATTCCAGACATTATGATTTTTCCCTGTTGGATACTAGATATTTTTATGTTCTTATAAATAATTTGAACTCTGTTCTAGGAAATACTTAAGTTACTTGGATGCAATTTCTTTGAAGTCTTGCTTTTAAGATTTGTTGGTAGAATTGAAGTGTTGTTTAGTCTAGGGCTAATTATTTCTTTTGTGTACTATACACAATAGCACATGAATTGTAAGGTTTTCCAACTTGGCTTATAGAAACAGGCACTGTTGTATTGGGCACTGTTTTCTTTACTACTTTTGGAATAGTGGTCTCCTCAAACACCCACATCAAATCAGCATTCTGTTGAATATTGACAGAGGACCCTCCACAGATGAATTCATTTAGTTTTTAGTGCAGTTCTCTCCTTTTTACATCTTTCTGTCTTCTAACTCTGAACTCTGGCTTTTCTGAACACAGAACTCTGCTTTCTCAATTTAGAGTCTGTTTGATACTCCCTTTTTGCACAGTGACTTGGGAGCTCTGTGAATGCAAGAGGAAATTTTAAGTCTCACATAATGTTTTTTCCATCTTTTTGGATCTCTATTCACTGTATGTTGTTCTTTCTTTTTTCATTTTATTTATTTGAGATAGAGAGAGAAAGAGAGAGAGAGAGATCAGGAGAGAATGTGTACACCAGGGCCTTCTGCCACTGAAAATGAACTACAGATGCATGCACCCCTTGTGTATCTGGCTTATGTGGGTCTTGGAGCCATCTCTCCAGCCCTCATTGTTTGTTTTTCAAAATGTAAAGCTTGCTGTGAGTTTGTGTGTGATTTCTAAAAATAAATGAATAATGTTTTAGTCAGTAACAAGTAAATCCAGTGTCTGATATTCCATCTAGCATAATGATAGGTTCCAAGATTATTTCATACTCTATAGGAAATAATACCTTGATACAACAGTTCCCTTTAAAGACTGGGGAAAGTGACTCACACCTTCCAATAATGCCATCAATTTATGTAGTATATCAGTGGATTAATCCACTGATTTGATCAAATTTCTCATGAACAATTTGTCTCTCAATCTACTAGCTTGGGACAAAGCCTTCAAAATATCATCCACTGTTTGTGTGTGTGTGTGGGGGGGGGATAGAGATACTTCATATTCAAACCATAGCCACTCTGAATGAACATGGCCCAAATTTTAATCTTTTAGCCCAGCTAGTTGAATAGTCTCCTGAAAGATATAAGCCTAATGAAGGAATAGGAACTCAGGAAATCCTGGCCTCCAATTTTGATTTGCAAGTTCTCTCTGGGAGGTCTAGGACCCTCTAGAGCTAAGTCTAGTTTCATTAGCTGTAGAAAAGAGACATACATGGGCATTTCAGAGTGGGCATAGAAGACTAGTGGGCAGTAATAGGTAGTAATACACATTTGATGCACCTTTCCTATCTCCACGAACTGAAATCAAACAAGAAAAATAAATATCAGGAAGCAAAGGACAAAATAAAGATTAAGACCTCTATTTTGGATTACTTTGGATTACTCATGCATTCGGTCAGGTGTGGCCAGGATAGGAAAATGTAGGCTTTCTCCTTTGATCTGTCTATATTTTTTTCACAGCAGCCAATTCAGCACTGGAATTGTTTACTTATTCACAAACCCATGTGTGTGTGCACAGAGATATAGGTGGATACACACATATCTTACTCTCTGTTTCTCCCATGTGTGCAAGCAAAATCCTTTATGGCTACCATCTGCCTCACATCCCCATGGGCTATTGAAATGTGCATTCTCCCTCCTGTCTCCTGCCCCAACTCTGTCCTCGCATCTGGCTTTGGCACCCTTTCTGTTTGCCTCAGAGAAGCCATTGCTCTGTTGGTCTGGGGACTGTTAGGAAAGCCAAGCATAAGTAGCCTCCTGTTCCAGTTGTTTTGAGCAGAACTGAGGCTTTTTTTTTCAGGGGGTGCTGAATTCCCCGCACGCTAATCTGTCATCAATATTAGAAACAGACGTCTGGTTCTCCCACGTGGCCTCATCAGAGCAACTGGCGTAAGTTTCAGCCTTTCAGGCAGGGGAGATGTGGGGAAAATAAGGGGGAATCTGAGGCACATGCATATTTAATGAACTCAAATCCTCTGTTTAACCTGTGTGCTCAGAGGAGAGGGACTTGTCAGGAGGTATGGTAATAGTAGTAGACACACAGCTAAAGCTGGAGCTCTGCTTGTCCCTGTCCCCCAGATCTTTCTACGTGTGTATTATATCTATTATGGTTTGATGTGGTTGAGAATAAATCAGTGACACAGAAGGAAATGCAGGGATAAAAGACATTTTGGGTAGCTAGGCAGAAAGTAGAATCTAGCCAACATATATTCATGAGAAGGTTCTGATTTTGTAGGGTGCATATGTCATTACACCAGTTCCTTCTTTGTCTTCTTTCCCATGTAGCAGCTCCAGAGGATGCCAACATCTTGGAGTGTAAGTATCTTGAGCATTGAGTCCTGCATTCTTGATATTCAGATCTGAAACAGTAAGAAAAATAGGGAAGAATCTCACCACTGTGCATTATAATCTCTGACTCCCCAGTGAGATGATGGACCCATGCAATTTCTTTGGTCATTTGCTCCTGTCATGATGGACTTTTAAAGTAAATCTCTCAAGTAGTTGTGGCTTCTGTCTCTCCCATGGGCTTTCTAGCTTCAGCTTGTTTGGAAGTCCAGCTGGCTCTTTTGGCTGCCACAGAGGCAACAGGCTCTTTCTGCCATCCTCCACCCCCTTTACCTCCTCACAAAAGGCAGCTACATCTGGAGACAGTCAGTGCCCTTTTCTGTCCTGGCATCTGGGAGCCTGATGGGCCTCTCCCCAACAGATTGGTACCAGGCACCAAACTTCTCTCCTGCCAACTTTCAACGTTTGTCTACTTCTTTCTTTCTCTAGTCTTTCCTGACTCTCCATTCCTCCTTTATTTTTTTTCTCTTTGTGTGTGACTTGACTTGCTTCTCCTTTCACTCTCTATCCATGACCTCACCATTGTCTTTTTCTTGTCTCTGTGGTCTGACTCAGATTAGAGCTCAGAACCCGAACACAGACACAGCTTTGAGTCTTAAAGAATGTCCAAACAATGAAAGAAGGTTTCTGTCTACTTTCAACTGTGTCCTCCACTTTCTTCCCTCCCAGGTACCACTAAACCTCATCCTCAATTGACAAGATCCTCTGCTCCACGCCATCTTCCAACATACACTGCCCCATCTTAGACCTTAGAAAGAAGACATTCTCCATAGAAGGGAGTAAGCAAGTATGGGGAGTAACAAGGCAGAGGACAGCAAGACCCCTTTCCTCCAGCAGCAGCAGCAACAGCAGCAGCAGCAGAGATGAGGCAGGAGCAAGGCTGTGGCGGAGCAGTTATGCAGAAGAGATGTGTGACATCTGGTGGAAAGTACCCAGCGCTCCTCCAGAAGTGTAAGCCATGCGGAACTTTGTGAGAGAAACTAGGGTTTCTCTCACCTGATTGCTGCCTGTGTTCCCTGGGCCAGCTTGAGGGAGGTATCATCGCTGGCTGAGAATTCCACTCCCTCAGCTACAGTGGAACAGGGATAGGGGTGGGGTGGCAAGGGAAATATGTTTTACAAAGTGAAGTACCAAATGACATGTCTGCAAACATTTGGAACTGATATTAGGGCCTCAGAGAGCATTTCTGTCACTTCAGCTGCTCTTCAGATGAGAAATTTCTAGTCAAGAGCTTCTCAAATGGAAAGGCCCTTAGTCTCAATTCTGTCTATTTCTTCATACCGCCTGGCATGGCTTCTTTATCACAGCTTTTCCTTCAGGTCACAAAATACATTCCTTCATTCCACTCACATGTGTGGAGCCTTTCCTGTAGTCCAGGCATTTGTGTGCAGATTAAGTGTGGGTAACAGCACACGTGTGGTTCCTCTGTTCATTGAACTTCTGTCTACTAGGAGAAGAAATAATTTAGCAAGACATGTCTGTGATAGCATAATAGGTGATAACTCAGATGATGTCATAACAGGAAAAATGGTTTTCTAACCCAGTCCAGTGGGATAAGTAAAGGGTACCCAGAGGAATGAGGCAATTACTTGAGATTATAGTCTTAGTAATTAACCATCGGGATCAACTCCTTATCCCCAGTGCTTCCAGCCACTATGGAGATCACCCATGGGATGAAAAGAGTGTTTTGTAGGTCTTAGTTCATTCTTGATGCCATCTATTGCTATTCTTATCACAGTGCCATCTTCATGTTGCAGAGAACAAGAGAATACAGCTTACATCCCCTTTGTCCTCACCAGCATCTCCTTTCAGGACAAGCATGAGTTATACCGGGTGGTCATAAAAAGACTTAGTCAAGACTAAATGTATTCTGCATTATGTCTAGAGCTTTTGGAAAAATGGACATACAGAATCCAGACTCCTTTGTGTGTGAGTGCACCCGGGCTCACGCATACCATGGTGCATGCTTGAAAATCAAAGGCCAACGTTTGTTGATGGTGGTGCTCATCTTGCACCTTGTTTTGAGACAGAATCTCCCATTGTTCACCACTGTGTTTGCCGGGCTAGCTGGCCTGTGAGATATGGGGTGATTCTCCAATCTTTAACTCTCTTCTCAACATCAGCAAACTGGTGTTTTAGACACCTGTGCCGCAGTGCCTGGTTTTCCATGGGTCTTGAGGATCTAAATGCAGGTGCTCATGACTGTACTGCTAGGGCTTTGTCCATGGAGCTGTTGCCCCAGGCCCCACAGAAAGATCACCTCAAGCCCCAGACTTTATCCTGGGATACAACTGAAATTCATTCTCTAGATACTCAAGATGCTGACTTGCAGCTGTCGTTTGTGGTCTTATATAGATGAGTTTCTTGGGGCTGGAGAGATGGCTTAGCACTTGAGGTGCTTGACTACCAAACCTAACAACCTTGGTTCAAGCCCTCAGTACCCAAATAAATAGACAGATGCACAATATGGTAAATCTGGAGTTCGTTTGCAGCAACTGGAGATTCTGGTGTACCCATATTCTGTCTCTTTTCTCTCGCTCTCTGCTTGCAAATAATAAATTTCTTTTTAAAAAAGGTAAGTTCATAGCAGATGGTTGATCTGTCAATCAAGTGGCTTGCTCCTCTGGTCTGCTCATTTTCAGTGACCTTACCTTCACTCCCTCATACAACCACCATTAGGCCATACAGGAGTCTTTGTCCTCTCAGTATATTGTTATATCAAGAAGTCATTAGTATCCACATCCTAATCTGACCAGAATCTTTTAGTTTTTCTGTAGATTTCCCACTCCTACCAAGCCTGTATTTATTGTTTTAGTATTTTAATATTTATTTATTTATTTATGAGAGACAGAGAGAGAGAGAGAGAGAGAGAGAATGGGGATGTCAGGGCCTCTAGACAACTGCAAACAAACTCCAGACACATATATCTCAGTGTACATCTGGCTTATGTGAGTTCTGGGGAATTGAACCTTGAGTGCTTAGGCTTTTCAGCCAAGTGCCTTAACTGCTAAGCTATCTTTCCAGCTTCCTTTCTTTTATTAATCAGAATGCCCCATCCCTTCATATAATTACTTTATTTATCTAGCAATTCCAACTTTAAAAGTCATCTCTCTCTTCATGGCAAAGTTCATGGTCCATAGTTTAATCACTGCTCTCAATGACCACCTGATTCCCCTTGCCTTTTTGTCTTTTACTGCCCTGTGGTTTTCCACCTTTTGTGAGAGTGCATTCAAGTAGCTGGAGGCAAGAACCCTACATAGGTCATTGGGGACAGCCCTGTCCCATACTTATTTTTGTTTATTTTTATTTATTTGAGAGTGACAGACAGGCAGAAAGAGAAAGAGAGAGAGGGAGAGGGAGGGAGGGAGGGAGGGAGGGAGAGAGAGAGAGAATGGGCACGACAGGGCCTCCAGCCACTGCAAATGAATTCCAGACGCATGTGCCCCCTTGTATAACTGGCTTACTTGGGTCCTGGAGAATCGAGCCTCAAAGTCCTTAGGCTTCACAGGCAAGCACTTAACTGCTAAGCCATCTCTCCAGCCCCTGTCTCATATGCTTTTGTCCTTATCATCCATTAACCTCTGACACTTATCATCTGGGGAATACTTCAGCTTACCTCCATAGCAATTTTAAAATTTAAATTTGTTTGATTTTCTTTTCATACAATGTAGGAAGCACCCTTTTAAGTGTCCAGGTTGTTCTTTGTAGAAGCATATGCAGTTCTTCCTGTATCCTATGTCGCCCTCTGCTTCTCTAGCACATTGTTTTCACCATAACTTCAATGTGATCATAAATTCTTCTTAGAACAAGCACAGTACCCCATCTCCCACCATGATAATCATCCATTTCCTCTTCTTACACCACTAATGACATCATCTATGATGTATAAATCGATATGACCCCGGTTTTTCACTTTGTACTCATTCCTCAACTCACTCCACTGCATCTCCCACTACCAGTAACTTACTGAATCGCCATTCCATAAATAGTTGTGACTTTTATGCCATTAAATCAAAGAAATTTTTACTCTGTCATCAATTTACTTGACAGGTGTTTTCATTGGAGGAGGACCCTGAAGGAAATGGGGACCAGAGAGAGGGGATATAAGACTATAACATATTTATATTTGAAAAAATAAAAGAAAAAAAGTATTATTGGCCCCACAGAGAATACCATAATCCTACTGAGGAGGGCCCCCAGGGTAACAGGAGCTGGGGCAAGATGATATGAGTATATCCTGTCATAGTAGATATAAAATAAAATTTAAAAAATAAACCCTAACCCTAACCCAGTGCTGTTATGACAGGTACATGCATGCCTTGCTATTATGTGGCGGCTGGAGTTACAAACTCACTTTGTACTCGTTCCTCAACTTACTCCACTGTGTCTTCCACTGCCATCAACTTGCTGAATCACAAAGGTCATTAAGCTTGTGTAGCAAGTACTTTACTCACAGAGCAATCTCTCAGCCCCTTGTCTAGTCTACTCATTTTTAAAAAGAATATTTATTTTTTGTGTCTGTGTATATGGTTATATCAGGACCTATTTCTGCTACAAATGACTGCCAGACCCTTGCACTACTTTTCCCCATCTGGCTTCCATGGGTATCTGAGGACTTGAAGCCCATTCAGTAGGATCGCAAGCTATCACCTGTAATCTTTGGACTATCTTTTCAGTCCCATGTTTTGCTCTTGGTATCAGTAATTCTTTTTCGCACTTGGGCACATGTATGTGCACCTCAGCCTCACTGCCATCTGTCAGAACCCTTAGGTTAGATTTAGCACCACATTCTATGACATTGTGGGTTCTATCACTTTTGTTGTTGTTGTTGTTGTTCATTTTTTTATTTATTTGAGAGCAACAGACATAGGGAGAAAGACAGATAGAGGGAGAGAGAGAGAACAGACGCGCCAGGGCTTCCAGCCACTGCAAACGAACTCCAGACACGTGCGCCCCCTTGTGCATCTGGCTAACGTGGTTCCTGGGGAACAGAGCCTCGAGCCGAGGTCCTTAGGCTTCACAGGCAAGTGCTTAACCACTAAGCCATCTCTCCAGCCCTATCACTTTTTATTTAGCCTGGCTTAGTAGTACTTTTTTTACCATTTTACTAAATACATTGAATTTGTGGTCAGGAGACAGGATTTTTTTTTCCCCTTATGTGTGTATATAATGTGGTGTGTGCACGCGCGTGTGTGTGGTATGCACAGGTGTATACCCTTGAGGTACCTCATGCATTTGTCTGTAGTGGGATTTGATCACCTGTGGTGGCCAGAGCTGAAAGCTCAGTCCCACTCCTTGGTGTTTCTGCCTGTTCTGCTCCATTTGGGACTAGAGATATAGACATGTGTGGCCATGCACAGCTGTTAATGTGTGTCTGGAGATGGATCTCCAGACCTCTCTTTGGCCCCATCAGGCTCTTATGCTTGAGCGGGAAGTGGTCTTACCCACTGCACCATCTCTCTTGACCAGTGGGCAAGGAGTCATCATTTGCTTTTATCACTACACTACCTTTATTTCCAAAATTGATCATTTTCATCATTTTTTTTCACTCTCTCTCCAATGTCAAACAATTTCAGGCATATGAAAAACAATGAAAAAGACCCAAAGTATGAGGAGAAATTAATGACATATAGTGAGTCCAGGTAGTATATGTTTTGAGTAATGGAGTTAAAAAAGAAAAATTATATATAGAAAGGCTGATATTGTAGAGACTTAAGGCATGCTAAAAAGTAAAAGTGTTATCACTGAGGGATACTGATTAACCTGTAAATCCATTACTTCATCACATATACAAAATAATCTAAGAATGAAGGAAATGATTCAAATGAGAGAGATGAATATCAGTCATGAGAAAGTCAAACATGTAGAAAGTATGAGACTAAGAACTGCTTTTGTTCCTTGACTATTTAATCAACACTTTTTTCCATCACACACTGCCAATGCATAATGCCAGGGCCTGGTTCTGGTGATCGGGGCATTTCAGTGTTTATTATACAGAATTTTATTTTAAAAAATATTCTGTGTGGCATCACAACATGAACTAGTTTAGCTTATCCAGACGTAGAACTAGGGCTCAGTTTCTATTACTCCCTGGAAAGGTGGCCATAACTGAGTGGCAGCATGTGAGATAGATCAAGAGTAATGAGAGGAGATGAGAAAAGTGATATAGCTTTGAGGCCCTTCTCCTCCCCCATGACATGAAGAGGTGACAGAATGTAGAACTCCCCTCTAAGAGCCCAGTGATTACATTGTAGGAATTCAGATACAGCACCTGCAAGGCCCTCACTTTTAACTCAGTGCAAACAGACTATAGAGATGGATCAATTGATAATGTGCTTGTCATGTAAATTTGAGGACATAAGTTTAGATCCCCAAGTCTCACACAGAGACAGACACTGAAGTGTTGATGTCTATAATCCCAGTGCACCTAGGGTAAGAAGGGAGGTGGAGATAGAAGAATCACCTGGGAGCTCACGGGCCAGCTAGTTTGAAGAATCCTGCACAGTGAACCACTGCACACCCTGACTCCAGCAAGGTGGAAGGTGAGAACTAATGCCCAAACTTTTCACCGCCTTTGGCATGCAGGTACACACATTCACAACAGAAACATATACCAAAATGAATGAATTAAGTGGTCTGGTATTTCCCTATTTTTCTCAACTCTGTCTTTATTTTCTTTTCTACAATGGCCACTCTAGATACTTTCACCATCTAGTGCTGCCTCTGTATTAACTCCTTCCCATGACTCCAAACTCATTTCCATCTATACTAATATTTCCCATCAGGGAAAATTTCAGGACTAAATGCCAATATTTCCTAACAGTGTTGTGAGCACCTGGTGCCATAATATGTGGTGTATGTGAGAAGCCTGGCTAGAAATGATATCCAATAACTATTCATCTTCTTTCCTTCCTCCTTGAAAATATATACAATGCCCCTGCCTATCTTCAAATATTGGCTTTAAAACAGAGATAACAGGCAGGGGCTATTTTAAAACATTTTAATAAGTTGTCATCGTTAGAAATCTAGATGATTTTTACATGGAAATCTGTATTCTTTGATTCTGCTAAAAAACAAGTAGTTTCTGGCAGCCTTGGGCTACCCTTCCTATACAGCAAGCAATAGGCAGGAAAGTTAAGCAGCAACTTCCTTTTTCAGAGAACTCAGACACACTCTGGTTTTCCATGGCACCCTTCTTCCCAATTGGCTGACATTGTCTAACCCAGTATATCCATCTATATTGTCTGCTTTGCAATGTGTGTCTTTGAATGCATTATCTCTACTTTAAACCAGGGGCAAAGAATCTCTTTCCCCGAGATCTTCATCTTAGCTTGTACTTTTTTTTTTTTTTTTAACCTGTAACATGGGGTTTGGTTTTGACTGCTCCATAGTAATAGACTTGAATCATTAAAGTTGCTTTAACTTTGGAGTACTTTGCCATGTACCATACTCCATAAGACTCCTAGCTCCATGAGGATATCTCTAATTATTTATTATTTCTGAACTGTTTATCCTCTCCTAAACATTAAGTGTGGTTTAACCTAGAAGCCTAAGAAGTAACTATTAAGTGAATACCCTGAACAAAGCAAAGATGCATTATACTCATTCATCCAATATGATAACTCTGTGTTGAGGGCTTTGTTGCTAGCCTCACTTTCACACAGCCGAAATTCAGGTGCAGAAGTGGACTGCTCAGAGGCCTCTTCTAGAGCCCTACAGTATTCTACTCATACTATACCTACAGATCAGCTAAGCCAATCCCTTCTTCTCACATCAAAATAAATCAAATGCCTGAGGTCAAGGCACTTTTTCCCTCGTCTCTACTGATTGAATTAGGGACAGGCCATCTTTGTCCCAGCCCAGTCTTAGCTTTCCAGTTATCTGCTTCTAGCAGAATCAAGGTATGAATTCCTCCACCAACCCTATTCCCATTCTTCATGAGCCTCTTTGGGAACATTCATGCCTAGATTTCAAAAGACCTCTAAGAGTCACAGGAAATCTGGAGGCATAGAAATTACACATAACCTTTACAGAATGACCCTCTCCCACTTCTATTCACTCATTCACACCATATGAACAAGGAAGGCAACTTCGAAAAAAATGACTTGATTGGAATCATTCAATGTTTGTCCATATAATTCTGTAGATCCTAACAGATAGATGAATAATTCTTCTCCTTACTACTCACAAATAAGTTCCAAAGAGTAGGGTCCCAATACTCTAGCACTGGACTTATTCAGTAATTACTGTAGACTCCATTACCACAGACATCCTTCAGGGAAGTCTACATTCTGGGGAGAGTTCCCTCTAGGAGAGAAGAGTGTGATTTCCAAAGACCAAATGCAAATGGAAACCATTATATGCTACTAGGCATGAAAATAAGCCTCTTTATACAAACATTCTAAGGGACATATTTCTGGTATTCAGAAAAGAGAACTATCTAAGCCAACCTGTTTCCCTTGTTGAAGTGGCTTTTAGGAAGGCAACTAACTTAGCATGTGAGGGTGGTGACAGCACTAGCCTGCTTTCCTGTCCTTAGACACACTAAGCAAAACTCACATTTATTTTCCTCTGGAATTCTCCACATTTCTTGGATGCATACCCTGAAGAAGTATAGCTACATCATATGGTAGTGCTATTTTCAGGTTTTGAAAAGCTCCCTGACTGATCCCATAGTGGCTTCACCAGTTTGAACTCCCACCAGAAGCAAGTAATGGTTCCTTTTTTCCCATATCCTTATCAGAAAGAGGGTCATGAAAAAGGAAGAAGAGGTCTTAGGGTTGGGGGAGCAGGGCATTAAAATACATGAGGCATGAAGGTAGAAAGAGGACTATTTATTGGAGGTTGGAAGGAAACAAGTAATGAAAAGGGTGCGGGGCCATGGTGAAAGGAGTAGGGGACAAGGAAGGAATAACATTTATATTACAATATCGTAATAAAATCATTACTTTCTATGCTAATTAAAAAGCAGAGTAATTAAAGCAAGATTTCTCTGCCTTCTGCTTATACCAGTTGTCTGGATTGTTTGTTCCTTATGGGATTTGCACCCCATTCTCATCCTCACAGGAGAGATTTCCTGACCACCCAAACATAAGGTTGCTCCTGTCTCCCCTGCCAAACACCTTCATTGCTGCCTACATGTCTCTTAGAATTGTATAAAATTAGCTCAATTATATACCTATGATATGTGTCCCACACTACCCTTTCCCATCCCTATACTTATTCCTTTCACCACTTAACAGTGGCTAAGCCACAGAAGAGAATGACTACACCTCTCCAGTGAATACCTATGTCTTTATTTTTAATTTCACATATCATCCCAATGTTATATACAGGATACAGATGTCAACCCCCCAACCAAAACCATAAATTTATTGAGATATAATTAAAATAGAAAAATTTCATATATGTAATGTGTACATCATGTTGATTTGTATGCATGCATGCATCCATGTTCCATCACCTCAAACATGATTAACTCATATACATCACCCCACAAATTTCCATTTGTTCATTGGTGTCCTTATGGGCATGTGTGTACATATATGTAAGATCATACATGACTTTTTTTGAACATATTTTAATGAGCACAATCACATGCTATTAACTCTAGGTACTGAGTAATAGCAGATCTCTCTAGAACCTTATATAACAGAAAGTTTACACACCACTGAAAAACAATTCCTCAACTTCCTATCACCCCAGTTGATGGAAACTTCCGTTCTATTGCCTGTCTGCTTTCATTTTACTTTAGTTACTTTATGTGATTGGAATTATGCATAATTTATTCTACTGTGAATGGCTCATTTTGCAAACTTAATGTCCTTTAGACTCATTCACCTCATTGCAAATAACAGTTTCTTTTTTAAAGTCTAAATGTTATTACACTATATGTTTATTTCCTTTCTTTCCTTTTTCTCCTTTTCTCCTTTCTATAATAGCCTATGCTGGCTCCAAACTAGTGATCCTCTTGCATCCTGAGTGGTTGTGATTACAAGTATATGCTATCAAACTCAGCTATATCACATTTTTATTCTTTTGTTGGTTGTTTCTCTATCTTGACTATTGAGAATGATTCTGATTATGAAGTGATATACATATCATTTATATACATATATCATTATATGTATATATATATATATAGAGAGAGATATATAATGTATATATATAATGTATATATACAATGTATATATATATATATATAATGTATATATATAATTTAAATTTCATTATATATACCTAGAAATGAAATTGTGAGGTCATATAGTGCTTCATAGTTAAATTTTTGAAGAACTTCCATCTTGAACTTGGTATTTCCCAGAATAGCTAAAGAATTCTACATTTCCATCAATAGTGTATAAGGGTTTTCTTACTATTGGGACTGAGCTCAGTATGAATGAGCCTATTTCATTCTGTGCTGTGTCCCTAGTACCAAAATCAGAATTATGCTATTATCAAATGTGATGAAATCACATGACATGGACAAGTTAGACATCAGAAATGCAAATGAGAAAACATGTTCAGAAGGACATTATCATTTATTTAAAGTATGTATAGTTATTAAGTGACCAAATTGGAATTCAAACCTTTCTCACTCAGAAGCACTTGAGCCTCTAGGGAATCTCTAAAATAGGAGGATTAATGAAAGGAAAAGATAAAATAATATAATGTAAAATAAAACCAAATTTTAGGAGTATGATATTGGTCGGAATGAAGTTACTGGTGACCCTGGGAGTTGTTTTCAGGACAGGAATGATGAGAAGACATGAGCCACTGACATCCTGGTTGGAGTTGCAAGTCACTATACTTCATGCTTTGGGTGCAGATATTCTGTTGTGGAACATTTGATGAATTGTGCCTTAGGAAGTTCAGATTTGGCTTTCTTGTAGCACTAAAGTTCTCAAGGAAGTTCTGAAATTATAGCATATGGACATAGGGGGTGATAGAAATGAGATATAATGAGTACAGTCAACTAATGGAACCTAAGGTGATAGAACAAAATCAAATGTCAGCAAAATTTCCTCACTTGGCATTTCTCCCCTAGAATTCACTTCCCTGGACAGCTGTCTTCACTTTGCAGTTCATTGTAGGGGGGTGTTAATGACACTACTGGCACCTATTACAGATTCATTTCTTTTGGGCAAATGACTATTGACAATTAGCCCTGGACACTAAGGAAATGCCAGAGATAGACCCAAGTGTAATTCAAGGTAAAAGACCTGTAGTCATCTTGTTTCACTGTGTTTCTATTTCAATAATCCTTAAAACCCAACCTGTGCAAGAACTGGAACACTCAGTTTATTTGGTGAGTATGCAAAACAGAGTTGTGAGGGACCAAAGTGGCACCAGGAGATGTGAGCTCACTTTCTCACAATTAGCAATGGCTGGAGGCAGATAAAGATGAGAATCATGGGTGGTTTTAGGATGTGCTGTGCCCTGCCAGCCTTGGCTTCCTTAGCACATTGGCAGAAGAACAGAGGAGCTAATTTGGACAAGTAGAATCAAGGTAAAGATATAAAGCAGGTTAGCTCCCTGCAGACATTCTCTGTCTTTGACATAAACACAGAGAATGGTATTAGCATTCTACCCAACCATCTAGGACAGGTTGATAATTTTTATTAATGTGTGGCCTAGTGAGTTGCCTCAACCTTCATCCATCAAACAGTGCATCATGCCTTCAACAGCAGCCCACACCCAGTGCCTCAGAAGCCCATGTATCATGCCTTGAGGCAGAGAAGCAGATTCCCTTTTATCTCCCTTGCAAAAGCACAGATGTTTGGAATGTCAGTAAATGCACCCAGCCTTCTCTGGGATTCAGGCACAGCTTCTCCCTGGATGACCTCCTTGGAATCTTCATTCCCACTGCATTCCAGGCAGATAAACTCTCCTTTTGTTCCTTCACTCAAGAGCTGCCTCCACCCCACTCTTTCAACCCATGTGTCATGGGCAGCACATCTGTGCAGCCATGTCTGCCTTGTCCCAGCTGCTGAGAGCATTTGTGAGGCAGCTGTTGTGCTCCTCAGCATGTGAAAATATTTATTCTGTGACATTCTGATGCATAGCTCATGCTCAGACTTCACCCACATCTCCCCTGTGTCATCCAAATGAGGGAGGCAAGTTCATTGAGGGCAAAGATCTGTGAGCTGTGGGTTCAGGATACCTGATGCTAATACAGAATGCCTTGTGATTTTGGCATCCTTATCTATGTGTTGGGACACTTTGATGAGATACATATCTTTGGCTGTAGTCCTTTCTTCCCTGCAGTATGTTTCATACCTCTCATCTGAAGCTTGAGTTATGGTTAGACACTCACTGTGGCTGCATCTTCCTGGAGAAGATGATGATGAAGCGTTTAGTAGGGAAAGTTATCTTCATGGGACATGTTATTATTAAGTAGGCACATGTATTGTTTCTGACTTAGGACCCCATGTTTACTTCCCTAAGTTAATTCTTTGGAACTAAGATTTCTACTTTAAAATAAAAACAGAAAGTTGTTGGATCAGTGCAGTTTCTGAGTTCATTTATAAGTCTATGTATCCTTGAACTCAGAAGGATTATACAATTTCCTTTACTTGTGTTGTCTATGTCTCTATGGCATGAGTCAGCCACTCATAAAAGCAGATAATCCAGCCATTTTTCAGAAACTTTGATGTGTGAACCCTACACTGAGGTTTGTGCATTTTACTGGGTGTTACTGACATTCTTCCATTTTAAGACATCAGCATGAATGGATGCCAGTGAAGAAAGCTACAATTTATTTAGCTTTTGGGCACAATAATAACATTTGGTAGCCATAGGTAGTTATTGTCCTATTTTATTGATAAGTATACTACTTTTCTGAGGTTAGCAATCCATGGTCAAGTGATATGCAATTTTTACACTTTAGTGCGAAAGTCTATTACAATTCTAAGTGTGCCCATTTTTGTGTCATCATTCCTATTTCCTATCTCAGGATGAACTAAGATGCCAGGTTCTGAGATGTTTTTGCCCTGGCACAATTGCCATCTTGTCTATTGCTATTGTCACCCCTATTTGCATTAGATGAATAAGCAATATTCCTAAGACTATAGTTTGTACTTTTGATTAATTAGGTTGTCTGTGAATTACTTACTTTGTCAAAAACTGGTGATTGAATCCATATCTTTATACATGCTAAGTATGCACTGTATCTGGAGTTACATTCCCAACCCTGCCCCATTTTGTAAATCTTGAACTTTCTGCTAAAGTGTTTTATAGTTTATAACCAAACAAAAGAAAGTCTTTGAAGAGAAGGTCACAGTTTTGGAAGGGTCTTTTTTAAGCTTTAATACTAATGTTAAGCAGGAAATTCTTCTCAAAAGAAGATGAGTTTTCCCTTCAGGTTAAAGGAAAGATTTGATGACCAGCATCATTTGAGATCCTGAGAAGAAAAGAGTATATATTTTTGGCCTGTTTTATGACCAGTGCCTTATTCTTAAATTGAATTGGGTGGGGTTTCAGTTTTGTAGCAAGACTTTAGACCTAAGATATCAGTCTGGTCAATTTCCTGTTAGGTCACAGCAAATGACAGCTAAGTCAATAACAAACAAACAAACAAACAAAAAGGATGAACTTTTCATTGGAAAGAGATGGAAATAGAAATCTCACATTCTGCCCTTTGAGGAAGATAATTATTTTAACACTAGGAAAAAAAAAAAAGTAATTCTAGACACAAGAATGAACACATACTTTCCCCTCGGCAATGTCTTCTACTTTAAAGATGTTTATTGTCCATTGTTTCATAAATTACTTACCAGCAGCCTTAGGCTTATCTTCCACATGTGTGAATGGAAGGTCATAAAGGGGAAGTTACTTAACTAAAGACATATGACTAATAAGATGTGCAGTTGGTACCCAACTACTAAAGGCTCCTACACTGTTGCAGATGAGCCACTCTTCAGGGATTTGGAGTAATTACTCAATCCTTTCAACAAGTCTAGAAACTTATATCATTGTCTTCGGCATATAAATAGGAAAATAAACATGTGGAGGTGGTAATGTGTGTGGTCTAAAATTATCTGCATGGCTTTGTTAACAGTAGAAATTACCACAGGTTGTCTAACCATGAGTCCATATAGAGGTCCCTCATAGTAATATTCCAAATGGGAAAGACTAGTACAAGCTGGCCTGAGGTCTGAATGTTCCAGAACAATGTTCCTTTTGGACATGGCTAGTGGGTCTTAGAGAAGCAGTTTCCTCCAGCTGTTAGTTGGTGGCCTTTAGTAGACAACCAGATGCTGATGAGTTTCAAGAATCTTTAACATGAGAGTACAGCTTCTTTTTAAAGTCAAAATTTCTAATAAGATTTTACCATAAAGATTGCATTCTTGAGTAATTAACCAAAGTCCAGAGACCTTCATGGAGTAATCACTGCCATTCACTGCATACATCTGTACGCCAGACACTGTGCAAAGGATACTGAATGTGTTTTCTCAAATCCTTACAGTATTTCTATGAGCTGGAACTTGTTACGCTACCAGTTTAAAGTGAAGGAAGGTAAAACAAAAGAAAGCTGATTCTCTGTTAGGGTAAAGTAGCCCTCGAACATGAACCTAGCTCTGTCAGAGTTGTTGCCATGTGAGGTACGCCTGACTTCCTATTACTAGGCCAGAAGGCAGAGGTGCTGAAGAGATTTTGCATATTCTTCAATCTAGCTTCCTGTCAGCTCCTACTTTAAGGATGTGGAGATGAAGGTCCAGAGGAGGAAAGGGACTTGTTTATGAAGATTTTTTTCATACCCTGCATTAGTCCAATTCACACGGATTTTGAGGCTGGCATCTGCTCCTTGGGTTTTCTAGGTTGTAGTATAAAGTTCCTCACTGACACCAGGCCTTTTTAAAGCAAGGGTCTTGCCTCCAGCAATTTGCTAGAGCCTGGTACACTGAGCTTTAAAGGGACACACCTCTGAAATTCCCTGGAAAATTCCTCACACTGAATGTCCCACCCATTCTCTTCCAGCTCCTCCGCTTCATTCTGTGTGAGACATATCCTAGCAACTGAGTTATGTCACTCTTCCCTTTGTTTGGAGAGGATCAGATTTTCCTTCCTCCTAATTGAGTGATTGAGGTTTTGTGAGCTCACAGATCTAATCTTGAGATGAGGATAGGTTAAATATGGCTATTGAGACATAATAGGAAGTGATATTATACAGTTTGGGTTAAGAGAGTGACTGTATATTTTTCTCAGTCAGAGGCTTTGTTTGGGGGCAGACAAGGGTTTCTTCCAGGAAGATGGGATCCTCTGGCTGAAACAGTCCTGCTCTGAGAGGTGAAGCCACATTTAACAAAGGCTGCAGAACTGTGTGTGATTTAGGTTGTATATTTTCTTGAGGCCACATCTAGTTGACCATTCACAATTTGTAAATGGGTATGGGATATTGGTATAGTACACTGGAGTTCTTGTGGTTTTATTTCCAATTAATCAACTTTTTCTATGGCATTTGGAAAAGCAGTTTCTCCTCTTAGGCAGTTTTTCTCCATTTTGAAAAGATAAAGTTTGTGTGTGTGTGTGTGCATGTGTGCATGCATGTGTGTTAGTAGTGGCAGCAGCTGTAGTAGTAATCCTATATTTCCTTTTGAACTAGGTTCCATGTAGTTCATGATGATTCAATCTAAGCAACACATGTGAGTGTCTGCAGTTTGCTGGACAATAGGCAAAGTGCTGTGAATTAATTAGTGAACAATAGTAAGCAGGCAAAAAAGAAAGAAAAACCTATCTTCTTGAAATTTAGGGTTGAATTGAACATAGACAAGAAGTAATTTACTTAAAGCACAGTGACTCTTATGTAGTGGGAACATGGTACTTTATGGTAATATAGAGGAAGAAAGCTTTAACCTATTGGTAAAAAAGAATCAATTTTGTAGTAAAACATATTTTTGTGAGATCAAACACCTTCTCTTTTCAGAAACAAATGTTTCTGCATGTTTAATAGTATAAAACATATTGTTGAAGGTCCAGTGGTTATGTGGGCTAAGGAGATTAAGAGATGAGTCCAAGGAAAACTGCATCACTGCATGCTTCCTGAGCTGAAGACATCTGTTGGAGTCTGTGACTACACATCTAGTGGGACAGGACCACTGTGAGTCTAAAGGAATGTCTAATTCTGTATCAGAGTGATACTCAGATTAGCATTTGTAAGCTCCAGGAAAATAGGGACCAGCACTGTGTTGCATTCATTGCATTCCTGGACTCTAGGACAGTGTCTGGTTCATGGTTAGCACTTAACAAATGTTGAGTGAATGAGGTCTACAGGACACAAGACAGGAGCCAGATCACAAAGACAGGCTAAGCTACAGAATTTTATCCTGTAGGCAAGGATAACCTTTGAAGTCTCTTTAGGATGATTGTAAGCTTGAGGAGAGTGGTACTTTGGAAAGAGAAGTAACTTTTATAACCCTGTTGATCAACCTGAGCAAACCATGAGTTTCCTAAGGATAATCCCTCATGCCTCCTTGTGCTTCTATAGCTTCACGCATAGAGGAACTCCTCAGGGATTGTTGATCTTATGAATCCTGGGTGAGTAAACGAATGCATAGCAACAACAAAAAAAAAATGGACAGATAGAGAGACGGGAGTGTAGCACAGACTTGGAATCAGCCTGAGGTTTGAAATCTACCAGCCATGAAGTTGATGTATTTTGTCTTTTCTTATTCTTGAGGGAATAAAGTAGTCTTAGTTTAATTCTAATCTGTGGATATTAGTGTATGGCCCTTAGTGGGTGCTTAATAAATAGTCATCATTATTTGTTGCCCAAGAGAATCCCTGGAACATTTGGTTATTCTCTGTATAGTTCATGAGGTAGTCTGGCAAACCTTCAAGCTGCCAGAGTCCATATAAATAATGTAGGTCAATGTCTTCATTGAACAGTGACAGGGTCAAACTCTAGGGATGGGGTTTTTCAGGGAGGCATACATGGAACTTGAGCCCGAGTTCTCTGACTCATTGTTCTTAATGTATAGGCAATGAAATTGTCAATGTGTAATAGAGACATAATGGTGCTTTAAAAATATTTCATTTATTTGAGAGACAGAAAGAGAGAGAGAGAGAAAGAGAGAGAGAGCGAGTGAGCACAGGCACTCCAGGCCCTCCGGTCACTGCAAACGAACTCCAGATGCATGCACCTCCTTGTGCATCTGGCTTACATGGGTCCTGGAGAATTGAACCAGGATCCTTTGGCTTTGTAGGCAAACACATTAGCCACTAAGCCAGCCCCAGAATGGTGCTTTTAGCCCTTCATCTTTTTCCAGGATCAAGTGAAATTGTTTTTATGGATGCTTAGTATGTAGCTCAGTATTATATGTAATTGGCAGGCACAGTAATCTCTAATGCCATGTGTGTGCTTAAGAGAGTGAGAAGAAAAGGAGAGAGGTTAGGAAAGGGAGGGAAAGAGAGATGAGAAGAGGGAGGGAGGGAGGGAGAGAGAGAGAGAGAGAGAGAGAGAGAGAGAGAGAGAGGGAGAGACTGGTTGTATGGCTTAGGAAGTAAGACCATTTTTTTGTTCTAAAAGTAGTTTGGATTTAACTTTAAGCTTTTTATTTTATTTTTATTTTATTTATTTATTTATAGAGCAAAAGAGACAAAGAGGCAGACACAGAGGGAGTGAGTATGGGCACACCAGGACTTCCTGTTGCTGCAAATGAATTCTAGATGCATTCACCACTTAGTGCATCTGGCTTTATGTGGGTACTGGGGAATCAGACTTTGGTCCTTAAGCTTTGTAGAGAAGCTGAGCCATCAATTCAGGCACAATTTTCAGTTTTTATTATTTGTTGTGCTTGTGTATATGCATGTGTGTTTTACATCGCATGATGGTGTGAAGTAAGAGGACAATCTTTGAGTTGATCTTTGCCTGTCTACCTCATCTGAGGCACAGTTTCTGAGTATATTCTTTCCTGAAGGAATTACAAGAATACTTCTTTTACCCCCAGAGCAACAGTCAGATTGGATGAGATTAGTGTAGAGATAGGAATTACCTGCAGGCTGCTTACTTTTCCTATGTTCAGGATTGTCCCCATAAACTTAAACCTCTTCAAGGACGCCTGGAACCAAGGTATATAGGACTTCAAAAAAAGCCGATTAAGAAGGGGAGAGGCTCAGAGCAAAGACATGTAGAGAGTACCTTGCTTAGCTTCCTCATTTTGTGCAGAAATGGGGTAGTTAGCTTGGATCATCTATTATGTCAATGCAACAATGAAATTATCTGAGCCTGGCACTGGATTAAGTGTAGAAGGTGCAGAACAATGGGGGTCAAAGATGGCATTTTTGTGGGTTGGCATGTTCTTCACTGAGAAGAAAACTTTGGAAAGTAGAGTAATGGTAGCATATCTTGAGTTCTGTTTTGGTCGTGTTGAATCTGAGGTACTTGGAAACATCCAAGAAAATATGTAGCAAGACTTATGAGGATGCTTATGAGGATGGGAAGCAAAGGAGGACATATGCCCACGCCACTCAGTAGACCCTTGAGAAGAGGGATGCACTGTGCATATTCTTTATAAAGTCAACTGACCAGGAGAAGAAATAGGCCTGAGACTAATCCTTGAGCAACTGCAACAACCAACTTCAAAATAGGTGTAAACTTAAAATTAAGACTAGGCAGTAGAAATTTGGTAGAACAACTAGAAAAGTGGGTTGTCAGGTCAACCAGGAGAAGAAAGGCTTCACTCAGTAAGAAAGTAACCAATAGATTGAAGATTTGAGTTTCCCAGAGTCACTCTGGTGACACAATTTGCCAGCCAAAACTTGGACCCAGGTCTGAGATTGCAAAGGCCATACAGATGTCTTCCATAGAAATGTTCTGCCACCCAATTTCGAGGAAAGGTTGATGATGAAATGCCCACCATTGCAAGCTTAGCTGTCTTGCTTCTCTGACTGTCTGGTTCCCTAGACCCCAAATGCCCTCAGAAAAGACAGAGGCTTAATGGAAGAAAGGTCCTCCAGAACTTGAAACTCACTCCGAGAACACTAGCACTCCTTTCTGCCAAACTACCTCCCCACCCCCATCCCCAGGAAAAAAAGAGAGAGTCCAACAAAACTTCAATTCACTTGTAATTGCTCCACTCCCAGAATTAGAAGGAGAGAGAGAGAGAGAGAGAGAGAGAGAGAGAGAGAGAGAGAGAGAGAGAGAGAGAGAGAGTGTTAGTCTCCCTCTAACACCCTCAACTGATGCTTTTACAAAACTGTTATTTCAGGGCTGTTTGGACTTGTTTTCTACATAGCTCTTGTTTTCTATTATTTCTCTTTTTTTCCAGGGTTCAGACTAATTAAAGGAAGTGTAAATCACACCTCGTTTGCACAAAATACCTTTCATGAGGCCTGGAAGCAATTTAGCTCCTGTTTGCCAAAGATCTTTAGGAAAAAGAAAAAAAATATTCCCCTTGGTTTAAAAAAGATTAATTTCTTGGTGCCAAATAACCCCATTAAGTGCACCTCCCATTTCTGAGATCTTTTATAGCTTTTATGTGAAAATAGTAGCCAAGGCAAGAGAGAGAGAGAGAGAGAGAGAGAGAGAGAGAGAGAGAGAGAGAGAGAGAGTTTGGAGTTGCTGCATGCCTTCTTCTCCTGTCCTTTGCTACCATCTCAACTGCCTGGTAGCAGAGATGCTTTGATAACACAAGGGAGGATGATCTGTCACCACATTTCTTTCTCTCCCTTTTCGACCACAGATAGGCATAAACCTGTAAGCCATGTTTGTGAAGGGCTCTGGGCCTTTATCGGGGAGAATCTGGATAAGAGGGCATTCTTCTGGGAAAGCTTTGACACTATCTATTAGTCCCTTATTCTAATTTTCTTTTTTTTTTTAAATTATTTATTTATTTATTTGAGAGTGACAGACAGAGAGAAAGACAGATAGAGGAAGAGAGAGAATGGGTGCGCCAGGGCTTCCAGCCTCTGCAAATGAACTCCAGACGTGTGCGCCCCCTTGTGCATCTGGCTAACGTGGGACCTGGGGAACCGAGCCTTGATCTGGGGTCCGTAGGCTTCACGGGCAAGCGCTTAACCGCTAAGCCATCTCTCCAGCCCTCTAATTTTCTTTACTTCTTCTCTCCCTCTTCCAACCCTCTTCTTCTTCTGTCCTGTATATATTCAACTTTGCTCTAAGAATGTATTCCCTACATCTTCCCTGACATGGGTCCATCCTCAACTGTGAAATCCCTTTTGGGGGGGGGGGGAATCTCATTATCTTCTGACTTATGCACTGAGACGTAGTGAGATTAAGAACCAGAAAGAAGAATGGCGCTCATGCACAGATAGGTCTAGATGTGAGGCCAGGCTCAGTTCTTCCCACTCCTTTCTAATGATGGTTTTCTAAGTTTGGGGTTTCAGAAAAGAAGTTGGGAGAAAAAGTTGTAGGCTTTGAAGAAATAATGTTTACTATACTCCTCACACCATAGCCGGAGTGATAGTTACATCTACTGCCTTCTTATAAAACAAATCATGGCAAAGGAAGAGAAGAGGAGGACGTGGTGGATAGCAGAGAGAGAGAGAGAGTAAGAAAACTCCTGAGATAGAGCCTGCACATGAATTATTTTCAGAATCCAGAGTGCTGACCATTGCAATATGGAAGTATGATCCATCTATTTTCATCTGGGTGATGTCAAGGTTCCACCTTTCTAGGGGTCAGTTACCCCATGGTAAGACAGAATAAAAGTACCACCCTGGTTGGATTGTTGAGACAACTAAACCAATTAGTGTGTACAGTACACTAGAATAGTCAGTCAGTAATTGAAGACTGTTTTTTCCAGGTGTCTCACTTCTTGAGGTTGTATAAAAAGCTGTGAATACGGCCATTTCTTGGCCTTCCTTTCTTCTGAGTGTAGAAGTTACTTCCTAAGAAAATAAGTAAATAATAACACAAAAATATTTGGAACTTATTAAAGCATGAAATTTCCAGGCTGCTTTTCTGCTGATTTGAAACTTCTGTAATTCTTCCAAAGAGGAGAAAGCACTGTGGACAAAAATAGCCTTACCCAAGAATGTATTACATACTATGTTTCCTCAGTCAGTACTTTTTCCACTTGAAAACCCAACTTTCATAAATAAAGTGTGTTGGGGATTTGTGGGGTTCAGGGTTTGGGAAAGAAGCAAGAGTATTGTCTTAAGAGTTAGCTTGCAGAGTAGAAAAAACACAGGATTTATAGCTATAAAGCCTGGATCAAATCTTGGCTCTGCTCTTTCCTGTTAACATAGTCTTGACACCATTGTTTTTGTTTGTTTTGTTTGGTTGGTTTGCTTTTTTTCAACTTCTGATTGCATAATTTCAAACTGATCATGAGTATGAAAGTCAGACATGATTATCTTGAGAATTAAATGTATGCTTAAAACATGTAAGGGACATGCAGTTCATGTTAAGAAGCTCACACTGTTGAAGAAAGAAGTATAAGAGAGAAAGAATTCTAGAAGAAAATATATAAGTACTTTCAGAAACAGCACAGAGTCATGACAGTAGATGTAACAGTGAATGGGATTATTTTTCTGAGCTTCAATTTCTCCATCAGTACAACACAATCTATACAATGTCTCTGAACCTTGTCACCTCTGGATGTACTGCCCTTTTACTTCTGTACCCATCACTGTTCTGAGCTATTGCAGTGTCTTCTTAAGTAGTCTCCCACTTTCCCTTGACCTCTCTGATAAACATTACTTTGCAAGTAGAAGAGTATATCCTCAATCCCACCACGATTCTATTTACTTATGTTTGGCAGTTTTAAATATATGTATATATGTATAAAACTGCCAAGCCTAAGTAAATATATATATAAATATGTATATATATAATGTATTTTGATCATAATCCCAT
Source organism: Jaculus jaculus (assembly GCF_020740685.1). Classification (NCBI taxonomy): domain Eukaryota; kingdom Metazoa; phylum Chordata; class Mammalia; order Rodentia; family Dipodidae; genus Jaculus; species Jaculus jaculus. The sequence continues at coordinate 138,706,790 of NC_059102.1, forward strand.
CCCATTATTTTCTCTTGTCCTCTTCCTATTGCTCCTTCTACAGAACCCCTTCTTTCCAATTAGTCCTTCTTCTACTTTGATGTCTATTATCCTTCCTGTACATTAGGATGGAATGTTGATTGCTCCCAGTATTGTGCAGGTAACAACAGTTGACATGAGGTCATGAATGCAACAAGCCATGCCATGTCCAGAAGACAGCGCTCAGCAGTACTCATCTCTGTCCTCTGGCTCTTTAGACTCTTCCTGCCTCCTCTGCTGCAGTGTTCCCTGAATGTTGAATGAGGCAACATAGGTTCTCATTTGGCTCTGAGCACTCCATAGTCACTTCTTATAGCACTTTGTTGAGTTTTGAGTCTCCCTAGTACTTTACTGTGAACTGAAAGCAACAACAGTAAGCGGCTTGTCTAGTCAAAGGTTAGAGCAGCCCTAAACTATGGGGATACACATGAATAGGTAAAGGGGAATTGGGCAGACACAACATGTCCACTCATTCAAACAATGGCTGTTGCTTCTCCGAGGGCTATGACCTCCCTTGCCATAGTTTTCTGACTAGGCTTTCTTTAGCAGGCGTGGACTCCCTCCCCTGGTGCTGGCCTTATATGCAATCAGAAGCCATTTGGTCACACTCATAGTAGTCACACACCTCCCTGTCAGTCTTCTCTCGATATTCTGTTTAGATCAGACGGTGTTGTCACAGGTGAAGTGCTCATTGTGCTGGATTTTACCAAATAATTTTTTTATTTTGTTTGTTTGTTTATTTTTGTTTATTTATTTGAGAGCAATAGAGACAAGAAGGCAGAGAGAGAGAGAGAAAGAAAGAGAGAGAAATGGGCGTGCAAGGGCTTCCAGCCACTGCAAATGAACTCCAGATGCGTGTGCCCGCTTATGCATCTGGATAACGTGGGTCCTGGGGAATTGAGCCTTGAACTGGGGCCCTTAGGCTTTACAGGCAAGCACTTAACCTCTAGGCCATTGCTCCAGCCCTTTTTGTTTTTTTGAGGTAAGGTATCACTGTAGCTCAGGCTGACTTGGAATTCACTCTGTATTCTCAGGGTGGCTTTAAACTCATGGCAACCCTCCTACCTCTGCCTCCTGAGTGCTGAGATTAAAGGCGTGCACCACCATGCCTGGTTCCAAATAATTATTTCTTATTATAATACAAAGTAGGAGGTTGCATCTTGGTATTTTCAAATAACTATTTTTTTAATATTTTATTTATTTATTTATTTATTTATTTATTTATTTATTTATTTATTTATTTATGAGAGAGTAAGAGAGGCAGATAGAGAGAATGGATACACCAGGGCCTTTAGCCATTGCAAATGAACTCCAGATGCATGCACCCTCTTGTGCATCTGGCTTACGTGAGTCCTGGAGAATTGAACCACGGTCCTTAGACTTCACAGGCAAACACCTTAACTGCTAAGCCATTTCACCAGCCCGAAATAATTATTTTTTGTTGCCCCTTTTCTCTACTGCTCGCTTGTACCCCTTTCTCCCAACTTTGTCTTCTTTCTACTTTCATACCACATGATTCCTTTTGTCCTTTTCTCATCATCCTTTTTAAAAAATGATTAAAAATTTGTTGTATGGACAAATCATGTGTTGGTCCCATTCCCTTTGTATCTTATTATAAGCTATCCTCCCCACCCCATTCTAGTGAAGCCCCTCCTTAGTGGGGATATTGATATTACTGTGTGATTTTGAGTCAGTAAGTCAGTCACTGTGAAGGTGGGGCATTGCCTTTGGATACTCCTTCCACCCTGTGGCTCTTATAGTCTTTCCACCCTCTCTTCTGCATCAGCTCTTGTTCCCCTCTCCTACCTCAAATCATAGTCCATGCTCAGTCTCACATCCCTTTATTTTCATATATGCAACCATTAAAAGTTAGGGCCCAGATATGAAAGATAGCATGCAATTTTTATCATTCTGAGTTTGGGTTACTTCACTTAGTATTTTTTTCCAATTCTATCCATTTTCCTACAAGTTTTATATTTAGAATTATGACAGGTAAGTAAAACACCACTGTGTATATGTGCCACATTTTCAGTATCCAGTAATCAGCTCATGGGCATTGAGGCTGACTTCATTTTCTAGCTAATGTGAGTGGAGCAGCAATGAACATGGATGTGCACAGATCTCTGTGGTAGGATATAGAGTCCTTGCAGATATGCTTAGGAGTAGGGTAGCTACATCATATCATAGTGCAGTACTTAGCTCTTTGAGAAATGTTCACTCTGATTTCCATAGTGGCTGCACTAGTTTACAGTTCCCCGTAAGCATGGCTGTCACCAAGAAGAGTAATGACAACAAAGGCTGGCAAGGCCGTTGGAAGAAAACTCTTTATTTTCTGTTGGTGGGAGTTTAAACTGATGCCATCAAAGAATTCTGTGTCTTCCTTTACTATAGCACGGTGAGTCAGTTCTTTGAGAATCTTAGTGCTTCTACCCATGGATCCTTATTTCAAATTCTAACTCCATTACTTGCGGGGCATAATTTTTATGAGAATTATGCTGAGCCTCAAAGGGTACCACCTGTAAATGAAAATGAGGGCATATGTATCTCACAAGGTTCTTATTGGCATTATGTAAGAAAATGCACACTAAGCACTTTGCAGAGGTCCTGACACACAGAACTGGCATATTTGTATTACTGTTGATGTTATTGTTTCCTTATCCCTAGTGCCCAACCCAGAGATGAGACAATGATTGTTGAAATGATGAAAGTGCCTTATAAGCACTGTAGAGTATGGGATGAGCTTTCTGATGATTTTCAAAGGAGAACTGGTAACAGATACAAGGTGGGGCTTGCTTTATGTGATTATGGGATCAAGCCAGGGCACTCTTGATCTCTCTCTCTCTCTCCTTTGTTGGGAAGTTGGGGGGGGTGTGATGTGCAGAATGCCCAACAAGTTCCTCATGGGGCAGGCATGGGCACAGGTACACAGGGAACCAACAACGCATGAGGTAGTACTACCACCCTTGCCAGTGTGCCATAATCCTGTCCTGAAGCACTTCCTGCCTACCTGGCCAAACCTGGCATTCTCTCACGCTCATTCTCCCTGAGGTCCCACGAATCTGTGAGGGCATCCCCTCTTATCCCAGTACTCTGTGGCGCTTGTTGCATTGTCTTACCTTACCTGTGATCTGATCAGAAGCTTGACTTTCTTTTCCTTTTCCATTGGCTCAGTTACTGTGGGACTGAATGGCAGAATATTCTGAGTTTGGATTCCAGTTTCATGCATTAACACATTTGTAAGTAGGTTGAATGACTCCATATCTTGAGCCCCAGATGCCTTACATGCAAACTAAAGACATTACTCCCCACTCACAAGGCTGTCACGTGGGTGACATGAAGCCCTGCAGGCAGCATGCCAAGTCCGGGTCTGACACGTGGTAAGGGCTTCTGTGAGGATTAGTTCTCCTTCCTCTTTCCATGCTCTGCAGTTGCATCTGAACACTGTTTACCAGCAACTTCTACATAGAATGAGTTCCTGGTGGACAGGGCATGAGCTCTGGCAGTATGGCCAAATGATACCCAAATGTTGGAGGGGGTAAAGCTCAATGGCCTATTGCGTTCATCGGAACTTATGATTCTGCTAGTCTGTCCTGGGTTGAGAAGGTCAGCATGATGACAGGAGAGTCGCTCATGAGAAGTCCCCTCCCCTTCCTGAGCTTTTATCCTCCTAGTCAGGACTTCACTTACTTGGGTCACTCTTCTCTAGGTATTCTTTCCACTTCCCTCACCAACGCAATGTGGACAACATACGTTCGTCTTCTCCTGCCTCGCTCTGGCATAGACCAGCATGTGGAGCCCCTCAGTTAATGCCTGAGGGGGTAAATCATTAGGGAATGAGTTTATGGGACCTTATGCAGGACATGGCCAGCTGCATATTTTCTCTCCTACAATAATAATGTTAGGCCATCCAGTGAGGGCTTTCTCAGCCAAAGACTCTACACCAGTCTTATACCAATGAATTAAATATTTAGATTCCCTACTACAGGTCAAAATAAGCAGTTAGTTGGAATATGCCACCTATTGCTTTTCCTCTAACAATCTATAAATTAAAATTGCATGAAGCGTACAGATTTTAAGGTGGTTTGGACCCTTCCAGCTCTCTATCCTCATTGCTCATTTCTTTCCAGAAATCCCTTAGTCTAGTCAGACCAAAGCAGCTCTATTCCCTTTAAGACTAGACTGTCTCATCTGTTGTCACCTGCTTGGACATTACTGCCCGTCTGAATTTTTTTCACAATATAGTCAAAATACTTTAATAAGTAACTTTAATTTTTGTAATAATTAAAATGTTATTTTCATTTCAGAATACAAAAAAAAAAATCAAACAAGCCAAGGAAAGTGATACTGCTAAGAACCATTGTGTCTTTTTAACTTTTAGAGTTAAGAATAGGGTATTTTCACAAGTAAGAGGAATTAGGAGTAGAGGCTTGAAGGTAAGGCTTGGATGAAAGAAAGAAAGAAAGAAAGAAAGAAAGAAAGAAAGAAAGAAAGGAAGGAAGGAAGGAAGGAAGGAAGGAAGGAAGGAAGGAAGGAAGGAAGGAAGGAAGGGAGAAAGAGAGAGAGAGAGAGAGAGAGAGAGGGAGGGAGGGAGGGAGGGAAGGAGGGAGGGAAGGAAGGAAGGAAGGGAGGAAGGAAGGAAGGAAGGGGAGAAGAAAGAAAGAACAGTGACAGAAAGAAAGGCTAAGTGTAAGTCCAAAGGTCTGAAGGATGAGACTTGTAAACCACGGACAGGCATAAGAGATTCAGGGTGAGAAGGGTAGTGTGTGTGAAGTGGATTAGAAGGAATAAAACTATCTGATATATATTGGGACACTTGACTTTGATATTGTACCAATTAGGGAGTTAATGAAGCTCAATGAAGTTCAAGTACAATGGAATCACATTGTGGGGCCTCTGCTAGGGACAAACAACAACAACAACCAAAAAAAAAAAAAAAAAGAAAAAAGAAAAAAAGAAAAAACGAAAAAACAGAAGTGTTGCTCTGGTATAGTCTACCTAATTAAACAGGCACTTCTGCAGCTTGGCTTGACTGGCTGCAAAGGGGCAGGTCACCTGTGTCATCTTAGAAACAGGCAAACATTTTAGCTTGTCCCTGACTTCTTGAAGGGAACAAAAAAGAGAACTGATACTCTTTTCAACCTTTTCAACCAGACCTAAGTTTGTTGGATTGTTGTGGTTTTTTGCTTCCCAACAGGCACACGCTCACAAGCACCTATCACTGGGATCAGTGCACTGTTTATTCAGCTTATCTCAAATTCAGTCAGCTTTCTGTTTGTATAGCTGCAGTAAACTTACCCTTAGGGCTTCGAACACCATTGAGGGTTAGGGCTTAAGGAGGAGGGAGAGAATGAATGGGAACAGTCAGCATCAAGCTTGTGGTCTTCCCTTGAGAGTATTGCTCCACGGTTCTATTAAAGGATCCTCAGTCCAGAAAATTTTCTCATTCTCCTTTTCTCTCTTTGAATTTAAGAACTTATTAATTATGGCCCACGTAGTGGCTGCCGGTTTGGCAGAGAAAATCTTATTGATACTGGGCTAAGACCTTTCATTTATCTATTACCATGGCTGCTTTCCTAGTATAGTGCCAGTGTTGAGTACTTGCAACACATTGGATGGCTCACAGTGTAGAATGTTTATTGTTTGCTTTACATTAAAATGTCGCTGACCCTTAATCTAAGTGAGTTTTCTCCATCCTTCAAAACATTGCTGAAGTTCTTCCTTTGACCATCCCTGTTCCTGACAACACTGCTTATGGGCCACTATTTTTATTTATTTTATTTGTTTTTTCTTGACCTGGCTTGGCTATGTAGACTTGGCTGGCCTGATACTCACTGTCTAGCCAAGGCTGGCCTTGAATTCATGGCTCACGGCAGTGTTCTTGCCTCAGCTTTCTGAGTTCTGAGATTGTAGGCATAGATTACCTCACCCAGTTTACCCACTACCATATAATACCATATTCCCCTCTACTTTCTTTTTCTTTTTCTTTTTCTTTTTCTTTTTCTTTTTCTTTTTTTTTTTTTTAATAGAGAGAGTATTACTGTGGAGCCCAGTATGGCCTTGAACTCATTATGTAGTCCAGACTGGCCTCCAACATGAAGCGATCTTCTTGCCTCAGCCTCTTCAGTGCTGAGAGTTCAGGTATGCACCACACAATTGCCTCCCCTCTATTTTTACATGTTTATTTTTAGAATAGTTTCTTAAGAACAATGTACAGCTCTTGTGGGCATATTCATATTTTAAACTTTCTGTAAATTATACTCAGCAATAATTGCCACTGGCTACTGTAAACAAACTCCAAATGCATGCACCACTTTGTGGAACTGGTTTTACATGGGAACTGGGGAATCAAACTTAGGTCATCCGGCTTTTCAGGCAAATGCCTTAACCACTAAGCCATCTGTCCACCCCCTTACAGAGGTAGACTCAAATATCTATGAAGCAACAAAACCAAAAGGCACGATTCTTAGTCAGAGACAGAATTTTATTCCATAGGGTTCTAGAGGGGGAATTATTGTCCACGTCTTTTTTGTTTGTTTGTTTGAGATGGAGACTCAGTCTACCTCAGGCTGACCTGGAACTCTCTTGGTAGTTCAGACTTGCTTTGAACTCTCTGTGATCCTCCTACCTCAGTCTCCCAAGAGCTGAGGTTAAAAGTGAGCCACCATACCCAGCTTTATCCGTGGATTTTATAAAACAGTGAATACGGTCTTCTATCTTCTTTTTTTTTTTTCCTGGAAATTTACAAGATACATTGTCATATTAAATGCTCTTAGATGAGGATGGAATCCACTTAAGCTTTATTTAACCCTGTAGTTTTTATATTTACTCAAAATACTTATCAGTGTCTCATGGGGGACAATATTCTGGAAAACACTCTTTGGACGAGTTGGACCAAGTTGTCCTTTGGTCCCACTTCAGCTGCCATACCAAGTTTACAGGAAAAGCTACTGCTGATCTGAGCCTCCTCTTTAATCAAGAGTCAAAGGAATGCAGCGAAGCCCATGGTTTTTCATAAAATTGTACCGATATGTTTCTTCTATTAGTCAAGAAGTAGCAAATGTACTGGCTACCAAGCTCCAAAGGACTTCCTTCACGCTGCCGGATGAGTAATCTGCCTCCTGGCGTGTGTATGCGTGCAGTCATACATACCTGTGTATGTACACACACGGTCTTGACAAGGGTCTAAGAAACACCTCCGCAAGTCCTGGCTCTCGCTTGGTTATTCTTTCCTTCTCACAAGGGTCCGTTGCTTACGTTAAAAGCACCGGAAACTTCTCAGTCCTTGTCTTGCAGTTTACCCCTCCCCCTCTCCGGACCTGGAACTCTTGGGTCTCAACCTGAGTCCCCTGGTGCAAAGGGGGAATTGGAGCCTTGTGAAATTTCTTCCAGGGAGGAGGGCATAAAGTCACCACATACGTGTGGACTTGAGATTCTAACTTACCCGAGTTTAAGCTGAGAGCCGCTGACATTTTTTACAGGTGTGGGGGTGAGGGTAACATACGTTTTTGTGGGTCTATGACTTGAGTGGGTGTCCAGGGAAGCCTTCCTCCTGTGCCTTCCGTTCTGGGTGCACCGTGGTATACTTAGTGTCTGAGTGTTCTCAATAGCGCTGTCTTTTTTTTTTTTTTTTTTTTTTTCCCCTTGCGGTAGGATCTCACTCTGGTCCAGGTTGACCTGGAATTAACTATGTAGTCGCAGGGTGGTCTCGAACTCTCAGCGATCCTCCTACCTCTGCCTCCCAAGTGCTGGGATTAAAGGTGTGCGCCACCATGCCCGGCTTTTAGCGCTGTTTCTCTTAACGTTACCTGTCTTTGAATAATAAATTGTATGAGACCAAAATCCATTCCCATCCTGGGGTTATTTATTGAGAAGACTGGAAATCTCAATGATTCCCAGCGAAAGGAAGCAGAATCCCGTTTCTAGTGCTGTTTGTGACTCATGCAGGCAACAGAGGGCGCTGTCGCACCACAACACTGGAAGGCGCTGGGCAGGCCCAGGGAGAAGGCGGCCAGCTGACCTTTCTCCAGGCTGTTCTTGGGTTGCCAGAGCAGCGGAGGTGTCAGCTGAGACCAGTCACAGCCTAGGGAGGAGAAAGAAGGGAGGGAGGCTGGGGCACCAGAAGGGGAGGAAGAGCTGGCAGGGAAAAAACTCAGACACACATCTCAGAGACAGAGGCACAGGGAAACACAGAATATGAGCAGTGTACGACAAACAACAAACGCCACATACAGACACAACCCGCAGGCAAGAATTTGTGTTTTAGAACTAGGCAAAATGCAGCAGCACCGCGTGACTACAGTTCATCACACAAACATGCACGCAACCCAGTCACACCACCCAGGTAACAGCAAGGACACAGGCAGACACAAACATGTATAAATAGGGGTAAGCATCTTATCCATAGGGACCTGCATGGTATATGTGTGCAATTTGTGGAGAGAAAGCAAAGACACACAGTTACACACAGGAAGCACACAGTCACATACTGTAGGTGACAGTGCACACACCCACACCCCCCACACACACACACGCACGCATGCACACACACATCGCATGGTAAGAGCAAACCACATAGGGCCAATGTAAAGCTCTTACTCTACACACAACAGATCCCAAGAGGCCAATCACAGCAAAACAAGAGAGACACAGAGCAGGGCAAGCATAGTCACCTCCCTCAGGCACACTGTAAGGACATACAGACCATGCACCATGTCAACTCACTAGCCACCAACAGGCACCACTGACACATTCCGTGGCAGTCATTCACACTCTCTGACAGACAGACACAAGGGTACACACATCAACAGTGCCTTGAATTCATAAAAGTTTCTAATAAGGAAAAAGAAAGGCCAGACTTAGGAGAAAGAAGAGGAAGAATGTGGGTGAAAGGTAAAATAAAGGGGGATAGAAAATGAAAGGAACGTGAAGAGAATGAGGGAAGGAGGACAGGTGTGCCCAACTTATATTCAGCTGGGCTGTTTCTCTCCACTACCTCAGTCAGTACAGCAAAGAACAGCCTGATTGGGTTTGTACCCTTGCCGGGACCACATGGACTTAGTGGCTACAGAGGTTGACGATGGTACCTCAGAGAGAATGAGCTACCAGCTCAGGGCCAGGGTTTGAAGCTCAAGCTCAGCTAGAGCAATGGCAACAGACCACATCTCGCTGAGCCCATAGCTTCCAGCTCATCTCCAGGGAGGCCTGCTTCAACTCTTCCCATCTCATTTATCCTCATCGACGAGTTGTGAATGGTCCACATCCGATTCTCCCTGGCAGCAAGTGTTGCAAGAAACTATTACCAAAATGTCCATGAAACATATCCCAATTTTCCCTTTTAAAAATATACTTGAGGAATTGAAAGGGAAAATTTTGAGTGATCCTAAGAAGGCTTGTCCAGCCAGAAAATGCAGGATAGGTCAGGATGGTAGAAAACTCAAGCAAAGCTTGCTTATTATGTAACTAACCAAATAAAAGTCACTTCTTGGAATCTCAGGATTTTCGGTGAAATAGATTTAGATCAGCAAACTTTCTCAAGCACCCAACCGGATGCTGGGATATAAGAAATGAGACTAAAGTCCACCTTCTAAATTATGCACTTTAAAAGGGTAGTTGTATAGTGTAAAACTTATACAACAAGGACTGCACAGGAAAAAAGAAAATACAAAGATTTTGGTTCATTTTTATATTAATTAGAAAAGGCAGTTAGTTGAAAATCTAGTACATATACTTGTTGGGGGCATTATATATGTAGAGCCATATATGTGTTCTCCTTACTATGTACACACATACACATAGATAGATATAGATATATCCTAAGCAAAGCATATAAAATAAACTGGCCAGTTGGACTTGACTATAACTCCAGTAGGGAGCAGAGACTGGAGATTCAGTGAGGCTCAGGAAACAGCAAGCTCCAAAATCTATGAGACTCCATCCCGAGGAAGCAAAATAGGTGAGCAATGGAGGGGAACTGCAAGCTCACAGGGTACCCCAGGTTGGCCTATAGGGTGCTATATCAGTATGTACACCTGTGCATATACCATTCACAGAGACCACACACACACACTAACACACACACCACTACACATATTACATGCACACCTAACAAAGAAGTGTGAGTTCAAAGTTCCCATGTTTTCCAATAACATGGCAATAATTAATTGTTCCACTGCTTTAAAAATCTTGAGCAAGAACCAAGCTAAGGGGGCGTGGTACTTTTAAAGTAAAGAGACTGAGTCAGATGACAAGAGGGCATGCTTTGGCTTCTACCCCAGTAAGGACTTGTAATGGCCAGTGAAGTGTGGTCCTTTCCCCAGGGGCTGAGGTGCTCCAGGTTTTCAGTTTGGCATCAGATTTCAGCCTCAATGCCAACATGACAGGCAGGTTTCTTAAATTCTTAGTGGAGCCCTCTGTCTTTACATGGTGCTGCCCCCAGATGTCATCCTGTCTGCCGAGTGAGATGGGTATTAGGAAAGAACCTTGTTTCTGGAGTTTCTCTGACTGTCTATAGATAGATAAAAGACAAAATGATAATAAAAAGTGAACAGAAGTGTAGATGGAGGCTGATTAGAAATGAATTTTGCTTTTGTGTTGTGTCCCTGAAGCACATCTTTACTTTCTATGTTGTGGCAATCTTGTTATGGGTTATCAGGTAGTATCAGGAAGGGACACTGGGATTATCTAGCCATTTTAGAGCTAGGAAAGCTGAGCTCTAAGTGGCATGTCTTCATTGATTACTGCTGGTCTTTGGTTAATAAACATAATAGCAAATACATTTTAAACACTTACTATCATGCCAGGAATTATGCTATACTTAGCTCATTAGGTACATATATTGTGTCCTTAATTGTTCTTGTCAGCTAGGCCCTGTATTGTTACTTTGACATGAACAAATGAAGACATGAAGTGGTCTGCCAGGGGCTGGGCAACTAGCTAGGGAAAACACTGAGATTAAATCAGATTCATGTGGCTCTTGGTTCTGGTTGTCCCTAACTGCTATAGTTAGTTGCTTCCTTACCCAACCTGGAGATATGAGCGGAACAGTCATCTCTGATATATAGAGAAGTGTGGTACAGGAGAAGAATTTTTTTTCCATTCAAGGTAAGGTTTTGCTCTAGCCTAAGCTGATTTGGAATTCACTATGTAGTCTCAGGCTTCCCTTGAACTCATAGTGATCCTCCTACCTCTGCCTCCTGAATGCTGGGATTAAAGGTGTGCCTCATCATGCCTGCTAGGAGAAGAATATCTTGTTCACTGTCTCAGAGCCAATCAAGTTCTCAAATTCTGTACCTCTCACCTTCTCCCATTATGCGTGCTGATTGAGGCTTGGCCATATCACTATTTTCAGTTTGATTATAGTAAAAAAAAAAAAAATGGTTTCATGTTGCTGAGAAAGGGTCTTTATGGATAGTAGAAAGTGACCTTTTCCTGTTCTGACCCTCCTTTGCCAATCAGCAGACTTCTATCTCCTGCAGGGCTTCTAAAGAAGGAGGGCTCTCTTCCTTTCAGCTCCTTAGGTCCTGCCTGGTTTGACTGGTAAAGCTCCTGCTCCATCCAGAGGGTGTGAGCTTCCCTCAGTGGAGGCTTTCCTCAGCTGAGGCCAAGCTACTTGGGTTGGAGAGGAACCAGCCTTAGGTTTTTGAGGTTACTGTTGCCTGGATTCTCCCCACCCAGGTTGTTAGTGTTGAAGGTGGGGGCGGACTGGTAAAGCTGGGAGGCCACGGTGTTCAAATATTGTTATTTCTTCTGTCTCTTATTCAACAAGAGGATTTATGCTGGCATTATCTAGCTCTGTCTGCTGAGATTTGGCTCCAGACTGAAATTCCCTGGATGAGAAGGTTAATGGCTGCCTTTGTTCTGAAATACATTAAATTTTCTCCTTAACTTTTCTTGGTCTTTAGTGAATATCCCCAAAATTTCTTCCATGTGATAGTTTGCTCTAGGCGGGTCTGCTACTACAAGACTGGCCTGAAATGCTTAGTGTCCTTGCCCTGCCTGTGATTGAACCTTGAGTTTTCCATATGAAAAATGGATCTCAGACTCTTATTTTCACATGGCAAATTTCCTGATCCCTGTACAGATTATAGCTCAATCTATGGATTTAATCTAAGTAGTTAAGGATATCTAGGGAAAGATGCTGAATTTTTGGTCAATTGAACATAAGTGTTTGAAATCCATTTTCAATTCCATCATATTTGTTCAATCATGTATTTAAAATGGGTTAATAATGTCACTCATGTATACAGTGAAAACTGGGTCCATGCTAGCTATTACTTTTGCTACCTCTGTGGTTGTAATTGTTGTTGTTTTTATGGTTATTAATTATTATTATTGTTGTAGAAGGTACCATATATCCGAGGTCTGGTTTCTGCTTTTGCAATATAGGGATAATAATTATCTTCTTAGCATTAGGGCAAAGAGTAAGTGCTTGTCACAGAGCCTGGCAGATTATAAACTTTCCATAACTGGTACCTGTGGTCCTCTTTCCCTCTATTCTTTCCTTTCCTCTCCCTACCTTGATTTTCCTTGTGAAGTAGTTTTCATACCATAATCTTTCCATCCTGACTCAATGCTCCATTTATTTAAACATCTTCTTTCTGGTCATGTTGCCTTCTGCCTTCACACTTGCAACCTTGTCTTTCATGACACATCTATAAAGGTAATTCAAAACCATATTTGGTGTCATATGACTTCTGAGACTGTACTCCACATAGCAGAACTTATTTTCTCAGACATAGGGACTTGAGAGTTCCTATACACTCCCTGAACCCATGGAGAAGCTGCATGTGCAGAAAGTTTCCAGCCCAGAGGGCAGGGCCCTTCTCAGAACAACAGTCAGGAGTGAAGGAGAACTAATAGGACTGTCAAAAGATGCCAAGGAGAGAGATGAGCCCAGGCTTGAAGCCTCACACAGATGTGCAGAGCCAGCATGTCCGGCTTCTGAAGAGAGCTGTGCACCTCTCTTCACATTCCATGTTCAGTAAGTCACATTGTTAGTGTGAAACTGGCCAGGATAGAGGTAAGTACTCCCTGGAAACTAGCCAGTACTACAAATCAGCACCTTTTTCTTCCCAGAGAGCCTGTTGTTAAACATTACCAGCAATCAACTGAACTCACTCTTATCAGGTATTTTCAAGTCACGTGATCTCTCTGGGCTTCAGTTCTTTCAATTCTACTCTGAGCATAGTATATCAGCTTGGGTCCTCAGATAAAAGATTCAAATAATTTGTAGGACAGGAGTGTGTAAGAAAAGATGGGGTCTGCTGTAAAGGCTTGAAACCCTCAAACTATCTGACCTTGAGAGAACAATAATAAGAAGGAGGGCTGTGGAAAATCATGGCAGACTGTTCTTCAGTCTAGGGAGTCCTCCTCAGGACACCCATTCATCCAAGGATGAGTCTTCCACAGCAATTTATACAAATTTACCTTAGTACCTGTGCCAAGCCCAATGATTGACTAGTATCTGCCTGTAGGAACCTGGCCTCAGTACAGGTGCAATGACAAAATGCAGAGCACCTAGACTTTAGATCTTGGTTCCTTAAGCCTCTATAATGGAATTTTATGAAGTACTTTCTTATGACTGACATAGATATTACCACATTAAATATCAGCAAAGTAGGTAACATCATACACCTTTATAAATATTTTCTAAACAGAGCTGGAGCAGTAGCTTAGTTGGCAAATTGCTGAACTTGCAAGCATGAAGACCCCAATTCCACTCCCAGTGCCCACATTAGAATATGGAGAGCATTGTGCTTGTAATACCTATGCTGTGGAGCCAAAGACAGGCAGATCTCTGGGGATGACAGACTAGATAGTCTAGCCTAGTTGGTGAGCTCCAAACCAATGAGAGACGCTGTTTATCAAACATAGACAACATTCCTGAAGATAGCACCAGAGGTTTTCTGCTAGCCTCTACAAACATGCAAACATGAATACACACACTAACCCAACTACATGTGCAGATTTACACACAAAATAATTTTTTTCCTAAGTTTCTAGTGTTCCTAACCTTTGCAAACTATATAATGAGTCCTGAGGATGGAGAAACTGTTAAGGGGCACTACTTTGTGAAATGAGACATTGAACTGATCCATGAATGAGCCCAGAAATGGAAGCACTAGGTAGAAAAATCATTGAGAGTCTGGAGTCACAAAAGATTGAGGGACTTGTGAGCAACTCAACATGGATGTACCATCATTCACAAAAGTGAAATGAGTGAGAAGTAACCCTGGAGGGGCAGGCACACAAGTCTAAGGAACTGAATATAGTTGTCTATCGTATAGACTGTAGGCAAGTGAAGAGTGTTGTAAACTTTTCAATTTTAGACAAATAAGTGGCTGCAGTTTGGACAATAGAGTAGAGGGGTAAAAATAGGAGATAGAAGAAAGGTGGAAGAGAAAGTGGTTCACATGGATAGTGAGTGCCAGGAAGTAATGCCCATCAGGAGGACAGTAGGAGATGCACCCTACATCAGCAGATGGCTGTTGAATTGGGAAGGTAATGAGAGTAGATGGTTTAAAATGCTCTTTAATTGAGACTGTGAAGATGGCTCAATTGGTAAAAGTTCTGGCCATGAAAGTATGCGGGTGGAGTTTGGATCTCCAGTGGTGAGTTTCTATAATCCCAGCCCTCCTACAGGGAAGTGGAGGAAAAGACAGGAGAATCCCAGAGGCTGGCAAATGCAAAGATAGACAGTGAAGAAACTCTGCTGCAAACCAACAGGAAGGTTAGCACGTTTCTCCATAAAGATGGCTTCTGACCTTAGTATACTCACTGTGGTACACACATACACACAAAGAAAAATGGTCTCTTAATATCTAGTTTATATGATAAGTGCTTATAACCAAACAACTTCCTGCATATCTTCTAAATCTGTTTTAGGTCATATTAGTTTTCAGACTTCCAACCAACAAGTAGCGGCTATAAAACCAACTTTCTGGATTCTGTCCAACATTTAAAAAGTCAAAAAGACTATAATATTATAAACTTCATTTCACATAAAAAGGTAAGGATTTTTTCATAAGGTTTGCATTTGTATAACATTTGTATGAGCAAGTATATAAATGAACTCATGATTGAATTACTATATGAATATATGACTGTATCAACACATGGGTAGATGAACTAACAAAGGAAGGATGCGAGGACCCCAGGAATGGAGGACTCCAGACTGAGTCTGTGGACTCTCAGCCAAGCAATGGAGGATTTCTGAATTACTCCAGGCAGGGGACCACAGCCAGTTGGAATTAGTCATGTGGCTAGCACAGAGATCAGCCAAACTTGACCAAGTGATGACGGCCTTGCAGTAGACTTTGTTACGCACCCATTTATTGGGTGAGCTATTAACTGGCCCAGCATGGGGGTAGCAAGGCGCCTGACATCAGAGAATGAATGAGGTGTTTGGGGTGGGGAGAGATGGGCTATTTTCCCTGGCTTTGGTCTGCTGAGTCATCCCCGTCATTGCTGCCATGCTGTTATTCATCAGACCCATGAACAAGAGCCAATCAGTTCCATGTCTTCTGGGCTGCCTCGGAAAGCTGCATGATCAGTTAAGGGAGAAGTGCACTGAAGTGAAGAGCAAGAAACCAATGAGCCACCAGAAGTCACGGAAACTTAACCAGGCCTAAGTTGTTTCAGCGGTTGCCTTCAGATCTATGTTTAAATCTGGGCTTCTTGACCCATTTGCTTGGTAACACTCTGTTAAGTCACTTTAACTTAAACTTACCCATTTATAAAATAGACATGATATTAATCCTATATTTTTTATAACTCATGTGCTTTTCAATAAGTTTATGACAGATAGATAAATATTTATTTCATCCCTTTCTTTGTCTTTCAAATTTCCCTTGCTTTTCATTTACTTACTAATTCATTTATTTAACAAATACATATCTATTGAGTGCCTACTGTCTAGCAAGCTGTAAATACAGAAGATAATCAAAGAGATAAACTCTTTCCTTTGTTGAGCCAGTATTCTGAGGTATGTAGTTCAGTATTGCATAAGTCCAGAGACACCATTTCCACAGCTCTAAAGGACCACTTGAATAGGACTTAGAAAGGGAACTAGAAGAGAAAAGAAGAAAAAATACTGCATCATTTATCAGATGATGATAAGTGATGCCATCACCAAAGAACAAGAAAAGCAGAAAAAAAAAGGGACTTCCCAATTTTGTAGTCAGCAAAAGGCAACATTAGAGCAAAGACTGACAGAGGATGGGGATCGGAGCAAGAGGACCCCGGGCGGGAAGAAGACATGCAAAGGCCCTGGGGAGAGCGTGCCTGATTGGTTTGAAGGTTAGCAGTGGTTCCTATCTCTGTTTCTGTTGGGAGGGATTTTTTTTTTGAAGATATTCATGAAAGTCCATAAGGTTTTATCTATCTATCTATCTATCTATCTATCTATCTATCTATCTATCTACACATATATACACATATACATACATACATATATGTATATACATATATATATATACATACATACATACATATATATGTATATATATATGATTTATTTATTTATTTATTTGATACAGAGAAAGAGGGGGAGAGAGAGAGAATGGGCAAGCCAGGGCCTTCAGCCACTGTAAATGAACTCCACATGCATGCACTCCCCTGTGCATCTGGCTTACATGGGTCCTAGAGTATCAAACTGTGATCCTGTAGTTTTGCAGGCAAATGCCTTAACTGCTATGCTAAGCCATCTCTCCAGCCTCCTGGTGGGAGGATTTTTAACTTTCAGGTCCCAAATCCTTTCTTGACCATCCTGGGAAGATTTTATTTTATTTTATTTGGTTTTTTGAGGTAGGGTTTCACTGTAGCCCAGGCCAACCTGGAATTCACTGTATAGTTTCGAGGTGGCCTTGAACTCATGGTGATCCTCCTACCTCTTCATCCTGAGTGCTGGAATTAAAGACATGTGCCACTGCACCTGGCTTTATTTATTTATGAGAAAAAGAGAAACAGAGACAGAGGGAGAAATAATTGGCATGCCAGGGCCTCAGCCACTTACCTGAAACTCCAGATTCCTGTACCACCTAGTGGGGATGTGAGACCTTGCACTTGCCTCACCTTTGTGTGTCTGGCTAATGTGGGATCTGGAGAATCAGACATGGGCCCTAAGGCTTTGCAGGCAAGCATCATAACCACTAATCAATCTCTCTAGCTCCATTCCCTCTCTTTTCTCCCTAGTTGGTGCCTGCTTATCCTTACTCTTACAAGGTCATGCATAAACTTTTCATCCTCCACTATTAACTTTTATAGACCATGTTCACCTCTTCATGAGTGGATCTGCAAAATTTTCACAAGAGAGCATCAGTCCTGTTGAATCTATTTAAGGCACACAAAGGGGTCCTCAGATGAATTAGTTTAGGTCATTGTTAATCAGATGTACACAGGCTTCTACTCAGTGTCTTCAGATAACTGGTGCTAACAGGCATTTTGAATCTAAAAGCGAGAGATTATTAAGGGATGTTTTCTAAATGTATTTGACTATGGTCCACTTTATACTAAAGTAACAATTTCTAGTAACTGGCTTTAGAATAAATTGAACTATGACTGGCATTCTCCATCCCATCTTTGGGAATGTTCTTGGATTCACTCTCAGCCCACTTCTGTCATTGTTGCTTTCTGACCCAGACTAGCCATCTTGATTTTGGTTTCTATCTTCTGTTTGCCTGATGAGAAAAAGCCTATTAAAGTAGGGGTAATAACCTCAGACTTTAAATTTTTTTTTCCTGGCCAGCAGGGAACCCCTAATGAAATGTCGAGTCACGGTTATGAGAATTGGGAGAAAGCCAAGAGAGTGAGAAAGGTACACCTCTGACCCTGGTCTGTGGAAGAGGAGGGCATGGCTTTTTCTTTCCTACCCTCCAATGCTACCTTCTCAAGTAGTCTCAACAATAAAAGTTTGGCAGGTCAGTTCATGCTGTATAAATTGAATTAGCAATGGTATGTAGTGGATGCAGCTTGATACCCATAGGGATGGGATCTTTATCTTTTCTCCCTGGGGCTGGTGGGGAACGCCAACAGGCCCCTCCAGATTTTGACAAAGGAGACTTGTTTTTCTCAATCTCATTTTGTCTATACCTTTCTCAGTCATTTTCTGTTTCTGTTTTTCTCTTTGGTGGTCTCCTTTGCCTCATAAACTTGGAATGACTTTTTCCAACTTGGAACTTGATGATCGGGCTAAACTTGAGGAAGTAGACAGAAGATGATAACTGGTGTAGCATGGAGAAAAATACAACTGGTTTTGCATTGATATATTTTATGTTATGTTAATGCATGCTTTTATTTTAAGTCAGTTCTGTTCCAGTCAATACATATTTATTGAAATTATCTGAGTCCCTATACTAGGTATTAAGGAAATAAATAAAAATAATATATCTAGCCATCATTCCAACATACTGGGGGAGATAGATACTACACAGTGTCAAAGCCATCATAATGCATACTGGCTTATGGGATGTAGGCAAGAGGGAAATTGGGTGTGATCATTTTCAAGTTGTGTGCTCATGGGATGAGCTTGAAGCAGGGGCATTCTGGTTTCAAAAGAATGTTTGTTTTCAAAATGCATGTCTTCTCCAGCCTTATTCTCCTTGCAAACCTCTACCAGTTGCATTACAGACTACTCTGGGTTTGTCTACTTACCTCTGTGTTTTCCGCATAGAACACAACACAGGTATATACTGAATACAACATGCACACATGGCATACAATGTATGCACAAAGTATGTACCATACATATGCACACGTGACACACAGCATACCGTAGTATACAACACACACAGTACACACCATACACTCGGTATGTACCAGAAACACAGTCCACACATATACACACCGGTCTCTGCTCCTCTCATGCCTTTTCCTCATCCTTTGCCTGTCAGCCATAGGTCACAATATTGTAGCTCAAATCATTCACTTTCTCCAACAAGTGCTTTATTTTTCTTCTCTGTTACTGTTCCAGATCCAAATATTAATACTTGAATTCTGTGCCTTTCAAATAATGTTTATACTTTCAACTATTAATAAGTACTTATCAGATATGTCTTAGTTCCCACAGACATTTTGGTAGAAGCAGAAGGCCCATGTATCCAAAAAAGGCACACGGCTCACCACTGAACAATTATAGTACTATACACAAGCACATAATTGGAATTAGAAAATTAACAAACTTATAGGAAGCCAATCCAGAAAACAAGGACTCTCATGTGCCAAGATCTTGAGGTCAAAGCTGAAATGAGTGAGGAATGATGAATGAATTTGCTATAGCTTGTGGTAAATGAGGAAGACAGTGGGGTGGAAGAAAAGTAGGAAGAATGAGGCCCAGACCCCTTAGGTATGATTTACGCCTTTGGATTTTATTTTAAATGTAATGGAAATTGTTGTGCAAGACTTTGGTTTTTAAATTTTGTTTACTTATTTCCAAGGAGAGAAAAGAGAGAGAGAAAGAATGCATGGGAATTCCGAAGCCTCTAGCTGCTACAAACAACATTCAGATGCATGTAACACTTTTGTGCATCTGGTTTTATGTGGGTACTTGGGAACATACCCCAGGTCATTAGGCTTTGAAGGCAAGTGCCTTAACCACTGAGTCATCTATCCAGCCCAGGACTTTGCTTAGCCATCTTTTTCCTAGTAAGCACATAAATGTTTGGCATAAAATGCTCAATAAATGTTTATGGAAAAGTTTAGTGTTCTAATAAGATCTTATGTTACAAATATCAGTGGACCAATATATAGAGGGTGACAAAGATCACCAGCACATGGAGGGTGGTATTGCGAGGACACAGTAGAGGAGGTATGCATATGACAAAGAAGTGTGTAACCTGGGCTGGGACTATTGCTCATTGGTTAAAAGCGCTTGCCTGCAATATGTGCTGGCTCAGTTCCTCACTGTCTACATAAAGCTAGATGCTCAAAGTGACATGCGTCTGGAGCTCATTGCAGCAGTTACAAATCCTGGTGTACACATCCTACCCCTACTCTTAAATAAATAAAAGTAGTTTCTTTTTCAAAAAGAAATAAATATGAAAGTCATGAGATGTTATATTGCATTTTGGCTCTCACTGTTTGTGGCAGTATAGTACCATGATAATTGATAGGAAAATTAGGGCCAATCAGTCCTGGGTTCACCATGACCTTAAATGAATTATTTCAGCAATTATTACTTTATTTGTAAAACAGGTGTGATACTGGTAGTTACTCCTTTAATTGATATGAGGGAAAAAATAAGAATAGGATAGGGCTAGAGAGATGGTTTACCAGGTAAGGTGCTTGCCTGCAAAACAAAAGGACCCAAGTTTGATTCCCCAGGACCCACATAAGCCAGATGCACAAGGTGGTGCATGAGTCTGGAGTTTGTTTGCAGTGGTTGGATGCCCTGGCAAGCCCACTCTCTCTCTCTTCCTCTCTATCTGCCTCTTTCTCTCTCTCAAATAAATAAATAAATAAAACATTTTTAAAAAGAATAAGATGAAGTATCTGCTATGGTAATAACTCAAAGATGAGGTAGATTTGCATAGTGGCCAAGCATTCAGCTTCTTAAGTCATACTTCTTAGGTTCAAATCTTGATTCTGCTATTGTATATCCTTGGGCAGGTTTAGACTCAGCTTCTTCAACTGTAAAATACTGAAGACAACAAGCAGGTCTACAGTCATATATGAAAGCTCATTGGTGATAGATGAGTTTGGGACTTCAGATTTTTTTTTTTGAAAAGTGCATATACCATCCATTTTATATAGTAATTTCATTGCATTTGCAGATTATACCTGAATACTGGGATTAAAGGAAAAACAGACACATTATAATCAGATAGATTTGTTGTTGCATAAGAACATGGCCATGGGGCTGGAGAGATGGCTTAGCGGTCAAGCGCTTGCCTGTGAAGCCTAAGGACCCCGGTTCGAGGCTCGGTTCCCCAGGTCCCACATTAGCCAGATGCACAAGGGGGCGCACGCGTCTGGAGTTCGTTTGCAGAGGCTGGAAGCCCTGGCGTGCCCATTCTCTCTCTCTCCCTCTATCTGTCTTTCTGTGTCTGTCTCTCTCAAATAAATAAATATAAAATTAAAAAAAAATAAATAAAAAATTAAAAAAAAAAGAACATGGCCATGTGAACCTGCTTGTTTTTCAGCACCAGTAGCATGAGCCTAGCATGCAATTATACTTGGCACATGTTTGTTGAATTCGCTCTCCCTAGATGATCTTTAATTTTTTGATCTGACGAGATTTTGAAAGTCTGGATTAGCCTATGTCAGGTAATAAAATTATGCCAAAGGATTTACAATGGAACGAGGTCCCCAGAGAGAAATTTCCAAAGGTCATCTGTGTACAACATTTAGCATTTGAAAGAACAGGAGGGGAGACTTCCTCCAGTTTCATAAGACTTGGGCTCCTCATAGAAGAAGGGATGCTCCATTGTCATTGGCTGATAAGAGAAAAACTGAGGTAGGGTGAGATAGCAAACTTCTTCCATACCCAAAATCATAACTGCCAAAAACTCAACAATATATTGCTTGATTTGCTGGCTGGCGTGTTCCTAGCCCTGACAAGATCGGCAAGCTCATGGCAGGTAATATATCTTCATTAGGTGAGTGGAGACAGGAATTAAAAATAAGCATTCATTCAATATCTCCGAAGTGCTGAAACTTTCATATAGTTTCTTTTATCCTCACATTAATTTGATAGAATAGGTAATATTTAAAGCATTTCGCATCAGAGGAAACTGAGGCTTAGATGAACCTCGTCATTACATCTTTGGCTTTAAACCTCTTTGTTTTGTGTCCTCATAGATCAGGTGTCTTATGATAGTCTGGCTTGGACACCATCAGGTGTCTTCCATGAGCCTTGGCATGACAGAGCCAAGTAAGCAGGATTAAGCCTGAGACACTAATGAGGTTGGATGCACTGAGAGGACAGCTGCATCAGAGTTTTTGGTTGACCAAAGCAAGCATAGGAGGCTCTAAGGAAATATAAGACTTTCTCACATCTAATACTCAGTGCTGCTTGGGCCTACCTCCCTAAAGTGAACTTCCTGGGTCATATCAATACTAGTAATTGCCCAATATTTCGTGTTTCTGAGAAATGGGTTTTATTCCTCTACCTAGGTTTTTTTTTTTTTTTTTTGTTGTTTTTAATTTTTTGGTGCACGGAGTAGAACAAAACCATATTACTTCTGGCTGAAGTACTTATGGACTGAAGCGTCTTAGACAATTCTGTCTTATTACTCCTCGGTGCAGTGAAAAAGAGGTGACAATGTTTAATTTCAGGAGCATCATAGACAAAGTGTGAATGTCAAGTATATAGCAAAGTCTGCTAGAATGCCCTGTTAATTTTGCCAGTGTTTGCATTGTTATTTTATCTGATGAGTCTCTGGCTGGTCTCCCATGTTATAAGTGTGAGGACTCAAGATGGCCTGTAGCTTTGTGCTGAAAGAAGTCTGAGGGGCCTGTGAGGACAGGGAGTCCTCCCTGCTTCTCAATCCTACTAGTCCAGAATGGGCTCATCTTAATTTGCTGAGAGAAAGACTGATAAATACAGTGAACATAGTTGTTCTGTTTATATATAGCTTGTATAGCTCTGGTGTGGGACTTTTGTAAAATAAAAAAAAACACAGTAATGCACACTCAATCATAGGCTCTTGGAACGTGGGCAGTGCTAATGGTAAATAAGTTTGAGCTGCTAAGAAACCAAAGCACTAAAAGTTCATGTTTGCTAATGGAAAGGTGCATGTGTGCAGATTTTTCAATAATGATTTGCTTGTCTGTATCATTGTCATACCTGCTTCATTCTTGGGGTTCATAATTGTTCAGAGATATACAAAATATATTATTTGTTGAAATATCTTTAGAAAATATATAGGTAAATATATAGCAAAGCAATAGCATTTTTAGTGGAATAGGTACACAATATTACAGAAAAATAAATTTATATTTGAATTAATTATATATATTATCCACTAATTTTAGCCGAGTACCATGCGTTACATAGGTGATTTCTATAGGAATGTGTGTAGATAGCTTAAAATCCTCCAATTTATGATAATTTCAGTTCTATGCATCAGTGGTTTCCTTATGGACAGTTTCTAAGTGCCCTTGTCTCTGTCTGCAATGAAAGCAAGATGGAAACATAGAGAAAAGGCTGGCTGCCCTTCCCACATATTTAGGAACAGTCCTCAAAGGGAAGGGATATATAATTTACAGGCTTCTATTACTCGGAGTACACCATGCTGAGAGCTGTAATTATAGACTTTCATTTAAACCAAGAATCATGGAAAGTGATTTATTTCCCATTTCATAGAAAAATAAACTGAGATGTACAGAAATTAGGGTCCTCCAAATCACTTAGACTTAATATGTTGTATTTTAAACTACTACATCACTGAATTAAATGACACTATATTAAGACCAGTGGTAGATATATTTACACATTTCTCCATCTGCATCTTTTTGTGTATATATATTCTATCTAGACTCTAGATATAATGTGTGCATGTGTAAGTACATAATGTGTATATACTAGTAACATCAGCTCTCTAGGCATTTACAGAGAAGTAAGTGGATTAAAATGGATTAAAGACAGTGCCAGGTAAACTGGGCATGTTAGTGCATGCCTTTAATCCCAGCAGATATAGGGGATTGTTGTGAGTTTGAGGCTAGCCTGAGACTACATAGCGAATTCCAGCTCAGCCTGGGTTACAGTGAGATCCTACCTTGAAAAACCACAATTAAATAAAAAAAAACAAAAACACACACACACAAAAAAAAACCCAGAAATTGCTAGGTACAGTGTAGCATGTCTGAAATTTTAGCAGGCTGCAGGCCAAGTGAGGGGGATCTAGACCAGCCTGAGCTCTTTAGAAAGAGCTTGCCACAAATAAAACAACAACAACACAAGCAAGAACCAAGACAGAACAACAAAACCAAAAGTGGGTGGAAGATCACTCCAACTTATATGGTCACTAAGAAGTTTCACTAATGATACAGTGTTACTGGATTTTTCTTAGGGACTTTTGTGTCATTCAATACTAATACACTAGTATTTGTGCCCAAGAAAGCCAAGGTTGAAAGAAGTTATTTGTGATCATGTAGGTGAGTCGGTCTTTTCCTCTCCCTTTTATATTAGCTAAGCCCTTTGTTCAAACACAATTTTTATTTTAAAATATTTATTTGTGTGTGTGTGTGTGTGTGTGTGTGTGTGTGTGTGTGTGTGTTTATAGTTGCATTAGGGTCTATTACAACTGAAAACCAATGATTTTCTATCTTTATGTGGATGGCTAGAGAACTGACCCTAGGCCAATATCTTTGAAGCAAATGCTTTTAATCATTGAACCATCTTTCTAGCTCCTCATATATAATCTTTAAAAGCTCTGATGTATGAAAAATAATGATAAAAGCAAGTGTATTAGAGATCTTGTTGAAACATTTATTAATTTTATTTTAATTGACTTATATAGTAGCTTATTTATTGCTCATTTGAAGTCCCCTTCCCCATGGCCTCTAGGTACTTCCTAAAGGCCTTCTGCCTTAAAAATCATTGACCTGGACACATTTTTGTCAACTGTGAGAAAGTCCAGGAGTAAGTCAGAGTCATTTATGTCATTTCTATTGCATTTCCCATGGAATGTTGATTGTGGTGAGGTAGGATTTGAACACTGGAATCAGAGCACTCCTCTCTCTTTATTTAACTTACTTCTCTAGTTTTTCCATCTCTTCTGCTGGAGGTGAAGTACTTGGAGGGCAAACAGAATGTTTACACATTCTCCATCATGTCCTTGGGAACCTAGCTATTCCCCTGGGAGGAGGAGAACATAGGGCTGTTGAGCAGACGCTGGGACAGATACACATTCTAACATTCTAGTGCTGTCGTGCTGTGAGCTTGTGGCACATTTCAGACGTTGGGTTCATATGCTGATGACTCACGTCCCAGATCTACCAGCACCTAAACATACTTTTTTGGATCACAATCCATGTCTGTCCCATTGGTGTTTCCTGAGGCTTCTCCTATTTTCATTGCCAGCAGCTCATCAGCAGGGCTATGATATTTTCCCTTTTTATTTCCATCTATTTTTTTTAATTCAGATGATTCCATTTATTGTTCAGTGAATGCTACAAACATTGAGAGGTCCATCTTCCATTCTCTCCTTTTTCCTGCCTAGAGGTGAGATCTTTGTCATCTTCCTCCTCCAGGTCCCTCCTGTAACTTCAGAGCAATTCCCAAGAGCTTTTCCCCAGCAGTCAGCTATGAGATCTATGAGCTGTGATGACTTGTGGAAGGTGTGAAAGTTGGGGGATGCAATGAGAGGAAAGGGGAAAGCCCATCCCAATTCCACTTAAACTCAATTTTCTGCATTTTGGGGTTGTCCTTATTTCACCCTCATGTTTTGCTATATTTTAAGCAGAGAGAGAGAGAGAGAGAGGCAGGGCAGGAGAAGGGGCCTGCATCCGGGTCCCTGACTCACTTTGGCTCAGAGATCCAGGCCCTGTACAAGTAGGCCAGCCTGTACAGCTGGCCTTGCTTCTCCTCTTGGCCAGAAAGCAGAGAGGCTCCAACTGGGGGAGCTCAGAGCAATCACAGGGCCTCTTGCTGGGATGGCTGCGGGCAGCTGTGGGCTGTTTTCTCTGGCCTCTGTAGTTAAAGGGCACTTGATTCTTAACAGGGCATCTGCAGACTTACTCTTCTTCACCGTGGACACAGTTTTAAGGGTGCAGTTGCTCCTGAGGGTCCAAGTATCAGAAACTCTGTCTTTTGAAAACTCAAAGCTTACTTGATTCTCCCTAAGATGTTGTTCCTAGTTTTCCAATTTGGAGAGTACAGGTCATATGTTTCTCTGTTGAAGGACCTGTAAAATCACCATCTCCAATTTCTCCCAACTCTCCTTAAACATCTTGATATAGGTTCTGTGGGGTGTCTAGAGAGTCCTTGAACCCCATACCCCAAGTTTCTGTCTGTTACTTAACCAAAATATTAGCAATCCAGACTAAAGAAAATTATTTTTAAATCACCACATTTTATTCAAATATCACAGGGATGTGAGGGAGGGGAAGGGCCGAGTAAGGGAAGGGAAAGTGGGGGGAAATATAACATGTGGTGCAGGATCTCATGTGAAAGAACATGGCCTTGGAGAAAAAAAAAATGTGAAATGAGATCTAAAAAAGCACAAGCTTCTAAAGAGATTCAAAAGTAAAAAAGTAATAATAATAGTCATCATCATCATAATAATTTCCCTTCCCATGCTGGCACCCTGGTTGACAATCTTACCATTGTGAAGACCCAGGTGTAGAGTTGTATGCAGCTCAAGGGCCAGGGATAAAAAGAAGACCTTCTCCTCCTTGGGCCCAAATAAGATATATTTTAGAATCTGTGCTCAGGAAGAAGTGGGTACACTTGTACTAGATATTCCAGCCCATCAGCCTGTGCTCAGAGAAGGAATCCACCCACACCTTGGCAGGGTGCATGTCTGATTGAATGAATTGGGTCCTGTGACTGAAGCAGGTGGTGGTTGGGGGAGGGAGGCAAGCCGAGATGACAGGCATGGCAAAGGTGTGACATAAGATCCCTTCCAAGGGCTGTCCTGCATACCTGTGGCTGACCTAGCCTCTCCCAATACCCTTCACATCTCTTCTGTACCTGGAATATTACTAACTTCATGTATTCTTTTTGAAATTGATGCTTTTCTTTATTTCTCAATTCATTGTTTTTGGTTTAAATCAATTATTTTATGATGGAAATTTATATCACTACCAGTAAAAGGGAAACAAGGATTACTTTCCATAAATAGAATATAACTGTAAAAATCAATACAATGGAAACAAAACAATTTTATAAAATTCTTGACAGACATTCTAACTTCTGGAAGATTCTGAACCAGAGCCCTTTCTTTTTTAGTAGATACATAAAATCATAAAATTAGACATATTAATAGGATATCATGTAATATTTGTATCTATGTTTATATTGTAAAATATTTATATCCAGATAAAAATATCTATGTCTCATCTTTTCAAGGTTTTATTCATTTAGAGTTTTATTACATAAACACATTGCATATTGATCATATGCCAGTCAGGTTGTACTCTTACATTCACTCTCCCATGCACCCATTTCACCAAAGGCCCTCCTTAGTGGGGTTATCAGTAATCATTGTGGGGTTATGAATACACCAGTTAGTCTCTGTAGCGGGGAGAGATAATGCCACAGATACACCTTCCTACCTTGTGACTCTTACATTCTTTCTGCCTACCCATCCTGTACACAATGTTCTCTGAGCCTTGGAGGGCATGCTGTAAGTATCTTTTAGTGTTGAGCACTCAAGCAGCCTCTGATTTTCTATTTTTATGAGTTTTGAATCTCCTCAGTGTCTGTCAACAGCTCCCTGGAGGAAACCCTCAGGTTAGCAGTGAGGCAACACCTATATTTAATCTGTTACTTCCTTTACAGTGTCTCTTGGGCCTTGGCAAATGTGATAGAGATGATTTATTCAGGGCTAAACTGTCATCTTTCTTACTATACTGATGGATCTTGGACCTACATGGTATTTTATATAGCAAAGCAGATTCTGTAAAAATCCATATTCTCTAGCAAAAAGTGAGAGCAGCATTGATCAAAGAGGATAAATATAGATATTCAGAAAAAAAATATGGGCATAACCTCTCCTTTTAGCCAAAAATCAATGGAAACTTCCATGTAGAGTCTATGACCTTCCAAATTATGAAATTCCCTCCCAATTTGTGGACCTCAAATCCAATCAGAGAGCAGTTTATTGCCCCCATAGAGTGTGTGCCACTATTGCACTAGCAGATACATCTTGCCTAGCTGGTTGATTTTGGAGCTTTCAGGATCCATTGCGTGTACACTATGTTGGGGATCTTTATCTCCCAGTGTCTTTCATAGCACTTTCCAGTGCTATGAGAAGTAGTCAGCTGGGAGATGGCTTCCTTCCATCTCATTTCCAGAAAGATCTCTCAATGTTCTGCAACTGCAGCCTGTGCTATCCTAAGACCTATGGTTTTATGGTTTAGATCTAGTGGGTAACTGAGTGCTTTGACAATGGTCTGCATTGTTATGGTGACCTTATGGACCTCCCTGATCAATAATAGGTCAGTGTGGTGTAACCCAATTCTGGAAGTGAGATCTAACAGCATCAACTTATGATTTTAGGATAAAGATTTCTACACATTTGCAGGGTGCTTCTGCTCAAGATATCCTTCTCTTTCTCCATCCCTCTCTCTCTTTAAAAGAGTTATATCTTTTCATGCCATCATAGTTTTGTGTATCTCCCCTTCACTTCTTCCTTTAACCCAGTCCCAACCAGACTCTTCCACCCTCTGTCTTCTGTCCCTCCACTTGCCTATCTAATATCCCTTTCTCTGATCCCTCTCTGCTTCTCTTCTCTCCAAGCCTCATTGTAGCTTCCTTAGCAGAGCTACCAAGGCTTATAACAACATATAAACAAGACTAACTAGTCCATGTTAGGGGCTTTATATGAGAGAATGTCTGGCATTTGTCGTTTTGAGTTTGTGTTGTCTCGGTATGATTTTTTTCCAAGGTCCATCTATTTTCCTGCAGAATTCATATTTTCATTTTTCCTTATGGCTAAGTAGTATCCTATTGTGTATATGTATCACATTTGCATTATCCATTCATCAGTACATAGACATCTTTGCTAATTCAGTTTCCAAGCTACTTTGTGAATAGAGCAGCAACAAACAAAGCTGAGTAAATATCAGCATAATAAAGAATAGAGTCTTCAGGGAATATAACCGCTGCATAGGAAGTACAAGCTAAGAAGAATGGTGAAAAGTAGAGGAGGCACAGAAAAGAGATATTGGATTCTACCCTAGTGCTCTTTGGACTACATCCCTCACCCAAAGCTACTCAAAAGATAAATTATATAAACATCTACAAAAGTTGCATATTTTTATTTATTTTTAATTTGGAAACTAAAATGGAGTGAGGTCAGACTGGTTATTGATCAGTCTTGTTTTAGAGTGAGAGGTAGACTTCCTGGCCTCTCTGTTGGCATGCATGCAGATTCACAGAATAATCCACAAACCAGCAAAATGAGAAAGAAAGAAAGAGAGAGAGAGAAAGAGAGAGATCAAGAGAGAGAGGGAGAAAAGAGATAGATGAGGGAGATGGAAAGAGAGGAAGAGAGAGATAGAGATGGAGAGAGAAAGTGAGAGATAGAGGGAGGTAAGAAGGGAGGGAGGGAGAGAGAGATATCAATCCTGCATTGATATCTGCCTATCTGGTGCTGATCTGTACTGATCTATACAGATGGCTTTCCCTATATATACATATTTTTTTGGTTTTTTGAGGTAGGGTTTGACTCATATCCCAGGCTGACCTGGAATTTATTATGTAGTCTCAGGGTGGCCTTGAACTCATGGCGATCCTCCTACCTTTGCCTCCCAAGTGCTGGGTTTGAAGGCATGAACCACTGGCTTTGGCTTTCCCTATTTTTTAATGGTAATAATAATGTCATTGATTTCTTTTTTCAAATGAAATTGTGAGAGTTTACCATGAGCCCTAAGTTCCAGGCAGAGGTTAAGTACTGGCCCCCAAACTTGTCCCAAATGATAGCTAGTTTTAGGACACCAGGCTTTTCCCTTTCCTTGACTCCTGAAATCTTGAGTTAGGTTTGATATCAGGACACACAACAGAGTCACCTAGCTGGAGGAACATTGGTGACAGTCAAGGATAAAATTCTTGACCACAATTCTTCAGTGGTTTGAGATGCATCCACAAGTAAGTATTCTCTTCTGTTTATCAAAATAACACGTTGGACTGGACAGCAGTTTTCATCAGCAACATATTAGACTCTAGGGGTACTATGAGATGCTCTCAGAGGTACCAAAAATACAAATTAACATGACAGGTACGTATGTCCACTTACCAGAAAAAAGAAAAAAAAACCACAATTCTCCCTGTTGGGTTTTCCCATGCCCTTTCATTTATTTTTTAAAAATATTATTTATTTATTTATTTGCAGGGAGAGGGAGACAGTGGGGAGGGGAAGGAGAGAGAAAAAATGTGGATACACCAGGGCCTCTTGCTGCTGCAAAGAAACTCTTTATGCTCAATTTTGTGTACTTGGCTGTACATGGGTACTGAGGAACTGAACCTAGGCCATCAGGCTTTGCATGTAAATATTTTAACTGCTGAGCCATCTCTCCTGACACACTTTTAATTTTTGGAAGAGGCCTTTCTGTGCCTAAATAAAAGTGTATGGATAATACTCTTTGCCCTTATGCAAAGACACACCATTCCCCAAGTACAATACATGGAATGAACAAAATATTGCTTTCCTAGTAAATTGTCCATCCTAGAGGATAGACCTAGACATGGAAAGGAAAGTAAGAAAATCATTTCCTCCCTTATTTACATCTTCATGTGTCCCATGCCAAAGAATCTTAGAATCTTTGGTCTTAGGAGATCCCAGTGTTCTCACTCTGGCCTCTGTGAGATCCCTTGACTGTAAGCAAAGCCCTAATATGTGCCCTTTATTTCTCTGAAAATTACCAATGTATGTATGTATCTTTGAACCATGTAGACATGTATAGGGTGCATATATATGTAGACATACAATCATACACGTTCACACATAGCAGGGTATTTAAATTCTATTGACCATAGCCTTATGTATAGAGCTATAAACTCGATTATATGTCATCTTCCTCTTCTCTGCCTCTTTCTAGTTTTCCACAGCTCTGCCCATTCTTTAGTGGCTGAGATTTAGCTGTTCCCTTACACCCAGGCCTTATTTCTTGTCCCTCTCATTCTGTGTTTTCTGGCTTCATTGAACTACAGTAGCAGGGAGGGAGAAGGCAGATTCTGAGAAGAAGAATCCACAGGGCATTAGTGCTGTGTATATGCACATGTCAAACATTGCTGCAGAGTTGACAAAGTGGAAATAGGCATTGAGGGGTGGACTAAGACCACTGAAAATGTATGCTGGTAAACTCTCCCAAAATGAAAATAGTGAAGTGGAACCAATTCTAGAAGAAACGAAATAGAGTACTGGATAGAAATAAGTCCCAGTGGAGTCAGAAGTGAGGTTTCATGGATTTGGAGCTCATGGTCATGAACTGGTCTTTAGTGAGGCAAAGGAAACCCTTCTATTGAAAGGCACAGATGCAGTAAGGGAAGAGGAAGTTCTGGGTGAAGGTAGAAGAAAGGGAAGAGGATACTCATACTGATTTACTCTGTGTCTCAATAAAAGATGATTTTGAGGGAGGGGAAGGCTAGGTTGGAATGAAGGAGGGGAGATAATTTATATCAAGCAATACAGTGAAGCATTTTGCACTGTGTGGTCTCTTTGTATCCAAACCATCAAGGAAAGCATGTTAATAATGCAAAACATTGGGTTGGCCTTAAGACTACTGAATCAGAATTTCTGGAAATATTTATTTTGTGTGTTCTTCCCAGGTAATGTTCAATCATTTCAATCTCTCTCTCTTTCTCCCTTTTCCCCAAGCTGACCTGAAATTCACTATGTAGCCCAGGTTGGACTCAAACTGGCTATCTTCCTAAATCAAACTCTCCAGTTTTTAAAGTAGCTGGGATTGCAGGTTTTCACCAACCTTCTTGGCCCCAGGTGATTTTTATGTCTGGTAATAGTTGAGTCTCCCCCTGACAAAGAATCTTCTTGGGATGATAAAACCAAACAAGTGTTTCCCCAAAGGATTCCCCAAGCCTTTGAATGTCCTATCTTCTCTCCTGGCTACACAGTCTCATTTCCAGGGAAAGGTAGAGAAAAATGAGATTTCTCTGGGCACACTGGGCATTGGGCACACAGTCAGAGCTCACTAAGAAATTTGTTTATATGGGACCCGAGACTGCCTCTTTTCCTAGCAAGCAGCAGAGCCTTAAAGCAAGACTGGGCCCCTTAGGGAGCCTAACTTACACTACTTCAGGCCAGACATTTTCCTGATTGTTAAGGACAGGAATTCTTGCCTATGGCATAGGATTCTTAAGGTGGAGGGAATGAAGTTTTAAGTATGAACATTACATTGGATCTTTCAGCATACATTTCTTCATCAGTGAAACAAATCTCAACCTTGCATTGCAGCATTGCAGGGTTCACTCTTGTCTCCTTTCCCATCTCTTCTACATCCACGCCATGTTTAGAAAGTAACCAGACGTCCTTTAAGTAATATAAGCTACACTTCTGAAGACTCCTAAAGGCTGGGATGTATATTTCACTGTTCTTTTTTTTTTTTTTTAATTTAATTTATTAGTTTTCTTTTCAGTAAATACAGGCAGTTTGGTACCATTATTTAGGCTCATCTGTGATCTACCCCCTCCCATTAGACCCTCCTTATTATTGAAAATGGGTCGTGCATTGTGGAGTTAGCCCCCAGTTATTAGTATGATAAATGTCTCTGCAAGTCATGACCCAACATGTGACTCTGACATTCTTTCCGCCCCCTCTTCCGCAAGATTTCCCTGAGCCATGTTGGGTTCATTTTTGGTCTGCTTCAGTGCTGAGGTGTTGGGGGCCTCTGAGGCTCTGGCTCTCTGATTTGGTAGGAGTTGATTTTTCTCTGCGTTGATCTCCTTCCCCTTTGTGCTGGTATCCGGTTCACAGGAAAACATCACCCTTGCTTATTTCGCCAGTTGTCCTTAGTTTCAGTTGGGCCCCTTCTGAGGTATGTTGGGGCAGCTCTCTTCTTAGGTTCACTGTTCTACCTTGTTTGTATGCTTCACATATTATCTTTGCTGATAACCACAAACACCTTTTTAGGCTTCATGTTGACATCTCTTTACTGTGGACAAGAGTGCTATGTTTCATAGAAAATGGATAGCAGAGAGTAGAACCTAGACTCAAGACTAAAACCTACATCTGTCTGAGACATATAGCTCCAAGTAGTAAGGACTGCAGAGGACAGGTTGGCCATTTGATGGAAAGTTATAGAAAAGCAATAATATTGAAAGGGGGACATACTTTGTGGTGTGTGGTGATGTGTTTGATGCGAGGAACGACTACAGGTCCAACTGGACAGGAGAATGAGACACAGCATGAGCAAAGGAAAGGAGGAAGGAAGATCCTACTCATATTTGGGAAGCTGATGGTCTTATAAGCCCATGGGAGAGTGAAGGCAGAGGTATTACACACAGGACCACGTATTAGAGATCTGAAATGCCATGACAGGCAAGATGTCTTTGTAAGGGACTCCAGTAGAAATAGACCTTTAAAAAGGCCTGAAGACAGAGAAGAGCAGTTTTCTTCAGGAATGATTTAGCTATTCAACATGGAAGGATTGTGGGGTCCCCTGCCATTATTTCCTACTCTTAACCAGAATTTGGAGAGGTTGCAGGGCCCTCTGTTCAAGAACTACCTTACAAAAGGGCATCCCTCCCACCTGCTGCCTGGATTGAGCAAGAGGTTGGCTGCAGAGTGAGGAAGCAGAGGCTGTGAGTCAAACCGCCCCCACACAGGCTGCAGCCCCAGGCTTGGGGCCCCAGCTGGGATGGGAGTTCTTGCCTGGTTACATTTGCAGAACACCGACTGTACAGCCAAGGTGGCTCAGAGCTGCCCTGACTCACAGGAATGATCTGAGCTGCTCTTGCCCCTACCATGGCTTCGCTTCTCCTTCCTCCTGTGTTTTCACCCCATTCTCTTCTCTTGACTCCTGTTCTTTTCTCTTACTTGCTTCTGCTTTCTTCTTTTTTGTTCTCTCTCTTCTGCTTTCCTTTCCATCTTCATTTTCACTTTTGTTCTCTTTCTTCTTTGAATCCTTCTTAACCTGTTTCTTATTTGCAGTGTGGTGCAGGAGACACAGGTTCTCCACCGGCTTATCAAAAACTCACTGATTTTCTTCAAGCCTCCATTCCTCCAACTGCCCAGTGAAGCAATATAATTTGAAGGTCTTTGAAAGACAAAGACCAGCTAGAGAGATGGCTCAGCAGTTAAGCTGCATGCCTATAAAGCCAAAGGGCCCAGGTTTGATTCCCTAGTACCCACGTAAAGCCAGAGGCACAAGGTGAACGATGAAGACCCATCACTGTTTCTCCCAGAATCCTTGGCTTCATCTTCACCTTTTTCTTGAAGTCTTTAAATGACAGGGATCTCAGCGTGGCTACCTTCAACAAGCTTCTAAATAGTTCTGTTGCCCAGACCCACCATATTATACAAACTTGAGAACTTGTGGGAGGGTGTCCAGGCTTTTGGTTTTATAAGCTCCCTCAGGTGATTCTCCCTTACAATCATGGTGAAAATCTATTGATTTAGATGTACCTGCCTTTTGCTAAAGGCAGAAAAAACAGACAGTGAGGCCCAAAGCTGTTAAGGAATGTTCCAGAGTCACCCACTTGAATCAGTGTGGACAGAACTAGCCCCAAGCCTCCCGCCATCTCTTGGTCCTGATTTTGAATCACCTTAAGTAAATGCCAGGACCTCCAGTGGAAGCAGGGAGGGCAGCAGCCTCCTGACTCTGCCAGGGCCTGGCATAGAGGTGAGGCCCAGACACAGGCCCATTAAGCCAGGCAGTGCCTTACGGGAATCGCTGCTGGCTCTGGCTTAGCAAACAAACAGTTCTTTGGCTTTCTTTGGCTGCATCCCGGGGCTGGGGAGCTTGGAGGGGAGCACCTGAGGACGCAGGTTTGCTGCTCTTCTTGGAGGCAAAATGGGGCTGCCAGAGTCGAGAGTGGAGACAGGTGGGCAGAGCTCTTGGGGGTGAGTCAGTGGTGTATGCCTCCCACCGCTGCTGCCAGCAGGCTGCCAGCGAACGTACCCCACACAGAGGCCAATGCCTACAGGGAGGGAATGGGGTGCAGAACCTCAGCTTGGGTGGCAGCTCAGGAAAATCCTTCACCCTGAGCTGCTTCCCTAGACTTCCTCTCAGGAGCATCCAAGCACGGAGTGTTCACACCCCCTCACCCCAGAAACTTACTGGAGTAGGAAGAGATGTCAGTTGGGATCTTGGATGTTCCTGCTTTGCATTGAGAGTTCCCTATGTTTTGGGCACTGTGGCAAGTTCTATAGATACAGCTCTCATGTGGATTGTGCACAGCTCAGGGCAGTGGGGTGGGGGCAAGGTAGTTTACCTGCTTTGAAGATGAGACAGGATTACAGGGATGAAGTCCGCTATCTCAGGTACACAGACCTGAAGGTACTTTACTCAGCTGATAAAGAGTTCAAATTCAAGTTGGCCCCTTGCCAAAGCTCAGCCTCAGCCACGGCAGAGCACACAACACTGTTTTCACGTGAGTCAGCAGAGCTAGGTGAGATTAGCCATAATTTTCATGATAGGCCATGTGATGTAAGACACAGCAGTTGATCTCTCTGAGTTTCTAGTCTTTTCAATTGATGCTGGCTCTTCCTTTTCACATGATGAGTGTGAGGATCAAATGAAAGCTGGACATGAAAGAGGTTAGTAAATAGCAAAGGGATATACAAATGTAAGAGATTATTGCTGTTATCACCAAACACAGCTGTGTCCACACATGGGGAACCACCATCCCATATACACCTGTCCACACTTGTGACCTTGGCTGCTCTTGGCAACTTTTTTGGTTGCCGAGGACTCAGGTGGAGGAGTGGAATGGGAGAGAGGAAATAATAAGAACCTGTTTATAAAACACATCACATCTCCCAGATGAAAGCTTCTAGATAAATATCACACCATATAAATAAAGCAAATGAAATAATATTATTCCTACAACCCTCAGCCACATGCCTCTAGGACTGCCCAGTCAAGTGTAGAGAGCAAGAGCTTTGATTTGGTGACGACAGTTCAATTATTCCTTCTATGTGTTGGTTACACAAAGTAGGGTCTGGTTACATAAGCTTTCTGAGCCTCAGATTGCATATCAAAGTTGGAAATGATATATATGTGTGTGGAAGGGAGGAAGAGAGAGAGGGGGGGAGAGAGACTCTAATACTAATTTAATTAATACATATCTCTGTCATAGTACACACTCCACTATCCTAGATGCTATTTTACCACTGCATGCCTACCTACCCCATTTATATATAAACGAGGGAAAAGAGGATACCAACACATGATGTATCCATACAACCATCTTGTTAATAATAACAAAAACATTAAAAAAATAAGAAGAAAAAAATATCAGAGAAGTTGATGTGTAGTCAATAAGATTTATCACTTGAACACAGGAAAATCATACTGAACTCTCAGAAGCTAAAAAATGCAATAGCTGTGTTTTCTTTTGAAGTTATTATCTATCCTCAAAAAATGCCAATTTTTGCTCTTCTATAGTTCTCTCACAAAGTCAGTCCAACTTTACCCTCCTAGGTCAACATTCAGGTCCTTTTTAATATGTAATTCCATATATTACCGAACAGAGATAGAAATATACAACTTTAAATTTAGTCTTTTGAGAAAACTTCACACTCGTTTCTGTAGTTTACACTCCCAAATGACAGTTGATAAGGTTTGTTATTTCCCCAATTCTGCTAGAATTTGTTTTCAGTGTTTTTTTTTTTTTTTTTTTAACCTGGGGAGAGATGGACTCTCAAACTAGTTTTACTTTGCATTTTCCTCATAGGTAAGGTTGTTCAACACTTAAAAAAAATATTTATTGACTATATGACCCAGCTATATCCCTTCTAGACATAACGGTTTCTATATCCTACAGCAGACATACTGGTACATGCATGTTTATTGCCACTGTATTCACAAGAGTAAGGAAGTAGAATCTATTTAGATGTCTCTCATCAGATCAAGAGTTAATGAAAAATGTAGTCTATATAGACAAGGGATTTTATTGAGCTGTAAATAAAAATGAAGTTATGAAATTTGTAGAAAAATACATGGAACAGGAACACACTCTACTGAATGACCAACATAGGTGCAGGAAGACAATTACCGCATCTTTTCTCTCATTTACACGCCTTAGCTGCTAATTCTTATACATGAGAAGTCATGTGAATGAAAGCATGGAAACAGGTAATGAATCCAGGGAGAGAGCTATGATAGGAGAAAAAGAGGTTTTAAGGAAGGGGTGTGCAGAAAGTAACAAAATACCCAAGACACAAAAGTGGAAAGGGGTGCTGGCAGTGGACAGGTGTAAGCAGGGCCGAGTGACGGGGAGATGGTCAGGGAAGCAGGGTAGAAGGATAATGCAAAACAAATCATGCTTTATATGCTGGTTAGGAAAATAAAGAAAAAGTATGTGTGCGACTGCAATCCAAGACTGCTGTCTTACTGAGAGGGCTAAGTTGTACTCTTACTAGTTCTTTGACCCTGTGCAAGTGTACTTGTAATCTTTGACTTAAAATACTGGGGCTAAAGAACTTGCCTGGCATGCACAAGGCCTTGAGTTTAATTTGTATTACTTAAAGAAAAAAAAAGAGAGGTTGAATCTGTGATTCAGTTCCTCAAAATGAGAATAAATGCACTTTTTAGTCTATCTTGATCTTTTATAGGAGGATCAAGTATGGTCTTGGTAATATAACTGCAAATGCAAGCATCTGGAAGGAGGAAAGGATTGCCATTTATTTTTAATGTATTTTTAAATTTTTTTGTTCATTTTATTTATTTATTTGAGAATGACAGAAAGAGAGAGAGAGAGAGAGAGAGAGAGAGAGAGAGAGAGAGAGACAGAGACAGAGACAGAGACAGAGACAGAGACAGAGACAGAGACAGAGAATGGGCACTCCAGGGCCTCCAGCCACTGCAAACGAATTCCAGACACATGTGCCCCCTTGTGCATCTGGCTAATGTGGGTCCTGGGGAATCAAGCTTCGATCCAGGGTCCTTAGGCTTCACAGGCAAGCACTTAATTGCTAAGCCATCTCTCCAGCCCAGGGTTGCCATTTATAATAGGAACTCTCTGTATATAAAAAGGCCACATTCAATTTTAGTGTCCTCTGCTAGTTCGGAGTTCCACTTATTAATGCCCTTTCTACCATCATCTAATATCCATTATCTTCAGACCTTATTCTTGGCTGAGAAGACTCAGGTATCACCACGTTCCTGTTCTTCCCAAGTCACAATCTGGTAGGATCTCAGTTGCTTCCAGAGATGACGAATTTAGAATGCGGGATGCATGGGAAAACTTCAGTCCAAGGCTCATTCTCCAATTTTGGGAGTAAAGCTTTCTATATAAATCTTCAGAGAACCTGCGCAACCATTTCAGGACCAACAATAATTATAGAAACCCAGGGACATCCAGTCTCAGTAAGAGGTAAATGTTTTCTTGAAGATAGCCCATGGACCTAGGCAGGCAGCACCCACCCCCCCAGCCATCTCTCATCTGGCATTCATGGCTGAATGTTGGCTCATGTGGGCAACTGAACTAACCCTGAGCCAGACACTGCTTATACAGTCCAAGAATGTTGCTGGGAAGCTGGAAAGAGACTTCCAGGGGCTGTGGAGTGTGGATCATCCGTGTTTTCTAAGGCAGACAGGGGAGCAGGTAGCTGAGCCAGGCGCTGGCATGGCTATCTCACCTAGGGTCTTCTCCCACACATTCCAAAACACACTCCGCAGAATGTTTCCACAGCTGAGAAGATGAGGGAATCCCTCTGGGGCATTTTTATGCTTCATGACTTTTATGTCCTCAAGACAGCCACAAAAATGTCTCTTGGTTTCATCTTCTTTGCCATATTTCCCATTTATTTGGCTCCCGAAAAAACTATACTCATTTTTGCTCTGTGGTCTAAAAGCTTGGCCCCCACTGCCTCATTTGAAGTGCAACCTTTGGTGTAAGAAGTATATAAGGTCTGCAGGTCCTTAGTGTTTTCCAGCATAAACCTCTAATATCCCCAAGAACCCGCTTACCAGACAGCCATGAACAAAAATATTTGCAATTGTCATGAATGTGATAGAACCATCAAAATCATGTGAAGTATGGGTGAACAGAAGAGCTATATCATACTTTCATTTTTTGGGGATGTGTAAACATACCAAGTTGCCCATAAAAAGTAGAAGAAAAAGAAAAGGTGGACCATTTCAGGAAAAGATCATTTCACTATTTTGTCATAAGATATATATGTCCTTCGTCAATGGAGTTTTGATACCAGACCACTTTTATGGACAGTGAACTGGGGGATACTGTCACAAAGGTGAGTCACTTGATTAGATATAGAGGGCATTGGGGCCATTCCTAATCCTTTTTCTAAATATCAAGAGACACTTCATTTTTCATTCATATATCTCACTCTTGCCCTTCCCCCCCCCCCGCACCAGCCACGGTATATTTTTCAGTATGACTACCTCAGTGTGAATTTATGGGTTGATTCATCATAGTATAATAGAATGTCAGCTATAACGTGCCCTTGGAGAGTTTCAGTGCAAATTCCTTAGTCTAAAAGCAAGGTCCCTTTAACAGCCTCTTCCCAGTGACTTCTGTGGAGAA
This sequence comes from Jaculus jaculus, assembly GCF_020740685.1. Classification (NCBI taxonomy): domain Eukaryota; kingdom Metazoa; phylum Chordata; class Mammalia; order Rodentia; family Dipodidae; genus Jaculus; species Jaculus jaculus. Next base: position 138,746,136 of record NC_059102.1, read on the forward strand.
TTTGGATATTGCTAACTCATCTCTTATTCTCTGTTAGAACCACACTATGCCATGTTCCAATGGGGAAGTTTTGTAGGCTTTTGTCAGCTTTTACAGCTCAAGTTGGCTTTGCAAAGAACAGTAGTGACAAGGTCTAACCTCCTCATCCTCAACAGTCCTTGTGGAAAAGACACAACAGAAATTTCATGAGCATCATCCTGACGTCACTGATAGTTCTGGGACGAGTGTGTTTGTCAGCAGGTCTCAACAAGGAGCTCTCAATTCACATGAGAGGAAAACAAAATTCCATAATAATCTTGACCATCTGTGGATGAGAATGATATTTTAAGAGAGGCTTTCTAGAGAAGGGGACAGGGAAAAGAAAACCTGTTGTCTTCAGGGAACATAATTATAAAGGGATTTCTAGTTCTACTGAGCAACCCAAATAGTAGCATAGATGTGAGTTACCCTTCCTTACAGTACTCCTGATTTTTAAAATCAATTTTAACCTTCTTTACAAGTAGCAGTTTTTCTCAAACCTGTGACAATTGGTAGAAGAGTGTATGAGGCTGCCTATATGCTATAATCTCCAAACCAGCGGGTATGAAGAGCCCCTTCATTTTCTTTTCTTTATAATTCTTATCATCAAAACCCCCTGAAACCTTGCAGTATATGTTCTTTAAGGTAGCTATGGAGTAGAGCCAATACTCAATTTCAAGTAGATTCAAACTGCTATATCTCTATCAAACACACACTATATAACTTAGTAGTTGGAATAGATAATTGAAAATTTGAACGCCAAATTTATCCCAGACTTACAAGTCAATATGTGATAAATGGGATTGATGATAGTATTCAATTATTCCATGATGCTGCCCATGCTTCCTATAACATATAACGTCAATTTGTTCAAATTTTTGAAGATGTTTTTAAAATTATCATAAATCCATATTATTTGCTCACATAATAGGTTTCACTATGACAATTCTATACATAGTGACATTGTCTTTTGTTCTGACCTGTCCTCCCAGTTACCCTCTGTTGCTCTTCTGGGTCTTCCTCTCTCCAGACCCCTATCTCTTTCCTGGGCAATCCCGTGCTACTTTCTGGCTGTTTCTACTTTTGATTTCTAACTTACACATATAAGAGAAAGCATGCAGTACTTGCATTTCTTTTCTTATTTACTGAAAGAATTTTATACAAGGATGCAATGTATTTTGATCATAATTTCCTCATTGCCTTCTTTTGATACCCCTCCTTATTTCCCTCCTACCGAATTTCTCTAGTTTTTAAGAGTATTATTATTAACAGCATATTAAATCTTGTGTGTGGGTGTGATGCTTTGTATTTAATTAGGAATTCCTACGGGAGCACAGGTGGGGGTTGGGATTACTTACCAGTATGTGGATCCTACCAACACCATACCACTACAGAAAATGTCCTCTGCTCTCCTAACCATTAATTTTCTCCAAATCCTCTGGGAGGGATGGGAACTTCATGACCTCCTTTCTGTTCCATGACAGATGTTCACAGTCCTAGTATTATGTGGGTCTTGTGCAGGTTATGTCTCAAATTTTTACATCTGGCTTATTTCAAGTAACATGATGATTTCTACTTTCATCCACTTTTCAATTATTTTTATTATTGAGAATGAAATGCATGGATATATTGTAATTTGATAATATTCCCATCCTGTTATCTTCTTTTTTCTCTTTTCACCTATCTTCAATCCACCAAGGACCCACCTCTTTCTAGATAATCCTTCCTCTGTTTTGTTGTCTCATTCATTTTGTCCATCCCTGTGCTTCATGTTAAAATGCTGAGGGTTCAGATCATTTTAGGTATTGAGTAGGTATCAGTATTCACTGTGGGATCAGGAATGTACCCATTTATTCATGTTGGTGAGATAGTGACACAAACTGCTCCTTCTCACCCTGTGGTTCTTACATTCTTTCTTTTACATTTTCCGAATGTTCCCTGAGCCTTGGAAAGTATGGTAGACATGGTATTCAGTGTGGAGCTTCAAACAGCCTTATTTCTTAAAAATATTTTTTTTATGTATTTGAGAGAGAGAGAGAGAATGGGCATGCCAGGGCCTTCAGCTGCTGCAAAGGAACTCCAGCCATGTTCACCCCCATCTGTGCATGTATGACGTTGTGCATTAGTGTCATGTATCTGGCTTATGTAGGACCTGGACAGTGGAACGTGAGTTCTTAGGCTTTGCAGGCCCATTTCTCCAGCCCTAGCCTTAGTTTTTAATTTGATGAGTTTCTGCATAGAGAAGCTTCGTTGGCTAGCAGTGAGAGTAGTTCTCATGTTCATCCACTACTTCTTCTGTAATGTCCCTTGAGCCCTGATAGGTGTGTTACAGATGGCTCAGTCAATGCTGAATAGTAGGCATTCTCTTCTTATTGCTATCTTAATGAATTTTAGGTCTCCATCTTATGTGCTGCTATCTGTAAAAAGAAACTTCTCTACTCAAAAGTGACAACCACATTAATCAAAAGGCATGCATATGTACATTTAGAAGGCATTGTGATAGACAAAACATCACCATTTACCAACAAATGGTAGTAGTTTCCCTCTAGGGTCTATGACCTTCCAAACACTTGGCTTTTGACTTGGACTTGGTTCTCAGTATCAGGCACGAATTTCCTCCCACTGAGTGGACCTCATGTCCAATTAGAGACTTGTTGATTACTCCCATAAGTTATGTGCCACTATTTTACCCATGGGCATATCTTGCCTGACAGGTTGATTTTGTGGCTTCCATGATCCACAGCTTGTTCTGATTGTTGTTTTTTTTACTAGCAGTTACCATTGTTCTTTCCAGCACTATGGTGCCCAGCCTGCAGGGAGATGGATTTCACCTTCGTCCTAGCTTGATTTTTCAATGTTTGAAGACCACAGCCTGTGGTGTCTTCAGCAATAGGATCTTATGACCTGCTCCTGGTGGGTAGTAGAGCCTTTGACAATAGTCTATATTATTTGGGGGTGCCTCATGAGTCTCCCTGACCAACACTACACTGTGGCAGATTGCTCATCTCTGGCACTTGGATTTATCTGAAACAACCTATGGCTTCATGGTAAAGCTTTTCACCTCAGAAGCATACTTCTGCCCAAATTCTGTTTTTGTTATTAAAAAATATTTTAATTGGTTAATGAATAAGTAGTAGTCTATGGTACTTCTTCATACTTTCTTTAGTCTTGTGTATAATTACCACACCCCTCCATTCATTACTCCTGCCCTCCCGCTTAGACCTTTCCACCCATTGCATCTGTCTTTCAACTTACCTGACTACTATCCCCTCCCCTTATCCACCCCACTTCCTTCTCTCTCCCTTCCTTCCTTCCTTCCTTCCTTCCTTCCTTCCTTCCTTCCTTCCTTCCTTCCTTCCTTCCTTCCTTCCTTCCTTCCTCCCTTCCCCCCTCTCTCTCTCTCTCTCTCTTTCTTTCTTATTAACAGCTTCCATACTTACAGACAATAAGCCTTGAAAATTCCCTCCCCTCCCCCACCTTACCTTCACAAAACCATACTCCATCATATCTCCTCCCTCTTCTTGTTAACCTCTTTTATTTTGATGTCATCATCTTTTCCTTCTTTTATGAAGGTCTTGTGAAGGTAATTCTAGGCACTGTGATGTTAAGGATATTCAGGCCAATTTCTGTCTGGATGATTGCACTGTAAGCAGTCCTACCCTTCCTTTGGCTCTTACATTCCTTCTCTCACCTCTTCCACAATGGATCTTGAGCTTTGGAAGGTGTGATAGAGATGTTTCAGTGCTGAGCACTCCTTTGCTGCTTCTTCTTAGCACAGTGGTGCCTTTTGGGTCATCCCAGTGATCAATGCCACCTGAAAATCAAAGCTTCTCTAACCAAAAGTGAGAGTATTATTAATATATGGGTATGAGTGTTAAGTAAAATACTTACAGGGCAATTTGGTAAGCATAATATATGCATTTAGCAAGACAAGAGCCAGTGTTACATTCCTAAGACTCATGACCTCCCCCACTATAGGCTTTTGGTAAGGTTTTCAGCTCCAGGCATGTATTCCCTCCCATAGACCAGCCCTCCAGTCAAATTAGAGAGCAGTTGGTTTCTCCTATAACAGATATGTCACTGTTGCACCTACTTGGTCATTTGGCCTGCCTGGCCAAACTTGGGGCTTGTAGAGCCCACTTTTTTCACCACTGATTACTTCTGTTTTCCATAAGGCTGCATGCTGTGCAGATTTTTCCAGCTTTCTGTCAGCTGGTGTTGCAGTCTGGTTCACATTGCTGGTAGAAATCACCCAACCAAGAGCAGATTCTGGAAAAAAGAGATTTATTTTGGCTTACAGGCTCAAGGGGAAGCTCCATGATGGCAGGGGAAAATGATGGCATGAGCAGAGGGTGGACATCACTCCATGGCCAACATAAGGTGGACCATAGCAACAGGAGAGTGTGCCAAACACTGGTATGGGGAAACTGGCTATAACACCCATAAGCCCACCCCCAACAATGCACTCCCTCCAGGAGGCATTAATCCCCAAATATCCATCAGCTGGGAACTTAGCATTCAGAACACCTAAGTTTATGGGGGACACCTGAATCAAACCACCACATTCTGCCCCTGGCCTCCATAAACTGATATCCATACATGATGTAAAATACAATGCATTCAGTCCAACTTTAAAGGTCCCCATAGATTTTTATCAATCCTAATGATGTTCATACATCACCATAGTCCAAGATCTTTTAACTGAGCCGTGATACCAAAAAAAAAAAAAAAAAAAAAAAACCTCTCAAAAAACACATAATGGCACAGAATAAATATTCACACTTCATAAGATGGCATTGGGCATAGCAAAGAAACATTCAACCAATACAAGATTTAAAACAACTAGGGCAAACATCAAACTCTGTAGTTTCAAGTCCCACAACTCTAGCCAGTGACAAATCTCTAAGTCCCATAATTCTAACCAGCAACAAGTCTCTGACATTCAAATTCTGCCCCTTCAGCTAGGCTACTCACAGTCCTGGAAAACTTCATTGGGGAGAGCAGCTCTCCTTGGCAGTCATCTCGTGGTCCCAGCATCTCCACTGGGTCTCCACTGCAAGCCACGGTTCATCCTCCTGGCCCCATGGTGTCTCTAAACAGGCAACCAGCAAAACTTGCTTCACACTGCCCATGGCCATTTCCAAGACACAAGACTGTGTTGCAAACTCAATGACCCTCTCTTTCCTGCATTTCTTATACTTCACAATACCAGGTAGGGTGCCAATTTGTTAATCCAGGGGGAATAAAGCAGATTTTAAAGAACAGGACACTCCTTCAGCACTCAGGCCACTTCAAAAGAGTCTACATTCTTCCTATTGCCCCGGCACAAGTCAGCTAGCCCAGTCTCAAAGGTTGCAATCCCTCAGTTGCAGATGAATGGAAAAGAGTTCACCCAAAGATTTTTCTTTCTGTGCCATATCGCTCTGCTCACAACAGTTCATTTCTACGTAAAGCAACCCTGCACAAGTTCTCAGGATGTGGGCATAAGAGCAAGCTTCTCACACAAACTGCTAGCCCAGTCCAAGCAAAGCTCTTTCTCACCCTCATAAGTAAAACCTCACAGTCCATAGTTCTTACTGTATTCAGGTCTTGCAGCTCAGATCAGAATAGTCCATCAAGCTGTACTTACAGCACTGCAAGGCATCTTTTAGGCCAAGGTTTCAAATCCTCCCACATTCCTCTTGAAAATCAGCTCCAAAAGGCCGAAGCCACACATTCAGGTGTTTAGCAGCACCCTCACTCCTGGTGCCACCTTCCTGTTGCAGTCCGGTTCACATTGCTGGTAGAAATCATCCAACCAAGAGCCAACATTTATTGTCATTTGTTTTGTTGATAATAGCCATTCTGAGAAGAGTGTAATGGAATCTCAAAGTGGTTTTAATTTGCCTTTCTCTGATGGCTAAGGATGTAGAATTTTTTTTTTTATATTTTACATAACATCTGTATTTCTTCTTTTGAGAACTCTCTTCTTAGCTCCATAGCCTATTTTTTAATTGCATTACTTGAATTCTTATATTTAGTTTTATGAGTTTTTTGTATATCCTACATAATAATCCTCTGTAAGATGTATATCTGGCAACGATTTCTTCTGTAAATTTACTGATAATCTTGTATCTGCCATTGATTGGAAATACTTTCCCTTTTTGTGTGCTCATGATTCAAGCATTTTGTCTTTTTCAAGTCTGCCACATTTCTATTGTATTCTATTTGAACTTGTCATTAATTTTGGTCTTGATATATTTTCTCTATCTTTTTCTCAAGTCCTTACATTCTGACCTCTACATGCTCTGATCTACTGGTATGGCTTTCCTGCAAGCCTTTTTATTATTTATTTATTTATTTTTACTAAGCAGAATCTTTGTATGGTCACATCATATGTTGGTACCATTATTTATCTCCTCTTTGTCCCCACTCTACTGAGGACCATCCTTAATGGGATTGCTGGTATTCACCAGGTAGTTATGGGTGACAAATTGTGAGAGCTGCATTTTAACTTTTTATTTAATTTTTATTTTTGTTTTTTTCTTCTTCTTCAGAACACCTACCTCTGTATTGAGTTCAATTTTCATTTCTTTGTTCAACTTTCTTATCTCATTTTGTTGATTGTGTTTTCCTTGAGTCCATTCATGTGTTGTCCTCTTTGGATTCTTTCAGGTGTCTATGGAGTTCTTTTAGTTGAGTGTTTGAGCTCTCTTGGTTTCCATTCATGAGTTATCTCATGCCCTCTTTTACTTTGTTGTAGACAGTTATCACAATTGTGTTTTGAATAATCTATCTTGACTTTCCTCTATGCAGTTCTCATTGCATTCTTCAATTATGGGACTAAGAGTCCTTGGTGGGGATGTCATGTGTTAGTTTCTTATGTTACTTGTTTTTGCATTGGGGTTTGTCCAGGTAGAGGTAGTACCTTTGTCTTGCCACACCCACTGGGGGGACACAGAGTGGGCTGAGACCAGGGCTGCTCCAGTAACAGACCAGCATCTGGGTGTGGGAGAGGGAGGGGTGACTGGAAACTCAATAAGGCATGGGCTAGGGCTTCTCAGGTTGGTCTACTTGTGTCTGGTTGGGGTGGGAGGTCAAGTGAGAGCTTACCAGGGACATGTACCTGGCAGGCCTGGTCCTCTTGGTTCTGTGTGCTTTACACTGTCTGGGATAGAGGTTGGGGAGGAGCTGAGCTTCCATGTGTTTTTATTCAAATGATAAAATTACGATCTTCACTATAACTGAATAATATGCTGTTGTGTATGTATACTTTTTTATTCATTCATCTCTTGATGGGCTCCTAGGCTGAATTTATAGCTTGGATATTGTGAATAGTGTGGCGATAAATATGGGTATGTAGATATCTCATATATGATAAGTTTCTTTGAGCTATTTTCCCACATGGTCATCCAATTTGTCCAACACCATTTGTTTGTAAAGTTAGTAAAGGTAAAGTCCTACAAATTAAGCAGACATAGGTACTGGAGGGCTTTCAGGAGCCACCTTGTTATTCCTTCCATCTTCTGGGGTCCACTAGTCTTATGCTTTTTCTTCTCCCTGTAGTTCTAGCTGCTCACACTGAGTTAGTACACCAGCCCAGTGTTTCATCTAACTGTCTATCTTCCTATGATCTAGAGGAAGATATGATCATACCACATTGGGCAATGTTGTGTATGTCAGGTCAATCATCTATGTTTAAAGAATTGGAGTTTCTTAGGAAAACCCTGGCTAATAAGTTCCCGGTGATCTGTGCATGGAGGTTAAGTATTCAGAAAGTAGGATTATAGACTGGGTAGACCCACCATAGCTCATATAAATATCTCCCTATGCATGTAGGTGTGTGTATGTGTCTATCTATGAGAAATGGTTACATGATTACTTTCTACCATGTTCTAATAGTTCCAGGGTTTTTTTGTGCTACATATGGCATATTAATATTCTTCCTTTCCCCTCTAATTTTATTTTTTTATTATTTTATGTTTTATTCATTAGGGAGAAAGAGAGAGAGAGAGAGAGAGAGAGAGAGAGAGAGAGAGAGAGAGAGAGAGAAAATGGGTGCTCCAGGTTCTCTAGCCATTGCAAATGAACTCCAGACACATGCACCCCCTGGTGCATCTGGCTTTATGTGGGCACTGGGGAACCGAAACTGGGTCCTTAGGCTTTGCAGGCCTTAACCATTAAGCCATCTCGGCAGCCCTCTATCCAAGTTTCTATAATGATCATATTTTCTCTTCTATCATAAAAAAAATTTCAAAAATTAGATCAAATTAAATTTGTGAAAGAATATAGTAGCATGCATTTATTATATAATGGAAACAAAGAAACATAAGAAAGTCACTCAGAAATACACCAGCATAAAGTGATTATAATTTTGGCATATTTCACTCACAGTTAAATCCCATTTTGCATAAAGTGGAGGGAGAATGTGATGTATATAACTTGTCTAATTTTTTCATTAGATTTGGCATTCAGACTTTTCTTAAAGTATTCAAAAACTTTTGTAAACATTGTTGCATGTATATAAGTTGATTTATCATATTGTCATCCCAGATATTGTTAACCATTTCTGCAACATTCTACATTTGGACATGTGATGTTTTTCTTTTATTTTTAAAACTGCTAAAATAAATACAAGCTTTTGCCTCTGTACCTGATCCATTTTTGACCTGGGCTGATTCACCCCTCCTTAGGCAACCAGGTGGTTCCCTGCTTCCAGGATTTCACCATATGCCTAACTGAGTGCAGACACCCAATAGGCATAGTACACTACAGGCCAGAACTCCTGGAATCAAGTGATCTGAAGACCTCAGCCTCCCAAGTAGTTAGGACTATAGGTGTGCACCACTGCACCCAGCAGGTATTTGCATCTTAAATGTAAAGCATCTATTATGAAGATTGACTATTAAAATAAATTTCTGAAGCTTCTTTTCAAATGCATTTCTTTGATTGAACTCCTGAGTAGTCACTCTCTTCACTGTGTTTCTTCTCTATCTGAAAGCCCCATTTCTGAGAGATCTCACTTTGTGAAAGCAGCACTCTTGCTCATTTCAGCAATTCCTCTGTGAAGGGAATAACAGGGTCTTCTGGTACCTCTATATTCATCCTTTTCTGGAGTTTCCATATTGATTTCCATAGTGGTTGTACCACCTTACATTCCCACCAACAGTGGATGAGGGTTCCTATTTCTCTACATCCTAGCCATCATTTATTTTCATTTGATTTTTTAATGTTTGCTATCCTTACTGGGTTAAGGTGGAATCTCATAGTTGGTTTAATTTGCATTTCTCTAATGGTTAGGGATGTTGAACATTTTTTTAAGTGTGTGTTAGCCATTTGTAATGCTTCCTTTGAGAACTTCCTATTCAGTTCTCTGCCCCAATTTTGGAGTGTTTTTTTTTTTTTTTATTGTTTAGCTTTTTGAGTTCTCTGTAGATTTTAGATATTAGTAATCTATTACTCTGCTCCTGATATGTTTATCTGTGCTAAAGCTTTTTAGATTCATGAGATCCTATTGGTTGAGTGCTTGTTTAATTTCCTTGGCTATTGGGGTTTTCTTCAGGAAGTCTTTTCCCAGTCCTATGTCATGGACAGTGCCTCCTAATTTTTCTTCCAGTAGTTGAAGAGTTTCAGGTCTTATATTGAGGTCTTTAATCCATTTGGACTTGATTTTTGTGTATGATGAAATGAGTGACTCTAATTTCATTTTTTGACACATGGTCATCCAATTTGTCCAGCACCATTTGTTGAAGATGCTGTCTTTTCTGCAGTCCACAATATTGGCACTTTTGTCAAAGATAAAGTAGCTTTAGTTACTTGAACTAAGATCCAGATCTTCAGTTGTGTTACATTGGTCTATGTTTCTGTTTTTATTCCAGTACCATGCTGTTTCTGTCACTACGGCCTTGTAATGCAGCTGTACATCAGATATTGTGATACGTCCAGAAGTGTTTTTTTTGTTGTTGTTGTTGTTTGTTTGTTTGTTTTCCTTATATAGGTCTTTCACATCCTTGGCTAGTGTTATTCCAAGGTATTAACTTTTTTTATTGCCACTGAAAATGGGCAGCCTCACTTATTTCGTTCTCAGTGTATTTCTCCTTTGCATATAGAGAAGCTGATGATTTTTGTGCATTGATTTTGTATTCTGCCGCTTTGACAAAGAAATTCATCACCTTTAGAAGTTTTGAGATGGAGACTTTGGCACACACACACACACACACACACACACACACACACGTATACATAGTTATGGAGTATACCCATGATCCAGATGTTTGGACTTTTTAGGGTATCCCACAATTCCCTCATATTCTGTTCACTTGATTTTTTGACCTTTTCTTCTGTGTTGTCTTCTAGATCAGAGGTTCTGTTTTCCACATGAGTAATTCTGCTGGTGAGGGGTTCTAAAGAGGTTTTTATAATTTCTATTTATTTATTTTTCTGTTGTGTTAATTGGCATTATGTTCATCTCTTTTTTGAGGTATGATTTCAATTTGAGTTCTGATTTTCTTGATGCTTCCTGGAATTCATTCTTGCATTTGATCAAGTCTTCATTAAGCTTAATCAACTGTTTGTTGATATCTTCCATTTCTTGACTCACCTTTAATTTGTTCATATCTCTTTGGAGTGTTTTAACGTTTCCTTCAATCAAGTTAAGCCTACCGTCAAAAACTGAATGCTCTAGGAGACAATTCTGTTCAATTTCATTGATATGTTTGTTGGTCCTTTGATGGGTTTCTTTGAGTTCAGTGATTTTTATTTTTTTAAATCAGGGCCTCATTAGTTGTTGTGTTTTAATTTTGGGAATGAATTTATGTCAATTTCTCTGATTTCATTGGAGGCTTCCACTGAAGGAATCCTTGGTGGAGATTTCTCAGTTTTCTGACTTTTGTTGGCTTTTTTTGCCTGTTGTTGACCATTTTAAGAAGACTCTCCATTATATTGAGGAGGAAGCAAGATTTTATCCTTTGGCCCATGCTCCCTCTGACTCAGGTGAACACGGATGTTGGCACCCAATGGCCAGTCAGAATACTAGAGCATACCTGCTTCCAGGACAGTTATACTCAAAATTAAAATTAAAATTGAATAACCAACATCATAAAATAGCTGTTAAGGTGCTAAAATGAAACCAGCTAGGCCATTGATGCATAAAAATGCAAACAAATAGGTTTAATATCATAAGTAAGGACTATATTAGTTAAAACATTTAAATAGTGCATATGGATATATATTTTTTTAGTTTTGTACTCAGCAAATACAGTCAGGTTGATACCATTATTAGCCTCCCTCCTGTCCTCCCCCTCCTCAGGGACCCTCATAGTTTGAAAATATGGGTTGTGCATTGTGGGATTAACCATCAGTTTTAGGTAGGAGGCAACATCTCTGTGCTTCATGACCCAAAGTGCAGTTCTGACATTCTTTCCACCCCCTATTCTGAAAATTTCTCTGAGCTATGTTGGATTCGTTTTGGGTCTGTTTCAGTGATGAGGCCTTGGGAGCCTCTGTATCTCTGGATATCTGGTTTGGTAGAAGTTGATTGTTCTGTATGTTTATCTCCTTCATCCTTGTGCTGATACCAGGTTCACCATGAAAGCAGCACTCTTGCTTATTTCCCCACTTAATCTTAGTTCTTAGTGTCAGCTTGGGCCCTTTTGAGCTATGGTTGGGTGGTACTCTCCTTAGGATCTGTGACTATCTGCAAAAGAAAAGCAAATTCTCCAACTGAGAGTAAAGTTAGCACCAGATAAATGAGATAACCACTGTTGTTTTTTTTAAAGAGAGTATTTAATAGGTGTAGACCTTCTTGCAGCCCATGATTGGTGGGAGCTTGATAATGAAGAGCAAATATATTTTTAGATGTGATTCTGACTTGTTTCCCAGCTCCAGCTTTGGCTCCATTCCACTGAGTGGATCAGTTAACAAAATCAGGAGCAGTTGGTTTCCTACCGTGCCTGTGGGCCACTATTGCACTTGTATGAGCATCAAGTAAGGCTTTTTGCTGCTAGGTAGGTTATACCATGAGGTGTTTTTTTTTTTTTTTTTTTTTTTTTGACAGACATTGGTTATTTTCTCACAGTTGCTCATGTAGCACATTCTGGCACTAGATGCACTGTCTGGGGACTGACTCTTTTCTAGCTTCCAGCCATGTCACTTCATGGTAAGTGCCAACAACATATGGTGTCTTCAGCAGTAAGGTCTTATCACTAACCTTTGGTGGGTCACCAAATACTATGACAGAAATCTGTCTTCTTTTGGGAAACCTTGTAGTTCTCTGATGAAGAGTTCATTGTGGATGATAACCACTTGCTGGTACTGGAAGTTACAGGTCAGTGCCCAAGAAGAGAAGGAAGAAAAAGGTAAGTAATATAAAAGAGATAGAGAGAAAAGAGACAGACAGAGAGAGAAAGAGAGAGAGAGGAGAAGAAGGAGGAGGAGGAGAAGAAGAAGAGGAAGAAGAAGGAGATGATTAAGGGATTAAAGTCAGTCTTCATTGTACCCTCTCCAGTGCCTTGTGATTAAGATATGCCCTCTAAGGGCCTAGTGAAGGTTCAACCATTTGGTCTGTCTTTTAGGATGTAAGATTTTATGGTACCATTGCTGTTAGGGTCCAGTTTTGTGTCTCCCACCCCCTCCTTTGCCCTTTCCTGCCTCCCACCCACTCTATTGTCTGGTCCTGGAGATGCTTGCTAAGTATGCCAGCATCTCAGGTAGATTCATGTTAGGATCTGTAGTTGAATGAGTCTATGTGGCAATTATCTTTCTGTGATTGGAAGAGTTTGTTGAGAATGATCTGTTCCAGGTTGGACCATTTTTCTTCAAATTTCATTGTGTCATTTTTCCTTACTGCTGTTCAGAATTCCATCATGTAGATATACCACATCTTAATTATCTATTCATCTAATGATTGACATCTGGGTTGATTCCAGCTCTTAGCCATTATGAAATGAGCAGCTATAAACATGGTTGAGGCATGGAACTTTTAGGGTACAAGCCCAGTAAGGGAAGAACTGGGTCTGTTGGTAACTATATATTTGTATTTCTTCCTCTGAGAATTGCCTGTCCAGTGTTTTGCCCCATTTTGTGAGACTGTTGTTTGACTTCTTATTGTTTAGGTTTTTGAGTTCTTTTAGATTCTAGAGACTGGGTCTCTGCCTGTTGTATATTAACCAAATAACTTCTCACATTCTGTGGGTTATCTATTGGCTCTGATTATTGTATATTTGTCTGTGAAGAAACTTTTCAGCTTCATGTGATCCCACTGGTTGAGTGATTATTTAAGATCTTGTGCTACTTGGGTTTTGTTCAACAAGTCTTTTCCCATTTCTATGTCATGGAAAGTTCCTCCTATATTTTCTTCCAGTAGTAGCCAAGTTTCTGGTCTTATGTTGAGATCTTTGATCCATTTGGACTTGATTGTTGTACACGGTGAGATGTGTGTATACAGTTTCAATAACCTGAATATGGTTATCCCGTTTGTCCAGGACCATTTGTTGAAGATGCTGTCTTTTTCCATTCTACATTATTAGGGCCATTGTCAAATATCAAGTAGCTATAGTTGCTTGACCCAAAGTCTGGGTCCTTGATTCTATTCCATTGGTCTGTTCTCCTGTTTTTACATGTGGTATATAAACATGCATTTGCAGAAATATACAGTGCACCTAAAACTGGATGTTAGAGGGCTCAAGAAATGTCTTAGCAGTTAAGGCAGTTGCCCATGAAGCCTAAACACCTATGTTCAACTCTTCAGATCCCATGTAAGCAAGATGCACAAAGGCGAGGCAAGTGCAAGATCTTATATGCCCACTAGGTGATGCAAGTATGTGGAGTTTAATTGCAATGGCTAAGATTCGGGTATGCCAATTCTCTCTTTCTCCCTGAAACAAAATAAATAAATAAATAAATAAATAGAAAAGAAAAAAAAGAACACTTTTAAAATTTAGATGTCACAATCTTATCTGGAGATCAAAATATTTAATTAAACTAACTTACTTCACATCCTAAAATATTATCTACTTAAAAAAAGAAGCTTCATAGAATGTTGAAAAGAATATGTATGGAATGTTTGGAGGAAACATTTTGTTGATTGCTCTTAAATTAATATAATCTATAATGCCATTGCCTGAATGTTTTCATTTTTTATTTTTATTTATTTATCTGACAAAAAGGAAAGAGAGAGAAAGAGAGAGAGAGGGAGAGAGAGGCAGATAGAAAGAGAGAGAGAATACCAGGGTCTCCAGCCACTGCAAATAAACTCCAGATGTATGGTTACCTTGGGCATCTGGCTTATATGGGTCCTGGGGAATCAATCCTGGGTCCTTTGGCTTTTCAGGCAAGTGCCTTAGCCATTAAATCATTTCACTATTCCCTTTTTTTTTTTTTTTTATTTGAGAGCGACAGACACAGAGAGAAAGACAGATAGAGGGAGAGAGAGAGAATGGGCGCGCCAGGGCTTCCAGCCTCTGCAAACGAACTCCAGACGCGTGCGCCCCCTTGTGCATCTGGCTAACGTGGGACCTGGGGAACCAAGCCTCGAACCGGGGTCCTTAGGCTTCACAGGCAAGCGCTTAACTGCTAAGCCATCTCTCCAGCCCTCACTATTCCCTTTTAATTCTTCTACATTATCTTTAAACCTTGTTATTCTGTTTTCTACTTGATGTATATATTATTGAAGGTTTTCACTGTTTTTATTTTACTTATTAAACTTCTCATGTCCAATATTTCACTTTGATTTTTCTCTAATATTTTTATCTCTTTATTGAATTTCTCTTTATATCTTGTATTGACTTCTTTAATTTAATTTCGTTTGTTCTTTTTGAATCCATTAAAGAATGTATTAAGCATATTCATGCCCATTTTAATTTCAATGACTAGTCTTATAATCATTCTTTTGAATGCTTTGCTTCAGATTTTATTTAGTTACTTTCACTGGAGTCCTTTGATGCAGATTTAGCATACTAGTGAAGCAATATTGCCTTGGTTTTTTGTTTCTTCTATTGCTCTGTTGAGACTTCCACATATGTAATAAAACCATTGGTTAGATTAATTTCTAATCACCTGTGTTGAAATATTTGCAATCTCTCTCTCTTTCCCTCTCTCTCTCACTCTGACTCTTTCCCTCTCTCATATAAACAAATAAAAATAAAGTTTATTTTCAAGGCTGGAGAGATGGCTTGGTGGTTTAGGCACTTGCCTGCAAAGCCAAAGGACTTCAGTTTGATTCCCCAGAGCCCACATAAGCCAGATGCACAAGGTAGCACATGTTTCTGGGATTTGTTTGCAGAGTGGCTGGAAGCCCTGGCATGCCCATTCTCTCTCTTACTTTTTCTCTCTCACATTCTGACTCCTTCCCTCTCTCAAATAAATAAGTAAATAGTAAGATATTTAAATTGAAATATTTGCAGTGTTTGTGTAGGATTAAGTTATAGTAGTATGGACGTATCTTTTGCCCGACTGAACTGGAGGTGTAGCTTAGTGGCTGAGCTTCAGACCGTATGCTCAGGCTACTGCTAGTAAGTATGCTCGCTGTGAAAGCACAGTGATACCTATTAAAAATCATGTCATCATTCTGTGTTTCTGTGTGGGTGTGAAAGTGTATGTGTGCATGGGATGATATACTTGCAAATCAGAGGACAACATCAGGTGTTCATCTTTCTAAACTTGCACTTTATTTAAGGGAGGGTATCTTTTTTATAGTGTGATCACATATTTCACTTATTTATTCCTTGTCTTACTTTATTTTTTATGTTTTATGATTGTTATTATTAACAATATATTTTGCATGGGTGCATCAAGTGTTGCTACCCTCTCTTCCTTCTTCCCTGCTCCTATTCCACTGGGGATGCTTCTCAGTGTGTTTGCAGGTATGCCTCATGGGATTGTGCCTTGTGTATTGTGGGAGTGGCAGTCAGTTATTTTGTGGGGGAGGGAAGACCTCTTGGCATGAAGTCTCAACTTGTGACTCTTAACAATCGTTCTTGTGCAAACTGTCCTGAGTCATGGTGCATGTGTCTACCAAGCTATTTGGCCCCTCAGCTTTGGGAAAATTACCCTTACTCCAACACTGTTCTTGTCCTAGGTATGCTGGGATTGCGGATTGTGGCACTTTAGCATTGGCTTGATGTGGTTCTAGGGATCCAAATTAGATGTTCATACTTGCACAGTAAGTGCTTTTTCCACAGAACTATTTCTCTAGCTCAGCAATTGTTTCTGAAACTATAATAATTTGGGGTTAGTAAAGGAACAAAAACAGTATGGTGTTACTATGATGTTCATGATGAAAGGTAGGAATGGAAAAGAAATATTCAGAAAAAAAAATCAATTAATGTTAAAGAAACTCAGGAAAAACTGAAGGAAAAATGATAAGAATAATGGAACAATAAAGATGGCAGGGAGAGATTAAAAAAAAAGTTTCAGATAGTGGTAGAATGAGAAGAGAAAGAGATAAAGAAATATTTGGGGCTGGAGAATTGGGTTAGCAGTTACAGCACTTGTCTGCAAAGACTGGAGACCCAGATTTGATTCCCTGGGGACCCACATAAGCCAGATGAGCATGGGGGTGGAAGTATTAATTTGTGGTGGCCGGAGGCTCTGACACACCCATTGTCTTACCCCCTTTCTCATAAATAAATAAATATTTTTTAAATGTCTTTGGACAGCACAAAAGTATTGTAGCACTGAAGAAGTTGAGGCACGGAGAACCTCACCCAACTATAGGCCAATATGTCTTTTTTTTTTTTTTTTTCCTTAAAGGCCAGTCAAAACAAACAACAACAAAAACAGTGAGAAGGAGAAAGGGACAAGATAAAACTGGCTCACTAAACTTAATTATTAAATAAAGAAGTATAAAAGGGAAGGGAAGGGTGCTAGGCAGGAGTCCAGAATTTGTATGTAGGCCTTGGCATGGGCATAGTGGCCATTCTTGCTTTGTTGCTATGCAGTTCATTCCACACTATGGATCAGATCAGGTTTATCCCTCTTTTACAGGAGAGTTTCTCAACACTTTCTCTAAGCTCCCAGAGTGAGCCATTCAGAGGAA
This sequence comes from Jaculus jaculus, assembly GCF_020740685.1. Lineage (NCBI taxonomy): Eukaryota > Metazoa > Chordata > Mammalia > Rodentia > Dipodidae > Jaculus > Jaculus jaculus. The sequence continues at coordinate 138,763,168 of NC_059102.1, forward strand.
TACCTTTACCTCTGGAGCAGCCAATTCGTTGGGGTAGTTTTGAAATGGTTTCTTGCTACTCCTGCAAAGAAAGGATTTTGCTACCAGCTACCTTCCCTCTGCTGCTATAATCACCATGTGTATATTTCCTCTCTTCCTGTTGTTTCCTCCCCTCTTTTCCTCTTCTCTATTTTCTCTTAAAATTATGTTTCTGAATGTATATAGCAAATTTTCTGAAACTTTCTTTCTAGTTAATTATTTATTTATTTGTGTGTATGTATGTGTCTGCACACACACACCAAGACCTCTTAGAACTGCTGCAAAGGAATGCCTGATGTTTGTGCAACTTTTTGGGTCCAGCCTTTGTGGCTGCATGAGAATTGAACCCCAGCCAGCAGGCTTTAAAAGCAAGCGCCTTAAGCCGGGCGTGGTGGTGCATGCCCTTAATCCCAGCACTCGGGAGGCAGAGGTAGGAGGATTGCCATGAGTTCAAGGCCACCCTGAGAGTACATAGAATTACAGGTCAGCCTGGACTAGTGTGAGACTCTACCTCAACAAAACAAAAAATAAAAATAAAAAAATATAAAATAAAAGCAAGCGCCTTTACTTACTGAGCATCTCCCCAGCCCCAGAAACTGCTAATCTGTGCTTGCTGTCCTTTGCAGCCACATCCAGGTACACTGGCAAGAGAGCAGCCACACGCATGAATCTGGCCTGAGCCCTCTGGAACAGACTCTGAGTTCTCCCTTCTGTGTTCCAAACCTTCTTTTCCTTCCTTCCTACTGAAGCCAGTGTTTTCCTGCCAATATTGACTAAGTAGTATGGCAGCTCTCCAAATCTCCAGTTTATTCTCTAAAAATTCTGTTCTCTTCTTCCCTTCTTTTTTATCAAGTTCCCTACCACTGGATTCTATTATGAGTCTCTTTTACTTTTTTTTTTTTTGTCTATTATGTATGTGGTGTGTTTTTGAGCTTTTTTATTTGTATGCATATTTGTGTGTGTGTGTGTGTGTGTGCATGCGAGTGCAAGTGTGTGTATGTGTTCAATTATATATGCAGGTTCTCAAGCACATGCATGTAACATGCATGTATGGAAGCCAGAGATTGGTATTTGGTGTCTTCCTCAATCATTCTCCATCTTGTTTTTTGAGATAAGGTTTCTGACTGGGTCTGAAGCTCATTAATTTGGTCAGACCAGCTAGTCATTAATACTTCTTTCTCCAGCTCCCCAGTGCTGGTATGACAGCCACAAGTGACCACAGCTGACCTAACCAAAACTTTTTTTTTTTGACAATTTCCACATATAAAGACAATATTCTATGAACTATGAACATATTACCCTCCCACCACTCTCCCTTTCCCCCTTCTTGAATCCCCATCCACTAAATCCCTTTTTATCAAATATTCTCTCTTCTATTTTGATGTCATAATTTTCTCCCCTCCCATTATGCAGGTCTTGTGTATGTAACATCAGCCACTGTGAGGTCATGAATACCATGCTCTCCCTTTTTATTAGTTATAGACATACTCAGTGTGTAAACAGCACACGTTGGTACCATCCATACCCTCATCTATGCCCCCCTCCAAAGAGGCCTTCCTCATTGGGGATGTTGATTATGTCCATGGGGATTGAAGGCCATGCACTGTGGGGGTAATGTCAGTTAGGGGGAAGAAGCAATGTCTCTGTGTGTAATGTTCCAAGTTGTGGCTCTAACAATGTTTCTGACCCCTCTACCAAAAAATTCCCTGAGCCATGCTGGGTTAATTTAGGTCTACTTCAATGAAGGGCTCTTTGGAGCTCTGGATCTCTGTATCTCTGGTTTGGTAAGACTTGAGTGTCCTCAGTGTCTATCTCCTTCACCCTTGTGCTAACATCAGGTTCACCAAGAAAGCAGTGCTCTTGTTCATTTCTCCAATTATCTGGAAGACAAAGCACACCTGCCAGTATTTTGTCTCTTACATTCTTCCTGCCATTTCTTTCTTAATGACCTCTGGACCTTGGAAGGTATGATACAAATGTCTCACAGTGCTAAACACACACCGCTGTTTTCTTCTCAGCACTTTAGTTTTTAGATACCCAGGTGGTCACTGCTATCTGAAAAGAGAAGCTTCTCTAACCAAAAGTGAGAGTAGCATGAATATGTGGCATAGTAACAAGTATTTATAGGGAAATTTAGTGGCATAATATGTCCATTTAACAAGACACAGTGGTAATTTTCCAACCCAGGGCTTCTGACCTCCCAGCCATAGGGTTTTGATTAAATGGTTTTCAGTAGCCAGCATGAATTCCTTCCCATGGAACAGGCCTCAAGACCAATCAGAGATCAGTTGGTTTCCCTCATAACAGACAAGCCACCACTGCACCAGGAGGAATATTTGGCCTGAGTGGCCAGACATAAACCTTGAAGGGTCCACTGCCTCACCTCACTTTTATGTGGATTTTTGGTATCCAATCTTAGGTCCTTGTGATTGCAGAATAAGAATTTTTCTCAATGAGTTGTCTCCCTGATCCCCCTTTTTGCTTTTTGTTTTGACCAGAATTTCACTAAGTTGCTTAGGCGGGCCTTGAACTTGTAATCTATCTACCTCAGCTGCCAGAGTAGCTAGAATTATGGTCTTCACTACCAGCCCAACTCATTTCTTCATTTCGTAAGCAACAGCTTCGCTACTACATTTGGGACTTTCATTCCAGTTCATGGTGGTGCTTTCCTAATCATTCTTGCTCCAGTCAATGAATATTGCCAAACATCAGTCAGTCATGACTCATCTTCCTTTCACAATGTTTGCTTCAGCAGTTCATGGACAAAAGTGTAAAGGATTGTACTTATCCTGTCAGACCACTACAAGCGACAGTGAACTCCATACAGGCTCCAGTGGTGATGCCAGCTGTGTGTGTGTGTGTATATTTTCTTTGTTTGCAAGCAAACAGAGAGATGAGAGAGACAGACATAAGGGGGGGGGGGAGGAGAGAAAGAGCACATCAGGGCCTATTCTCATTGTAAACAAACTCTAAATGCATGCACCACTTTGTGCATCTGGCTTTATGGGGATACGAGGGAATCTAATTTGGGCTGTCAGTCTTTTCAAGCAAACACTTTAACCACTAAGCAATCTCCCAGTCCACCAGCTGCCTTTTAAAAATATTTTATTTTTTATTTATTTATTTTTGGTTTTTCAAGTTAGGGTCTCACTGTAGCTGAGGCTGACCTGGAATTCACTATGTAGTCTCAGGGTGGCCTTGAACTCATGGCAATCCACCTACCTCTGCCTCCGGAGTGCTGGGATTAAAGGCATGTGCCACCATACCCAGCTTTTATTTATTTATTTATTTATTTATTTATTTATTTATTTATTTAAAGAGAGAAAGAGAGTTAGAAAAAAGAGACAGAGAAAATGGGCACACTAGGATGTTCAGATATGACAAAGGGGCTCTAGCTGCATGAGCAACCATGTGCATCTGGCTGTGTGGGTACTGGGGAATTGAACCCAGTTTCCTAGGGCTTGCAGGCAAGTAACTGCTAAGCCGTCTCTTTAGCCCCCAGCTGCGTTTTTGATGGACCCTATCAACATTATGACTTGTAGGACTCATCTCAATTTCAGACATAACCAAAGACAAAAATGTGTCTATTTTAAAATTAACCATCATGAATAAGTGATTAGTTATTTCTCCTGAAGTCAACACAAAAGATTTCCACTCTAAGCAACAGTGAGGACAGGATTAGCAGCCCCAAAATGGAAAGGAATATGAATGTCACAAGGCAAGTATCATAGCTGTTTGCCATGTACTAGATTCAGTTTGGAGTCCTAAAATTTGGTTTCAAATCTCAGCATAGCCACTGAATAGCAATGTGTTACCAAGCAAACTAGTAAGCCTCTCTGTGCCCCAATTCTACCTGCTGTAAAATATTAACAGCTTGTGGTGATAACTATGTACAAACATGACCATAAGTGTCAAGTGTGTAAAAATGACATCTCTTCCAAAGCCACCTGGCTCAGCCTTCTTTTCTGGTTTGAATCATTACCATGCCCCTCCTTCACCAACAACAATCTCTTGAAATTCAGTTTGTGATTTCTCATTAATACCCTGTCACCATGTGTTCCCCATTCCATTTCTTTGATGCCACAATATTCTTAGAATTCTCTCATTGACATCATTTTGAAGTACATACTCTGCCCAAAGCCTGGAATGTATTTAAAACTTTTCTCTAAGAAACTCTCACTGACTTTATAGCTTTGCAAACATAAAGACAGTCAGTCTGCTCTAAAGCTCAGTTATTAACCTCTCAGGGCTCTTCTATATATTTGTAGTTCCCAATGTCCCCATCACTCATAACATACACCACATCATTCATTATACATGCAGTTCAATCTCACATAATGTCTGTAGGTCCCAGATTGAGAGAAATCTGTCCCTGTCAAATAATTTGATAGGACTGTCAAGCGAATGTAAAGTTACCAGTGTAAACTGTGACACAAAAGTAACAGTTTTGTCCATTCCATCATTGGCATCAGTATCTGAATATGAAAAAACTTTGGTGAATGTAACTAAAAGAAGAAAAGCAAGCCATGGACATCAGTACGCAGAGGCACCTTAGACCTTGTGTCAAATTGAAGTTTACAGTCACAGTCATGCCTGCTACTCTGTTTTAGTACCCATGGATGTCTAATTGCCACATACACACAAAGGAAAGCAGTTGTGCTTTAGAGATCACTATCTACAGGCTGAGACAAGGCCATAGACAAACCCAGCTCCCATGGTGGGGAGATGGAAGAGGTGTATAAACTGTGCCCCTAAGCAGACATAGGAAGGAGATCAGGGGTAAGACATTGCTAACAGCTTTATTAAGCTTGCCATTCCTTTGGACAGACAGGAGTGTCTCTTTTCTTACAAATAAGAATGTCGTCTATGTAATGGGTATGTACTTAGTGAATGTGACACTGTACAGTCTGTCTGTTCTAGGTGCTGAGTATTCTTTGACCATAAGAAAATCATCTCTATCATTTGGGTTTTATCAAGTGGCACTGACAGGCATTAACTGGTTCCACTGGCATACACCAGCAATTTACACTAATGATAATTAATAATTAATGATAAGTGTTATGAAGGCAAGGATTATAATAAACATCCTAACAGTGTGAAGTGATACATTCTTGTCATTTTCATATTAACTTCCTTGATGATGAGTGATTCTGAACATTTTTCATATGCCTATTGGCCACTGATATATATTCTTTTTTATTTTTATTTTCTGATTTTTTATTAGTTATGTACAGAGTGTGTATACAGCCATGTTGGTACCATCATTAGCCTCCTCCCTGTTCTCCCCCCTCTGAGACGACCTCCTGGTTGGGGAATGTGAGTCGTGCATTGTGGATTTAGCCATCAGTAATGGGTAAGAGGCAATGTCTCTGTACATAATGTCCCAACATGTGGCTCTAACAATCTTTCTGCCCCCTCTTCCACAAATTTCCCTGAGCTATGCTGGGTTTGTTTTAGGTCTACTTCAGTGATGAGGTCTTGAGAGCCTCTGTACCTATGGATATCTAGTTTGGTGGGAGTTGAGTGTTCTCTGTGTCTATCTCCTTCACCCTTGTGCTGGTACCAGGTTCACCATGAGAGCAGATCTCTTGCTCATTTCCCTAGTTACTCTTTCTTCTAGATGGGGCCCTGGTGAGGTGCAATGGGCTGATTCTCTCCTCAGGTTCTACATCCATCTGAAAAAGAGAAACAAATTTTTCAACAGAGGGTGAAGTCAGCACCAGATAAATGAGATAACCATTATTATTTTATAGAGAATTTAATAGGTATAGGCCCCCTTGTAGCCCACAATTGGTGGGAGCTTGATAATGGAGAGTGGCCTCATTTTTTGGATATGGTTCTGACTTGTTTCCCAGCTCCACCTATGGGTTCTGTTCCATTAAGTGTATCAGTTAGCCAAATCAAGAGCAGTTTGTTATCCACCATGGCTGTGTGCCACTGTTGCACTTGTATGTGCATCACATCAGGTTGTTTCCTACTGAGTAGCTTAGACCACAACTTGCTTGGAGAGACGTTGGTCATTTCCCCCTTTTTACTCATGTAGCACCTTCTGGTACTAAATGAGCTAACTGTCAGGGGAGTGACTATTTCAGATTCCAGCCAGGTCACTCCATGTTCCACACCAACAGCATATGGTGTCTTTGGAAGTAGGGTCTTACCATTAACCTTTGTTGGGTCATCAAGTACTCTGACAAAAATCTGTCTTCTCTTGGGAAATCTTATAGGTCTTTCTGATAAACAAGTCACTGTAGATGTTAACCACATGCTGGTACTGGGAGTTATAGGTGAGCATCAAGGAAAAGAAGGAAGAAAAAGATAGGTAATATAAAAGAGAGAGAGAGGAACAGGAGAAGATTAAGGTCAGTTTTCATCATAACCTCTCCAGGGCCCTGTGATTCAGATGTTCCCTCTAAGGACCTGATGAAGGTTCAACCATTTAGTCTGTCTTTTAATATGTAGAATTTTATGGTACCATTGCCATTTGGGTCCAGTTTTGTGTCCCCCACCCAACCCTCACCCTCTCCTCCCACCCCACTTTCCCCATTGTCCTGTCCTCCAGATCCTTATTAGGTATGTCATTATCTCAGGGAGATTCAGGTTAGGAGCCACAGATGAGTGAGACCATGTGACGATTATCTTTCTGTGATTGGGTAAGTTCACTGAGAATGATCTGTTCCAGGTTCAACCATTCTTCTTCAAATGTCATTGTGTCATTTTTCCTTCTGTGTAGAAGTCCATAGTGTAGGTATACCACACCTTGGTTATCCATTCATCTAATGATGGACATCTGTGTGTTATACAGTTTTTCTTTTGATGAAATGTCTCTCTACATACCTTACCCATTTTAATTGGTTTATTTATTCTATTGTTTTTTTTTTAAATTCCTTATATGTTTTGGACATTACATCTTTATAAGATGTGTGGTTTAAAAATATACCCTGCTACTTTTTCAGTTGTCTCTTCATGCTATTGATTCCCCACCCAGCTGCATATAAATTTATTAATTTACTGAAACTCCATTAACTTATTTTTGCTTTTATTTCCTACATTTTGAGGTTATACTCAAACTATCCAGACTGGTGCAATAGCACTTGTTCTTCATTTTTAACAATTTTAGTTTCAGATATTACTTTTATCTTTAAATCCATTTTGTCTTCATTTTTATTTATGGTTGAAATGAAGGTCTATTTAAATCTTCTAAATGTAGGTTGTATCAACTCCTTTTATTGACGATATGGTCTTTTCCCCAAACATTTCTTCATTTCTCTCTCTCTCTATATATACATGTATGTGTATGTATATATGTGTGTGTGTGTGTGTGTGTGTGTATGTATGTATGTATGTATGTATGTATGTATGTATGTTATTTGCAAGGAGAAAGAGAGAAAGAGAGAATGGGAATAGGTTCACCAGAGCCTCTTGCTTCTGTAAAGATGCATGTTCCACTTTGTGGATCTGACTTTACGTGGGTTTTAGAAAATCGAATCTAGGCTGGCAGACTTTGTAAGCAAGTTCCTTTAATTGATAAGCCCTTTCCATAGCCCTGGATATTCTCAAGTCACTTTCTTTGGGCCAAATGTAGTCTAAATATTTAGGATACTGTTATCTAATGGAATTCATGACAAACACCTGTTTGGTGAGGGAAATTGTAAATATCATAATGACCAAGTGATTTTTATTGCCGAAATTACAATCCACTTCAACTTCTGTCATTTTTTACAATCACATCATAGTGACAGGATAAATGTTATCATTATCCCCATGTTTCAGATAAGGAAAGAGGAGCTTTCAGGGATTCACATTCAGGGTACATGGAGACAAGTTGAAGCTCATATTTGAAGCTGAATCTTATATTTTTTTTGTGAATGAAGTCAACAAAAATAATACCGGTCAGCTATGAATTAGTGAGAAACGAATGGATACATCTGTAGAGTGGAATTTAGATCAAGAGAGTCTTTCTTAGGAGATGGTACTTGAACATGGCTTAGAAGTGAGTAGCATTTCAATGAGAGGATTATGATTGGAACAGACATGGACAAACTAAAATGATCTCTCAAGTTGAGAGAGTTTGAAACTGTGAACTCTGGGGCTGAATATGGAGTGGATGGTTTATGAACAAAGCAAGCATTCAATGGTGGTTGACCCACACCATCTAGGGCAACTTTGAAGAGCTAAGAACCTTTTCAGAGACTCACTGATGATTGTAATCTGTGAAGAAACTTTAAGCAAGGATCCAGTATGGCAAGAGTTTTACTTGGACTGAATGGGAATATAAAAAGCACACTTAGCAGTCTCCACACACCCTGTACCTCTTTGGTTGAATACAGGTGGCTTGCTTTAATCGTGCTCCCATTGCTACTGTCCTTGGCTACCATGCTCATGTGAATACCCAGATCAGTGCTAGAGCTAATGCTTGATCGTTAAATTACTACATGGACATAAAGAGTGCATGTAACCCATGAGTCATACAAAAGCTTTCAAACTGAACTAGAGAAGAGATAAGGAAGTTCCAGACCTGACCTTACATGTCAAGAGTCTGTGGCTTCTGACTTTCTTCCCATGTTATACCTCCTAACTTCTAACTCTATCAAGAAGGCCCAAGAAACAACTTGACATCCACCACAGAGTTCCAACGTATCTTCCAGCCATTGTTATCTATTAATACTCTTTTGTGGAGATTATGGAATTTGGAAATTAAAGTTATTGAATCAAAAATGCCTCATGTTTTTTTTTTTTCTTTAAACGGGGGACATATGAACAATTCTCTATTTACCTGAGACAGGGAAGTAACAACAAGCCAGAGAAATTATTCTACCCAAGACAAGTTTAGTGAATAAATGAGTTTCACTGGGGTTACTTACAGTGGCATGCATAAGGAGTTAAATTTTTCTATGGAGGGCTGGAGAGATGGCTTAACAGTTAAGCACTTGCCTGTCAAGCCTAAGGACCCCCGTTTGAAGCTCAATTCCCCAGGATCCACTTTAGCCAAATGCACAAGGGGCACACACATCTGGAGGTCCTTTGCAGTGGCTGGAAGCCCTGACATGCCCATTCTCTATCTATCTATCTATCCATCTATCTATCTATCTATCTATCTATCTATCTATCTATCTATCTATCATCTATCTATCTATCTGCCTCTTTCTCTGTCTGTCACTCTCAAATAAATAAATAAATAATACAAAAATTAAAAAAAATTCCTATGGAAATCTTTTCAGCCATGCTGGTTGTAATTAAGTGCTCAAACAATGCAGCATTGAGTTTCAATACCTCACTTGCTTTATAGTCAATCTAGTTATATTTCATTCAATGAACATCTAATAAGAGTGTAACAAAGCCAAAAAAGTCAGATGTGTGGAGAGAACCTGAAGGCAACCATACTACTGAAGAAAAGCCCTTTCCTCCAGCAATAACTCAGTACTTGTATGACCTTGGGAGCTGGGGGTGGGGTTTCTTCATGCGCTGTGTGGTGAGCCTCCCCCCCCCCAAAAAAAAGGAGTATTAATAGGCCCAATATTAGGAGTCATTTGTCTAATTACAGCTGGTTTGGTTTCAAGGCAGCAATGGTCAGGCTAGGCTATTCCCAAAGAACATGTAGACAGCTGAGAGAGAGAAGTGGGCTCATGTGTGCAGGGAGTAAAGGGAACCTTGACCAGTGTGTTCCTGAGAAGTGATGCCATCTCTGCTTTCACATAGAGGCTGTAGGGAGGAACTTAATTCCATCAGATCAGGGCTTACTAACAATTCTTCACAGTTTTACAAAGAACATCAAAGATTTCAAAGCCATTCCACCAAAAGCCCAAGAACATATGAATTTTTATGCCTAGCTGACAGAAGGAAACTGACACTCAGAGAATTTAAGAGGTCATTCAATTCATGGAAGAAAAAAGTAGCCTGAACTCTAGTTATCATGGTTTAAATAGAGCTCTTCTCCCATTTTAACATTCTGTATACCAGAAATCAGTGAAAGCCTTGGAGGGGAAGGTGCTTCTAGCACCATGGCACCAAAGGGAACTCTGGCCACATTTTCCCATGGGAACATTTCTGGCCATGCTGTGGCTGTTCAATGACTCAGACAGGGCAGTACTGTATGTTAGCCATTCACTGGTCTTTTAGTCCTTCTTGTTACATGTCAAAAGTTTGTATCTAATAGATAAGGTTATAACAAAACAGAAAATGACTCTTTTCCTACTCTGATGACAAGCATAAGCATACAGAAGCTTCTCAGAAATAGTAGCCTTTTACTATTTCTTATACCACAAGCCATTTTTTTCTCTAACTTTCAACTACGAGGGAGTCCAATCCACATTAGAAGTCTATCAATGAACTGGGGGAACAGCATCCACAATCTAGTTCTAGGATAAGACAGATCACAGTGTAAATCTTTTTTTTAAAATTTTTATTAACATTTTCCATGATTATAAAAACAATCCCATGGTAATTCCCTCCCTCCCCCACCCACACTTTCCCCTTTGAAATTCCATTCGCCATCATATATCCTCCCCATCTCAATCATTGTACTTACATATATGCAATATCAACCTATTAAGTACCCCCCTCCCTTCCTTTCTATTCCCTTTATATCTCCTTTTTAACTTACTGGCCTCTGCTGCTAAGTATTTTCCTTCTCACGCAGAAGCCCAATCATCTATAGCTAGGATCCACATAAGAGAGAGAATATGTGGTGATTGGCTTTCTGGGCCTGGGTTATCTCACTTAGTATAATCCTTTCCAGGTCCATCCATTTTTCTGAAAATTTCATAACTTCATTTTTCTTTGCCACTGAGTAGAAATCCATTGTATAAATGTGCCACATATTCATTATCCACTCATCAGTTGAGGGACATCTAGGCTGGTTCCATTTCCCAGCTACTATAAATTGAGCAGCAATAAACATGGTTGAATATGTACTTCTAAGGATATGAGATAATTCCTTCAGATATATGCCTAGGAGTGCTATAGCTGGGTCATATAGTAGATCAATCTTTAGCTGTTTTAGGAACCTCCACACTGATTTCCACAATGACTGGACCAGATTGCATTCCCACCAGCAATGTAGAAGGGTTCCTCTTTTTCCACATCCCCGCCAACATTTATGATCATTTGTTTTCATGATGGTGGCCAATCTGACAGGAATGAGATGGAATCTCAATGTAGTTTTAATCTGCATTTCCCTGATGACTAGTGACGTAGAACATCTTTTTAGATGCTTATATGCCATTCATATTTCTTCCTTTGAGAATGCTCTATTTAGCTCCATAGCCCATTTTTTGATTGGCTTGTTTGATTCCTTATTATTTAACTTTTTGAGTTCTTTGTATATCCTAGATATTAATCCTGTATCAGATATATAGCTGGCACAGATTTTTTTCCCATTCTGTAGATTGCCTCTTTGCTTTTTTCACTGTGTCCTTTGCAGAACAAAATGTTTGTAATTTCATGAGGTCCCAGGGATTAATCTGTGGTATTATTGCCTGAGCAATTGGGGTTGTATTCAGAAAGTCTTTGCCAAGACCAATATGTTGAAGGGTTTCCCCTACTTTTTCCTTTAGCAGTTTCAGAGTTTCAGGTCTGATGTTAAGGTCTTTAATCCATTTGGACTTAATTCTTGTGCATGGTGAGAGAAAAGAATCTATTTTCATCCTTCTGCAGATATTTATCCAGTTTTCCCAACACCATTTGCTGAAGAGGCTGTCTTTTCTCCGATGAGTACTTTTGGCATGTTTTATCAAATATCAGGTGGCTATAGCTACTTGGGCTTACATCTGGGTGCTGTATTCTGTTCCACTGATCTACATGTCTGTTTTTGTGCCACTACCAAACTGTTTTTGTTACTATGGCTCTGTAGTATAGGTTAAAATCAGGTATGGTGATACCACCAGCCTTATTTTTGTTGCTCAGTATTATTTTAGATATTTGAGGTTTTTTATGATTCCAAATGAGTTTTTGGATTTTTTTTTTTTATTTCCATGAATAATGCCTTTGGAATTTTGATAGGAATTGCATTAAATGTGTAGATTGCTTTAGGTAAGATTGCCATTTTCACAATATTGATTCTTCCAATACAGGAACAAGGGATGTTTCTCCACTTTCCAGTGTCTTCTGAAATTTCTTGCTTGAGTGTTTTAAAGTTCTCATTGTAGAGATTCTTTACTTCCTTAGTTAGGTTTATTCAGGTACTTTTTTTTTATGCAATTGTGATTGGGAGTGATTCTCCGATTTCATCCTCTGTGTGTTTGTTGTTAGCATATATGAAGGCTACTGATTTCTGTGGATTTATTTTGTATACTGCTACATGGCTGTAGGTTTTGATCAGCTCTAACAGTTTGCTAGTAGAGTCTTTAGGGTCCTTTATGTATAGAATCATGTCATCTGCAAATAATGATAACTTGATCTCTTCCTTTCCAATTTGTATATCTTTTATGTGTGTCTCTCGCCTTATTGCTGTGGCTAAGACTTCCAAAACTATATTAAATAAAAGTGGGGACAGTGGACACTCTTGTCTTGTTCCTGATCTTAGTGGAAAAGCTTCCAGTTTTTCCCCATTTAGTAATATGTTGGCTGTAGGCTTGTCATAAATAGCTTTTATTATATTGAGATATGTTCCTTCTATTCCCAGTCTCTGTAGGACTTTTATCATGAAGGGATGTTGTATTTTGTCAAATGCTTTCTCTGCATCCAAAGAGATGATCATGTGATTTTTGCCCTTCAACCCGTTTATATAATGTATTACATTTATAGATTTGTGTATATTGAACCATCCCTGCATCTCTGGGATAAAGCCTACTTGGTCAGGGTGAATGATCGTTTTGATATACTCTTGTATTCTGTTTGCCAATATTTTGTTGAGAATTTTTGCATCTATGTTCATGAAGGAGATTGGTCTGTAATTTTCTTTTTTTTTTTTTTTCTTCTATCTTTGCCTGGTTTGGGTATCACAGTGATGCTGGCCTCATAGAAGGAGTTTGGTAGAATTCCTTCTTTTTCTATTTCCTGGAAAAGCTTAAGAAGCAATGGTGTTAGCTCTTCCTTAAAGGTCTGGTAAATTTCAGCAGTGAATCCATCTGTGCCTGGGCTTTTGTTAGTTGGGAGATTATTGATAACTGTTCGAATCTCCATGTTTGTTATAGGTCTATTTAAGTGATTGATCTCATTTTGATTTAATTTAGGTAGGTCAAATAAATCAAGGAACTCATCCATTTCTTTCTGATTTTCATACTTTGTGGAGTATATGCTTTTATAGTACGTCCCTATGATTTTTTAGAATTTCTCTGGAATCTGTTGTGATGTACCTTGTTCATCTCTGATTTTATTAATTTGTGTCTCTTCTCTCTTTCTTTTGGTCAGATTTGCTAAGGGTTTATTAATTTTGTTTATCCTTTCAAAGAACCAACTCTTTGTTCATTAATTCTTTGGATTGTTTTTTTTTTTTTGTTTCTATTTCATTAATTTCTGCCCTAATCTTTATTATTTCTTCCCATCTATTGATTTTTGGTTTGCCTTGTTCTTCTTTTTCCAAGGCTTTAAGGTGAAGCATTAGGTCGTTTACTTGTGACCTTTCTAATTTCTTAATATAGACACTTAAGGCTATAAATTTACCTCTTAGAGCTGCCTTCATTGTGTCCCAGAGATTTTGATATGTTGTGTTCTCATTATCATTTGACTCTATAATTTTTTTTATTTCCTTCTTGATTTCTTCATTGACCCATTCATCATTTAGTAGTGTATTTTTTAGTTTCCATGATTTTTTGTCACAGTGTAAATCTTTGTGTTCAAGCTTTGACAATGTGTGATATTTTTGTTAACATTTTGACCTCCTCTCTTTGCTAAAAATCCCAACTAGGACTGATCATAAGATATCCCATGCATCTCAGTCTCCGAGAGGATGTTCTCCCCATTAACTGAGCTCTGATTCTGTCTGCTTCATCAAGGGCAAATTCTCAGCATGGATATCTTGAAACAGAAAAGTAAGGAATTGTGATGTGACTTTAGGATATAATATTTGAAACTGATGCCAGCATCCTGATTTAATAGGAAAACCCATGTGTGCCCAATCCACACCTGGCAGGTATCCCATCCATACAAACATGCCCATCACTGTCAAAGCTGCAAAAACTCTCTACTACCTGGTCTTACTCTGGAGCAGAGACTGTACAGCCCTCACAATTGTTCTAGTGACTTCCATATGAAGGCCCAGGATATATGCACTCAGAGAGCTGTGTTACCTCATCCAGCCCCAACATATCTCCAACAGTGTGTCATCCAGACATGCTGATTCGGCTCTGCTGGGGATCAAAGGCTTTGGGAACTTTTAGGAAAATAGATGGGATTGTTTTTTTCTGTTCTTCCTTTCTTTTTGATCAAAATGTCCACAACAACATGGTTAAAGACTCCTAAATACATGTCTGAGTTCCTACAACTGGTTTTGATTTTTATTTTTCTGAGACAGGTCCCATGAAGCCTAGCTGGCCTCAGATTCACCATGAATCAATGATGGCCTTGAATTTCTAATCCTTCTTCCTGCACCTCCCGTAGGATTACAGGCTACACCTACTAACTTTGTTTTATTCAGTCATGGGCATGGAGCAAGGACTTCATGTATCCTAGGCAAGCAATCTACCACCTGAGCCATGCACCAAACTCCTGTAACTGCCACTGACAAGTCTTTCCAACTCTACCTTTTTTTGTTGTTTATTCTTTTTTTTTTATTAACAACTTCAATGGTTGTAAAAAAATCCCATGGTAATGCCTTCCCTTCCCCCACTTTTCCCTTTGAAACTCCATTCTCCACCATATCCCCTCCCCTTCTCAGTCAGTCTCTCTTTTATTTTTATGTCATGATTTGTCCACCTATTTGATGATCTTGTGTAGGTAGTGTCAGGCACTGTGAGGTCATAGATATTTTGTATTTGGGGTGGGGGAGCATGTTGTAAAGAGTCCTACCCTTCCTTTGGATCTTACATTCTTTCAACCACCTCTTTGTAATGGACCCTGAGCCTTGGAAGGTATGATAGAGATATTGCAGTGCTGAGTACTCCTGTCACTTCTTTCTAGCACCATGATGTCTTCTGAGTCATCCCAAGGTCACTGCCATCTAACTCTACCTTTGATACCATACATTTTTAACTTCTTATAATTGTCATTTAAGAAACTCTCTGATGGGCTGGAGAGATGGCTTAGCTGTTAAGGCACTTGCCTGAAAAGCCAAAGGACCTTGGTTCAATTCTCCAGTACCCACGTAAGCCAAATGCACAAGGTGGTGCATGTGTCATTTCCAGTGGCTGGAAGCTATGTCATGCCCATTTTCTCTCTCAGCCTCTTTCCCTCTCAAATAAATAAATAAAATATTTTTTA